>NC_090924.1:1478452282-1478767282 GCF_040938575.1 Ambystoma mexicanum
TACGCATGCATGAGGGTCAGTGTGCATGCCCACTCTGGGATGAGCAGGTGCATGAGGTCAGTGTGCATACCCACTCTGGGATGAGCAGGTGCATGAGGGTCAGAGTGCATGCGCACTCTGAGATGAGCACATGCATGAGGGTCAGTGTGCATGCCCACTCTGGGATTAGCCCATGCATGAAGTCAGTGTGCACGCCCACTCTGGGATGAGCACATGCATGAGGGTCAGTGTGCATGCAAACTCTGGGATGAGCACATGCATGAGGGTAAGTGGGCATGCCCACTCTGGGATGAGCACATGCATGAGGGTCAGTGTGCATGCCCACTCTGGGATGAGCACATGCATGGTCAGTGTGCATGCCAACTCTGGGAGAGCAGGTGCACGTGCATGAGGGTCAGTACGCATGCGCACTCTGGGATGAGCACATGCATGAGGGTCAGCGTGCATGCCCACTCTGGGATTAGTACATGCATGAGGTAAGTGTGCAAGCCCACTCTGGGATGAGCAGGTACGCATGCATGAGGGTCAGTGTGCATGCCCACTCTGGGATGAGCAGGTGCATGAGGTCAGTGTGCATACCCACTCTGGGATGAGCAGGTGCATGAGGGTCAGAGTGCATGCGCACTCTGAGATGAGCACATGCATGAGGGTCAGTGTGCATGCCCACTCTGGGATTAGCACATGCTTGAGGTCAGTGTGCACGCCCACTCTGGGATGAGCACATGCATGAGGGTCAGTGTGCATGCACACTCTGGGATGAGCACATGCATGAGGGTCAGTGGGCATGCCCACTCTGGGATGAGCTTATGCATTAGGGGCATTGTGCATGCCCACTCTGGGATGAGCACATGCATGGTCAGTGTGCATGCCCATTCTGGGATGAGCAGGTGCATGAGGGTCAGTGTGCATGCCCACTCTGGGATGAGCAGGTGCTCGTGCATGAGGGTCAGTGTGCAGGCCCACTCTGGGATGAGCATGTGCGCGTGCATGAGGGACATTGTGCATGCCCACTCTGGGATGAGCAGGTGCGCGTGCATGAGGATCAATGTACACACCCACTCTGGGATGAGCAGGTGCATGAGGGTCAGTGTGCATGCCCACTCTGGGATTAGCACATGCATGAGGTCAGTGTGCATGCGCACTCTGGGATGAGCACATGCATGAGGTCAGTGTGCATGCCCACTCTGGGATGAGCACCTGCATGAGGGTCAGTGTGCATGCGCACTCTGGGATGAGCACATGCATGAAGGTCAGTGTGCATGCACACTCTGGTATGAGCACATGCATGAGGGTCAGTGGGCATGCCCACTCTGGGATGAGCACATGCATGAGGGTCAGTGTGCATGCCCACTCTGGGATGGGCACATGCATGGTCAGTGTTCATGCCAACTCTGGGAGAGCAGGTGCACGTGCATGAGGGTCAGTGTGCACGCCCACTCTGGGATTAGCACATGCATGAGGTCAGTGTGCACGCCCATTCTGGGATGAGCAGGTGCATGAGGGTCAGTGTGCATGCCCATTCTGGGATGAGCACATGAATGAGGGTCAGTGTTCACGCCCACTCTGGGATGAGCAGGTGCACGTGCATGAGGGTCAGTTTGCAGGCCCACTCTGGGATGAGCATGTGCGCGTGCATGAGGGTCATTGTGCATGCCCACTCTGGAATGAGCAGGTGCGGGTGCATGAGGATCAATGTACACACCCACTCTGGGATGAGCAGGTGCATGAGGGTCAGTGTGCATGACCACTCTGGGATTAGCACATGCATGAGGTCAGTGTGCATGCGCACTCTGGGATGAGCACATGCATGAGGTCAGTGTGCATGCCCACTCTGGGATGAGCAGGTGCATGAGGGTCAGTGTGCATGCCCATTCTGGGATGAGCACATGAATGAGGGTCAGTGTGCACACCCACTCTGGGATGAGCAGGTGCACGTGCATGAGGGTCAGTGTGCAGGCCCACTCTGGGATGAGCATGTGCGCGTGCATGAGGGTCAATGTACACACCCACTCTGGGATGAGCAGGTGCATGAGGGTCAGTGTGCACGCCCACTCTAGGATGAGCAGGTGCACATGCATGAGTGTCAGTGTGCACACCCACTCTAGGATGAGCAGGTGCACATGCATGAGGGTTAGTGTGCACACCCACTCTAGGAAGAGCAGGTGCACATGCATGAGTGTCAGTGTGCACACCCACTCTAGGATGAGCAGGTGCACATGCATGAGGGTCAGTGTGCACACCCACTCTAGGATGAGCAGGTGCACATGCATGAGGGTCAGTGTGCACGCCCACTCTGGGATGAGCAGGTGCACGTTCATGAGGGTCAGTGTGCACGCCAATTTGGGAGGAGCAGATGTGCGTGCATGAGGGTCAGTGTGCACACCCACTCTAGGAAGAGCAGGTGCACATGCATGAGGGTCAGTGTGCATGCCCACTCTGGGATGAGCACATGCATGGTCAGTGTGCATGCCAACTCTGGGAGAGCAGGTGCACGTGCATGAGGGTCAGTGTGCATGCACACTCTGGGATGAGCACATGCATGAGGGTCAGTGTGCATGCCCACTCTGGGATTAGCACATGCATGAGGTCAGTGTGCAAGCCCACTCTGGGATGAGCAGGTACGCATGCATGAGGGTCAGTGTGCATGCCCACTCTGGGATGAGCAGGTGCATGAGGTCAGTGTGCATACCCACTCTGGGATGAGCAGGTGCATGAGGGTCAGAGTGCATGCGCACTCTGGGATGAGCACATGCATGAGGGTCAGTGTGCATGCCCACTCTGGGATTAGCACATGCATGAGGTCAGTGTGCACGCCCACTCTGGGATGAGCACATGCATGAGGGTCAGTGTGCATGCACACTCTGGGATGAGCACATGCATGAGGGTCAGTGGGCATGCCCACTCTGGGATGAGCACATGCATTAGGGGCATTGTGCATGCCCACTCTGGGATGAGCACATGCATGGTCAGTGTGCATGCCCATTCTGGGATGAGCAGGTGCATGAGGGTCAGTGTGCATGCCCATTCTGGGATGAGCACATGACTGAGGGTCAGTGTGCACGCCCACTCTGGGATGAGCAGGTGCTCGTGCATGAGGGTCAGTGTGCAGGCCCACTCTGGGATGAGCATGTGCGCGTGCATGAGGGTCATTGTGCATGCCCACTCTGGGATGAGCAGGTGCGCGTGCATGAGGATCAATGTACACACCCACTCTGGGATGAGCAGGTGCATGAGGGTCAGTGTGCATGCCCACTCTGGGATTAGCACATGCATGAGGTCAGTGTGCATGCGCACTCTGGGATGAGCACATGCATGAGGGTCAGTGTGCATGCCCACTCTGGGATGAGCACCTGCATGAGGGTCAGTGTGCATGCGCACTCTGGGATGAGCACATGCATGAGGGTCAGTGTGCATGCACACTCTGGTATGAGCACATGCATGAGGGTCAGTGGGCATGCCCACTCTGGGATGAGCACATGCATGAGGGTCAGTGTGCATGCCCACTCTGGGATGAGCACATGCATGGTCAGTGTTCATGCCAACTCTGCGAGAGCAGGTGCACGTGCATGAGGGTCAGTGTGCACGCCCACTCTGGGATTAACACATGCATGAGGTCAGTGTGCACGCCCATTCTGGGATGAGCAGGTGCATGAGGGTCAGTGTGCATGCCCATTCTGGGATGAGCACATGAATGAGGGTCAGTGTTCACGCCCACTCTGGGATGAGCAGGTGCACGTGCATGAGGGTCAGTGTGCAGGCCCACTCTGGGATGAGCATGTGCGCGTGCATGAGGGTCATTGTGCATGCCCACTCTGGAATGAGCAGGTGCGGGTGCATGAGGATCAATGTACACACCCACTCTGGGATGAGCAGGTGCATGCGGGTCAGTGTGCATGACCACTCTGGGATTAGCACATGCATGAGGTCAGTGTGCATGCGCACTCTGGGATGAGCACATGCATGAGGTCAGTGTGCATGCCCACTCTGGGATGAGCAGGTGCATGAGGGTCAGTGTGCATGCCCATTCTGGGATGAGCACATGAATGAGGGTCAGTGTGCACGCCCACTCTGGGATGAGCAGGTGCACGTGCATGAGGGTCAGTGTGCAGGCCCACTCTGGGATGAGCATGTGCGCGTGCATGAGGGTCAATGTACACACCCACTCTGGGATGAGCAGGTGCATGAGGGTCAGTGTGCACGCCCACTCTAGGATGAGCAGGTGCACATGCATGAGTGTCAGTGTGCACACCCACTCTAGGATGAGCAGGTGCACATGCATGAGGGTCAGTGTGCACACCCACTCTAGGAAGAGCAGGTGCACATGCATGAGTGTCAGTGTGCACACCCACTCTAGGATGAGCAGGTGCACATGCATGAGGGTCAGTGTGCACACCCACTCTAGGATGAGCAGGTGCACATGCATGAGGGTCAGTGTGCACGCCCACTCTGGGATGAGCAGGTGCACGTTCATGAGGGTCAGTGTGCACGCCAATTTGTGAGGAGCAGATGTGCGTGCATGAGGGTCAGTGTGCACACCCACTCTAGGAAGAGCAGGTGCACATGCATGAGGGTCAGTGTGCATGCCCACTCTGGGATGAGCACATGCATAAGGGTCAGTGTGCATGCCCACTCTGGGATTAGCACATGCATGAGGTCAGTGTGCAAGCCCACTCTGGGATGAGCAGGTACGCATGCATGAGGGTCAGTGTGCATGCCCACTCTGGGATGAGCAGGTGCATGCGGTCAGTGTGCATACCCACTCTGGGATGAGCAGGTGCATGAGGGTCAGAGTGCATGCGCATTCTGGGATGAGCACATGCATGAGGGTCAGTGTGCATGCCCACTCTGGGATTAGCACATGCATGAGGTCAGTGTGCACGCCCACTCTGGGATGAGCACATGCATGAGGGTCAGTGTGCATGCACACTCTGGGATGAGCACATGCATGAGGGTCAGTGGGCATGCCCACTCTGGGATGAGCACATGCATTAGGGGCATTGTGCATGCCCACTCTGGGATGAGCACATGCATGGTCAGTGTGCATGCCCATTCTGGGATGAGCAGGTGCATGAGGGTCAGTGTGCATGCCCATTCTGGGATGAGCACATGAATGAGGGTCTGTGTGCACGCCCACTCTGGGATGAGCAGGTGCTCGTGCATGAGGGTCAGTGTGCAGGCCCACTCTGGGATGAGCATGTGCGCCTGCATGAGGGTCATTGTGCATGCCCACTCTGGGATGAGCAGGTGCGCGTGCATGAGGATCAATGTACGCACCCACTCTGGGATGAGCAGGTGCATGAGGGTCAGTGTGCATGCCCACTCTGGGATTAGCACATGCATGAGGTCAGTGTGCATGCGCACTCTGGGATGAGCACATGCATGAGGGTCAGTGTGCATGCCCACTCTGGGATGAGCACCTGCATGAGGGTCAGTGTGCATGCGCACTCTGGGATGAGCACATGCATGAGGGTCAGTGTGCATGCACACTCTGGTATGAGCACATGCATGAGGGTCAGTGGGCATGCCCACTCTGGGATGAGCACATGCATGAGGGTCAGTGTGCATGCCCACTCTGGGATGAGCACATGCATGGTCAGTGTTCATGCCAACTCTGGGAGAGCAGGTGCACATGCATGAGGGTCAGTGTGCACGCCCACTCTGGGATTAACACATGCATGAGGTCAGTGTGCACGCCCATTCTGGGATGAGCAGGTGCATGAGGGTCAGTGTGCATGCCCATTCTGGGATGAGCACATGAATGAGGGTCAGTGTTCACGCCCACTCTGGGATGAGCAGGTGCACGTGCATGAGGGTCAGTGTGCAGGCCCACTCTGGGATGAGCATGTGCGCGTGCATGAGGGTCATTGTGCATGCCCACTCTGGAATGAGCAGGTGCGGGTGCATGAGGATCAATGTACACACCCACTCTGGGATGAGCAGGTGCATGCGGGTCAGTGTGCATGACCACTCTGGGATTAGCACATGCATGAGGTCAGTGTGCATGCGCACTCTGGGATGAGCACATGCATGAGGTCAGTGTGCATGCCCACTCTGGGATGAGCAGGTGCATGAGGGTCAGTGTGCATGCCCATTCTGGGATGAGCACATGAATGAGGGTCAGTGTGCACGCCCACTCTGGGATGAGCAGATGCACGTGCATGAGGGTCAGTGTGCAGGCCCACTCTGGGATGAGCATGTGCGCGTGCATGAGGGTCAATGTACACACCCACTCTGGGATGAGCAGGTGCATGAGGGTCAGTGTGCACGCCCACTCTAGGATGAGCAGGTGTACATGCATGAGTGTCAGTGTGCACACCCACTCTAGGATGAGCAGGTGCACATGCATGAGGGTCAGTGTGCACACCCACTCTAGGAAGAGCAGGTGCACATGCATGAGTGTCAGTGTGCACACCCACTCTAGGATGAGCAGGTGCACATGCATGAGGGTCAGTGTGCACACCCACTCTAGGATGAGCAGGTGCACATGCATGAGGGTCAGTGTGCACGCCCACTCTGGGATGAGCAGGTGTACGTTCATGAGGGTCAGTGTGCACACCAATTTGGGAGGAGCAGATGTGCGTGCATGAGGGTCAGTGTGCACACCCACTCTAGGAAGAGCTGGTGCACATGCATGAGGGTCAGTGTGCAGGCCCACTCTGGGATGAGCACGTGCGCGTGCATGAGGGTCATTGCGCACGCCCACTCTGGGATGAGCAGGTGCGCGTGCATGAGGATCAGTGTGCATGCCCACTCTGGGATGAGCAGGTGCATGAGGGTCAGTGTGCATACCCACTCTGGGATGAGTAGGTGCATGAGGGTCAGTGTGCATGTGCACTCTGGGATGAGCACATGCATGAGGGTCAGTGTGCATGCCCACTCTGGGATTAGCACATGCATGAGGTCAGTGTGCACGCCAACTCTGGGATGAGCAGGTGCATGAGGGTCAGTGTGCATGCCCATTCTGGGATGAGCACATGCATGAGGGTCAGTGTGCACGCCCACTCTGGGATGAGCAGGTGCACGTGCATGAGGGTCAGTGTGCAGGCCCACTCTGGGATGAGCATGTGCGCGTGCATGAGGGTCATTGTGCACGCCCACTCTGGGATGAGCAGGTGCACGTGCATGAGGGTCAGTGTGCATGCCCACTCTGGGATGAGCAGGTGCATGTGCATGAGGGTCAGTGTGCATGCCCACTCTGGGATTAGCACATGCATGAGGTCAGTGTGCACGCCAACTCTGGGATGAGCAGGTGCATGAGGGTCAGTGTGCATGCCCATTCTGGGATGAGCACATGCATGAGGGTCAGTGTGCACGCCCACTCTGGGATGAGCAGGTGCACGTGCATGAGGGTCAGTGTGCAGGCCCACTCTGGGATTAGCACATGCATGAGGTCAGTGTGCACGCCAACTCTGGGATGAGCAGGTGCATGAGGGTCAGTGTGCATGCCCATTCTGGGATGAGCACATGCATGAGGGTCAGTGTGCACGCCCACTCTGGGATGAGCAGGTGCACGTGCATGAGGGTCAGTGTGCAGGCCCACTCTGGGATGAGCATGTGCGCGTGCATGAGGGTCATTGTGCACGCCCACTCTGGGATGAGCAGGTGCACGTGCATGAGGGTCAGTGTGCATGCCCACTCTGGGATGAGCAGGTGCATGTGCATGAGGGTCAGTGTGCACGCCCACTCTGGGATGAGCAGGTGCACGTTCATGAGGGTCAGTGTGCATGCCAATTTGGGAGGAGCAGGTGTGCATGCATGAGGATCAGTGTGCACACCCACTCTAGGATGAGCAGGTCACATGCATGAGGGTCAGTGTGCACGTCCACTCTGGGATGAGCAGGTGCACGTACATGAGGGTCAGTGTGCAGGCCCACTTTGGGATGAGCATGTGTGCGTGCATGAGGGTCATTGTGCATGCCCACTCTGGGATGAGCAGGTGCGCGTGCATGAGGTCAGTGTGCACGCCCACTCTGGGATGAGCAGGTGCACGTGCATGAGGGTCAGTGTGCAGGCCAACTCTGGGATGAGCATGTGTGCGTGCATGAGGGTCATTGTGCATGCCCACTCTGGGATGAGCAGGTGCGCGTGCATGAGGTCAGTGTGCATTCCCACTCTGGGATGAGCACATGCATGAGGGTCAGTGTGCATGCCCATTCTGGGATGAGCACATGCATGAGGGTCAGTGTGCACGCCCACTCTGGGATGAGCAGGTGCATGAGGTCAGTGTGCATACCCACTCTGGGATGAGCAGGTGCATGAGGGTCAGTGTGCATGCGCACTCTGGGATGAGCACATGCATGAGGGTCAGTGTGCATGCCCACTCTGGGATTAGCACATGCATGATGTCAGTGTGCACGCCCACTCTGGGATGAGCAGGTGCATGAGGTCAGTGTGCATACCCACTCTGGGATGAGCAGGTGCATGAGGGTCAGACTGCATGCGCACTCTGGGATGAGCACATGCATGAGGGTCAGTGTGCATGCCCACTCTGGGATTATCACATGCATGAGGTCAGTGTGCATGCCCACTCTGGGATGAGCAGGTACGCGTGCATGAGGTCAGTGTGCAAGCCCACTCTGGGATGAGCAGGTACGCATGCATGAGGGTCAGTGTGCATGCCCACTCTGGGATGAGCAGGTGCATGAGGTCAGTGTGCATACCCACTCTGGGATGAGCAGGTGCATGAGGGTCAGAGTGCATGCGCACTCTGGGATGAGCACATGCATGAGGGTCAGTGTGCATGCCCATTCTGGGATTAGCACATGCATGAGGTCAGTGTGCACGCCCACTCTGGGATGAGCACATGCATGAGGGTCAGTGTGCATGCACACTCTGGGATGAGCACATGCATGAGGGTCAGTGGGCATGCCCACTCTGGGATGAGCACATGCATTAGGGGCATTGTGCATGCCCACTCTGGAATGAGCACATGCATGGTCAGTGTGCATGCCCATTCTGGGATGAGCAGGTGCATGAGGGTCAGTGTGCATGCCCATTCTGGGATGAGCACATGAATGAGGGTCAGTGTGCACGCCCACTCTGGGATGAGCAGGTGCTCGTGCATGAGGGTCAGTGTGCAGGCCCACTCTGGGATGAGCATGTGCGCGTGCATGAGGGTCATTGTGCATGCCCACTCTGGGATGAGCAGGTGCGCGTGCATGAGGATCAATGTACACACCCACTCTGGGATGAGCAGGTGCATGAGGGTCAGTGTGCATGCCCACTCTGGGATTAGCACATGCATGAGGTCAGTTGCATGCGCACTCTGGGATGAGCACATGCATGAGGGTCAGTGTGCATGCCCACTCTGGGATGAGCACCTGCATGAGGGTCAGTCTGCATGCGCACTCTGGGATGAGCACATGCATGAGGGTCAGTGTGCATGCACACTCTGGTATGAGCACATGCATGAGGGTCAGTGGGCATGCCCACTCTGGGATGAGCACATGCATGAGGGTCAGTGTGCATGCCCACTCTGGGATGAGCACATGCATGGTCAGTGTTCATGCCAACTCTGGGAGAGCAGGTGCACGTGCATGAGGGTCAGTGTGCACGCCCACTCTGGGATTAACACATGCATGAGGTCAGTGTGCACGCCCATTCTGGGATGAGCAGGTGCATGAGGGTCAGTGTGCATGCCCATTCTGGGATGAGCACATGAATGAGGGTCAGTGTTCACGCCCACTCTGGGATGAGCAGGTGCACGTGCATGAGGGTCAGTGTGCTGGCCCCCTCTGGGATGAGCATGTGCGCGTTCATGAGGGTCATTGTGCATGCCCACTCTGGAATGAGCAGGTGCGGGTGCATGAGGATCAATGTACACACCCACTCTGGGATGAGCAGGTGCATGCGGGTCAGTGTGCATGCCCACTCTGGGATTAGCACATGCATGAGGTCAGTGTGCATGCGCACTCTGGGATGAGCACATGCATGAGGTCAGTGTGCATGCCCACTCTGGGATGAGCAGGTGCATGAGGGTCAGTGTGCATGCCCATTCTGGGATGAGCACATGAATGAGGGTCAGTGTGCACGCCCACTCTGGGATGAGCAGGTGCACGTGCATGAGGGTCAGTGTGCAGGCCCACTCTGGGATGAGCATGTGCGCGTGCATGAGGGTCAATGTGCACACCCACTCTGGGATGAGCAGGTGCATGAGGGTCAGTGTGCATACCCACTCTGGGATGAGTAGGTGCATGAGGGTCAGTGTGCATGTGCACTCTGGGATGAGCACATGCATGAGGGTCAGTGTGCATGCCCACTCTGGGATTAGCACATGCATGAGGTCAGTGTGCACGCCAACTCTGGGATGAGCAGGTGCATGAGGGTCAGTGTGCATGCCCATTCTGGGATGAGCACATGCATGAGGGTCAGTGTGCACGCCCACTCTGGGATGAGCAGGTGCACGTGCATGAGGGTCAGTGTGCAGGCCCACTCTGGGATGAGCATGTGCGCGTGCATGAGGGTCATTGTGCACGCCCACTCTGGGATGAGCAGGTGCACGTGCATGAGGGTCAGTGTGCATGCCCACTCTGGGATGAGCAGGTGCATGAGGGTCAGTGTGCACGCCCACTCTAGGATGGGCAGGTGCACATGCATGAGTGTCAGTGTGCACACCCACTCTAGGATGAGCAGGTGCACATGCATGAGGGTCAGTGTGCACACCCACTCTAGGAAGAGCAGGTGCACATGCATGAGGGTCAGTGTGCACACCCACTCTAGGATGAGCAGGTGCACATGCATGAGGGTCAGTGTGCACCCCCACTCTGGGATGAGCAGGTGCACGTTCATGAGGGTCAGTGTGCACGCCAATTTGGGAGGAGCAGATGTGCGTGCATGAGGGTCAGTGTGCACACCCACTCTAGGAAGAGCAGGTGCACATGCATGAGGGTCAGTGTGCAGGCCCACTCTGGGATGAGCATGTGCGCGTGCATGAGGGTCATTGCGCACGCCCACTCTGGGATGAGCAGGTGCGCGTGCATGAGGATCAGTGTGCATGCCCACTCTGGGATGAGCAGGTGCATGAGGGTCAGTGTGCATACCCACTCTGGGATGAGTAGGTGCATGAGGGTCAGTGTGCATGCCCATTCTGGGATGAGCACATGAATGAGGGTCAGTGTTCACGCCCACTCTGGGATGAGCAGGTGCACGTGCATGAGGGTCAGTGTGCAGGCCCACTCTGGGATGAGCATGTGCGCGTGCATGAGGGTCATTGTGCATGCCCACTCTGGAATGAGCAGGTGCGGGTGCATGAGGATCAATGTACACACCCACTCTGGGATGAGCAGGTGCATGCGGGTCAGTGTGCATGACCACTCTGGGATTAGCACATGCATGAGGTCAGTGTGCATGCGCACTCTGGGATGAGCACATGCATGAGGTCAGTGTGCATGCCCACTCTGGGATGAGCAGGTGCATGAGGGTCAGTGTGCATGCCCATTCTGGGATGAGCACATGAATGAGGGTCAGTGTGCACGCCCACTCTGGGATGAGCAGGTGCACGTGCATGAGGGTCAGTGTGCAGGCCCACTCTGGGATGAGCATGTGCGCGTGCATGAGGGTCAATGTACACACCCACTCTGGGATGAGCAGGTGCATGAGGGTCAGTGTGCACGCCCACTCTAGGATGAGCAGGTGCACATGCATGAGTGTCAGTGTGCACACCCACTCTAGGATGAGCAGGTGCACATGCATGAGGGTCAGTGTGCACACCCACTCTAGGAAGAGCAGGTGCGCGTGCATGAGGATCAGTGTGCATGCCCACTCTGGGATGAGCAGGTGCATGAGGGTCAGTGTGCATACCCACTCTGGGATGAGTAGGTGCATGAGGGTCAGTGTGCATGCCCATTCTGGGATGAGCACATGAATGAGGGTCAGTGTTCACGCCCACTCTGGGATGAGCAGGTGCACGTGCATGAGGGTCAGTGTGCAGGCCCACTCTGGGATGAGCATGTGCGCGTGCATGAGGGTCATTGTGCATGCCCACTCTGGAATGAGCAGGTGCGGGTGCATGAGGATCAATGTACACACCCACTCTGGGATGAGCAGGTGCATGCGGGTCAGTGTGCATGACCACTCTGGGATTAGCACATGCATGAGGTCAGTGTGCATGCGCACTCTGGGATGAGCACATGCATGAGGTCAGTGTGCATGCCCACTCTGGGATGAGCAGGTGCATGAGGGTCAGTGTGCATGCCCATTCTGGGATGAGCACATGAATGAGGGTCAGTGTGCACGCCCACTCTGGGATGAGCAGGTGCACGTGCATGAGGGTCAGTGTGCAGGCCCACTCTGGGATGAGCATGTGCGCGTGCATGAGGGTCAATGTACACACCCACTCTGGGATGAGCAGGTGCATGAGGGTCAGTGTGCACGCCCACTCTAGGATGAGCAGGTGCACATGCATGAGTGTCAGTGTGCACACCCACTCTAGGATGAGCAGGTGCACATGCATGAGGGTCAGTGTGCACACCCACTCTAGGAAGAGCAGGTGCACATGCATGAGTGTCAGTGTGCACACCCACTCTAGGATGAGCAGGTGCACATGCATGAGGGTCAGTGTGCACACCCACTCTAGGATGAGCAGGTGCACATGCATGAGGGTCAGTGTGCACGCCCACTCTGGGATGAGCAGGTGCACGTTCATGAGGGTCAGTGTGCACGCCAATTTGTGAGGAGCAGATGTGCGTGCATGAGGGTCAGTGTGCACACCCACTCTAGGAAGAGCAGGTGCACATGCATGAGGGTCAGTGTGCATGCCCACTCTGGGATGAGCACATGCATAAGGGTCAGTGTGCATGCCCACTCTGGGATTAGCACATGCATGAGGTCAGTGTGCAAGCCCACTCTGGGATGAGCAGGTACGCATGCATGAGGGTCAGTGTGCATGCCCACTCTGGGATGAGCAGGTGCATGCGGTCAGTGTGCATACCCACTCTGGGATGAGCAGGTGCATGAGGGTCAGAGTGCATGCGCATTCTGGGATGAGCACATGCATGAGGGTCAGTGTGCATGCCCACTCTGGGATTAGCACATGCATGAGGTCAGTGTGCACGCCCACTCTGGGATGAGCACATGCATGAGGGTCAGTGTGCATGCACACTCTGGGATGAGCACATGCATGAGGGTCAGTGGGCATGCCCACTCTGGGATGAGCACATGCATTAGGGGCATTGTGCATGCCCACTCTGGGATGAGCACATGCATGGTCAGTGTGCATGCCCATTCTGGGATGAGCAGGTGCATGAGGGTCAGTGTGCATGCCCATTCTGGGATGAGCACATGAATGAGGGTCTGTGTGCACGCCCACTCTGGGATGAGCAGGTGCTCGTGCATGAGGGTCAGTGTGCAGGCCCACTCTGGGATGAGCATGTGCGCCTGCATGAGGGTCATTGTGCATGCCCACTCTGGGATGAGCAGGTGCGCGTGCATGAGGATCAATGTACGCACCCACTCTGGGATGAGCAGGTGCATGAGGGTCAGTGTGCATGCCCACTCTGGGATTAGCACATGCATGAGGTCAGTGTGCATGCGCACTCTGGGATGAGCACATGCATGAGGGTCAGTGTGCATGCCCACTCTGGGATGAGCACCTGCATGAGGGTCAGTGTGCATGCGCACTCTGGGATGAGCACATGCATGAGGGTCAGTGTGCATGCACACTCTGGTATGAGCACATGCATGAGGGTCAGTGGGCATGCCCACTCTGGGATGAGCACATGCATGAGGGTCAGTGTGCATGCCCACTCTGGGATGAGCACATGCATGGTCAGTGTTCATGCCAACTCTGGGAGAGCAGGTGCACATGCATGAGGGTCAGTGTGCACGCCCACTCTGGGATTAACACATGCATGAGGTCAGTGTGCACGCCCATTCTGGGATGAGCAGGTGCATGAGGGTCAGTGTGCATGCCCATTCTGGGATGAGCACATGAATGAGGGTCAGTGTTCACGCCCACTCTGGGATGAGCAGGTGCACGTGCATGAGGGTCAGTGTGCAGGCCCACTCTGGGATGAGCATGTGCGCGTGCATGAGGGTCATTGTGCATGCCCACTCTGGAATGAGCAGGTGCGGGTGCATGAGGATCAATGTACACACCCACTCTGGGATGAGCAGGTGCATGCGGGTCAGTGTGCATGACCACTCTGGGATTAGCACATGCATGAGGTCAGTGTGCATGCGCACTCTGGGATGAGCACATGCATGAGGTCAGTGTGCATGCCCACTCTGGGATGAGCAGGTGCATGAGGGTCAGTGTGCATGCCCATTCTGGGATGAGCACATGAATGAGGGTCAGTGTGCACGCCCACTCTGGGATGAGCAGATGCACGTGCATGAGGGTCAGTGTGCAGGCCCACTCTGGGATGAGCATGTGCGCGTGCATGAGGGTCAATGTACACACCCACTCTGGGATGAGCAGGTGCATGAGGGTCAGTGTGCACGCCCACTCTAGGATGAGCAGGTGTACATGCATGAGTGTCAGTGTGCACACCCACTCTAGGATGAGCAGGTGCACATGCATGAGGGTCAGTGTGCACACCCACTCTAGGAAGAGCAGGTGCACATGCATGAGTGTCAGTGTGCACACCCACTCTAGGATGAGCAGGTGCACATGCATGAGGGTCAGTGTGCACACCCACTCTAGGATGAGCAGGTGCACATGCATGAGGGTCAGTGTGCACGCCCACTCTGGGATGAGCAGGTGTACGTTCATGAGGGTCAGTGTGCACACCAATTTGGGAGGAGCAGATGTGCGTGCATGAGGGTCAGTGTGCACACCCACTCTAGGAAGAGCTGGTGCACATGCATGAGGGTCAGTGTGCAGGCCCACTCTGGGATGAGCACGTGCGCGTGCATGAGGGTCATTGCGCACGCCCACTCTGGGATGAGCAGGTGCGCGTGCATGAGGATCAGTGTGCATGCCCACTCTGGGATGAGCAGGTGCATGAGGGTCAGTGTGCATACCCACTCTGGGATGAGTAGGTGCATGAGGGTCAGTGTGCATGTGCACTCTGGGATGAGCACATGCATGAGGGTCAGTGTGCATGCCCACTCTGGGATTAGCACATGCATGAGGTCAGTGTGCACGCCAACTCTGGGATGAGCAGGTGCATGAGGGTCAGTGTGCATGCCCATTCTGGGATGAGCACATGCATGAGGGTCAGTGTGCACGCCCACTCTGGGATGAGCAGGTGCACGTGCATGAGGGTCAGTGTGCAGGCCCACTCCGGGATGAGCATGTGCGCGTGCATGAGGGTCATTGTGCACGCCCACTCTGGGATGAGCAGGTGCACGTGCATGAGGGTCAGTGTGCATGCCCACTCTGGGATGAGCAGGTGCATGTGCATGAGGGTCAGTGTGCATGCCCACTCTGGGATTAGCACATGCATGAGGTCAGTGTGCACGCCAACTCTGGGATGAGCAGGTGCATGAGGGTCAGTGTGCATGCCCATTCTGGGATGAGCACATGCATGAGGGTCAGTGTGCACGCCCACTCTGGGATGAGCAGGTGCACGTGCATGAGGGTCAGTGTGCAGGCCCACTCTGGGATTAGCACATGCATGAGGTCAGTGTGCACGCCAACTCTGGGATGAGCAGGTGCATGAGGGTCAGTGTGCATGCCCATTCTGGGATGAGCACATGCATGAGGGTCAGTGTGCACGCCCACTCTGGGATGAGCAGGTGCACGTGCATGAGGGTCAGTGTGCAGGCCCACTCTGGGATGAGCATGTGCGCGTGCATGAGGGTCATTGTGCACGCCCACTCTGGGATGAGCAGGTGCACGTGCATGAGGGTCAGTGTGCATGCCCACTCTGGGATGAGCAGGTGCATGTGCATGAGGGTCAGTGTGCACGCCCACTCTGGGATGAGCAGGTGCACGTTCATGAGGGTCAGTGTGCATGCCAATTTGGGAGGAGCAGGTGTGCATGCATGAGGATCAGTGTGCACACCCACTCTAGGATGAGCAGGTCACATGCATGAGGGTCAGTGTGCACGTCCACTCTGGGATGAGCAGGTGCACGTACATGAGGGTCAGTGTGCAGGCCCACTTTGGGATGAGCATGTGTGCGTGCATGAGGGTCATTGTGCATGCCCACTCTGGGATGAGCAGGTGCGCGTGCATGAGGTCAGTGTGCACGCCCACTCTGGGATGAGCAGGTGCACGTGCATGAGGGTCAGTGTGCAGGCCAACTCTGGGATGAGCATGTGTGCGTGCATGAGGGTCATTGTGCATGCCCACTCTGGGATGAGCAGGTGCGCGTGCATGAGGTCAGTGTGCATTCCCACTCTGGGATGAGCACATGCATGAGGGTCAGTGTGCATGCCCATTCTGGGATGAGCACATGCATGAGGGTCAGTGTGCACGCCCACTCTGGGATGAGCAGGTGCATGAGGTCAGTGTGCATACCCACTCTGGGATGAGCAGGTGCATGAGGGTCAGTGTGCATGCGCACTCTGGGATGAGCACATGCATGAGGGTCAGTGTGCATGCCCACTCTGGGATTAGCACATGCATGATGTCAGTGTGCACGCCCACTCTGGGATGAGCAGGTGCATGAGGTCAGTGTGCATACCCACTCTGGGATGAGCAGGTGCATGAGGGTCAGACTGCATGCGCACTCTGGGATGAGCACATGCATGAGGGTCAGTGTGCATGCCCACTCTGGGATTATCACATGCATGAGGTCAGTGTGCATGCCCACTCTGGGATGAGCAGGTACGCGTGCATGAGGTCAGTGTGCAAGCCCACTCTGGGATGAGCAGGTACGCATGCATGAGGGTCAGTGTGCATGCCCACTCTGGGATGAGCAGGTGCATGAGGTCAGTGTGCATACCCACTCTGGGATGAGCAGGTGCATGAGGGTCAGAGTGCATGCGCACTCTGGGATGAGCACATGCATGAGGGTCAGTGTGCATGCCCATTCTGGGATTAGCACATGCATGAGGTCAGTGTGCACGCCCACTCTGGGATGAGCACATGCATGAGGGTCAGTGTGCATGCACACTCTGGGATGAGCACATGCATGAGGGTCAGTGGGCATGCCCACTCTGGGATGAGCACATGCATTAGGGGCATTGTGCATGCCCACTCTGGAATGAGCACATGCATGGTCAGTGTGCATGCCCATTCTGGGATGAGCAGGTGCATGAGGGTCAGTGTGCATGCCCATTCTGGGATGAGCACATGAATGAGGGTCAGTGTGCACGCCCACTCTGGGATGAGCAGGTGCTCGTGCATGAGGGTCAGTGTGCAGGCCCACTCTGGGATGAGCATGTGCGCGTGCATGAGGGTCATTGTGCATGCCCACTCTGGGATGAGCAGGTGCGCGTGCATGAGGATCAATGTACACACCCACTCTGGGATGAGCAGGTGCATGAGGGTCAGTGTGCATGCCCACTCTGGGATTAGCACATGCATGAGGTCAGTTGCATGCGCACTCTGGGATGAGCACATGCATGAGGGTCAGTGTGCATGCCCACTCTGGGATGAGCACCTGCATGAGGGTCAGTCTGCATGCGCACTCTGGGATGAGCACATGCATGAGGGTCAGTGTGCATGCACACTCTGGTATGAGCACATGCATGAGGGTCAGTGGGCATGCCCACTCTGGGATGAGCACATGCATGAGGGTCAGTGTGCATGCCCACTCTGGGATGAGCACATGCATGGTCAGTGTTCATGCCAACTCTGGGAGAGCAGGTGCACATGCATGAGGGTCAGTGTGCACGCCCACTCTGGGATTAACACATGCATGAGGTCAGTGTGCACGCCCATTCTGGGATGAGCAGGTGCATGAGGGTCAGTGTGCATGCCCATTCTGGGATGAGCACATGAATGAGGGTCAGTGTTCACGCCCACTCTGGGATGAGCAGGTGCACGTGCATGAGGGTCAGTGTGCTGGCCCCCTCTGGGATGAGCATGTGCGCGTTCATGAGGGTCATTGTGCATGCCCACTCTGGAATGAGCAGGTGCGGGTGCATGAGGATCAATGTACACACCCACTCTGGGATGAGCAGGTGCATGCGGGTCAGTGTGCATGCCCACTCTGGGATTAGCACATGCATGAGGTCAGTGTGCATGCGCACTCTGGGATGAGCACATGCATGAGGTCAGTGTGCATGCCCACTCTGGGATGAGCAGGTGCATGAGGGTCAGTGTGCATGCCCATTCTGGGATGAGCACATGAATGAGGGTCAGTGTGCACGCCCACTCTGGGATGAGCAGGTGCACGTGCATGAGGGTCAGTGTGCAGGCCCACTCTGGGATGAGCATGTGCGCGTGCATTAGGGTCAATGTGCACACCCACTCTGGGATGAGCAGGTGCATGAGGGTCAGTGTGCATACCCACTCTGGGATGAGTAGGTGCATGAGGGTCAGTGTGCATGTGCACTCTGGGATGAGCACATGCATGAGGGTCAGTGTGCATGCCCACTCTGGGATTAGCACATGCATGAGGTCAGTGTGCACGCCAACTCTGGGATGAGCAGGTGCATGAGGGTCAGTGTGCATGCCCATTCTGGGATGAGCACATGCATGAGGGTCAGTGTGCACGCCCACTCTGGGATGAGCAGGTGCACGTGCATGAGGGTCAGTGTGCAGGCCCACTCTGGGATGAGCATGTGCGCGTGCATGAGGGTCATTGTGCACGCCCACTCTGGGATGAGCAGGTGCACGTGCATGAGGGTCAGTGTGCATGCCCACTCTGGGATGAGCAGGTGCATGAGGGTCAGTGTGCACGCCCACTCTAGGATGAGCAGGTGCACATGCATGAGTGTCAGTGTGCACACCCACTCTAGGATGAGCAGGTGCACATGCATGAGGGTCAGTGTGCACACCCACTCTAGGAAGAGCAGGTGCACATGCATGAGGGTCAGTGTGCACACCCACTCTAGGATGAGCAGGTGCACATGCATGAGGGTCAGTGTGCACCCCCACTCTGGGATGAGCAGGTGCACGTTCATGAGGGTCAGTGTGCACGCCAATTTGGGAGGAGCAGATGTGCGTGCATGAGGGTCAGTGTGCACACCCACTCTAGGAAGAGCAGGTGCACATGCATGAGGGTCAGTGTGCAGGCCCACTCTGGGATGAGCATGTGCGCGTGCATGAGGGTCATTGCGCACGCCCACTCTGGGATGAGCAGGTGCGCGTGCATGAGGATCAGTGTGCATGCCCACTCTGGGATGAGCAGGTGCATGAGGGTCAGTGTGCATACCCACTCTGGGATGAGTAGGTGCATGAGGGTCAGTGTGCATGTGCACTCTGGGATGAGCACATGCATGAGGGTCAGTGTGCATGCCCACTCTGGGATGAGCACATGCATGGTCAGTGTGCATGCCCATTCTGGGATGAGCAGGTGCATGAGGGTCAGTGTGCATGCCCATTCTGGGATGAGCACATGAATGAGGGTCAGTGTGCACGCCCACTCTGGGATGAGCAGGTGCTCGTGCATGAGGGTCAGTGTGCAGGCCCACTCTGGGATGAGCATGTGCACGTGCATGAGGGTCATTGTGCATGCCCACTCTGGGATGAGCAGGTGCGCGTGCATGAGGATCAATGTACACACCCACTCTGGGATGAGCAGGTGCATGAGGGTCAGTGTGCATGCCCACTCTGGGATTAGCACATGCATGAGGTCAGTGTGCATGCGCACTCTGGGATGAGCACATGCATGAGGTCAGTGTGCATGCCCACTCTGGGATGAGCACCTGCATGAGGGTCAGTGTGCATGCGCACTCTGGGATGAGCACATGCATGAGGGTCAGTGTGCATGCACACTCTGGTATGAGCACATGCATGAGGGTCAGTGGGCATGCCCACTCTGGGATGAGCACATGCATGAGGGTCAGTGTGCATGCCCACTCTGGGATGAGCACATGCATGGTCAGTGTTCATGCCAACTCTGGGAGAGCAGGTGCACGTGCATGAGTGTCAGTGTGCACGCCCACTCTGGGATTAACACATGCATGAGGTCAGTGTGCACGCCCATTCTGGGATGAGCAGGTGCATGAGGGTCAGTGTGCATGCCCATTCTGGGATGAGCACATGAATGAGGGTCAGTGTTCACGCCCACTCTGGGATGAGCAGGAGCACGTGCATGAGGGTCAGTGTGCAGGCCCACTCTGGGATGAGCATGTGCGCGTGCATGAGGGTCATTGTGCATGCCCACTCTGGAATGAGCAGGTGCGGGTGCATGAGGATCAATGTACACACCCACTCTGGGATGAGCAGGTGCATGCGGGTCAGTGTGCATGACCACTCTGGGATTAGCACATGCATGAGGTCAGTGTGCATGCGCACTCTGGGATGAGCACATGCATGAGGTCAGTGTGCATGCCCACTCTGGGATGAGCAGGTGCATGAGGGTCAGTGTGCATGCCCATTCTGGGATGAGCACATGAATGAGGGTCAGTGTGCACGCCCACTCTGGGATGAGCAGGTGCATGAGGGTCAGTGTGCATGCCCATTCTGGGATGAGCACATGAATGAGGGTCAGTGTTCACGCCCACTCTGGGATGAGCAGGTGCACGTGCATGAGGGTCAGTGTGCAGGCCCACTTTGGGATGAGCATGTGTGCGTGCATGAGGGTCATTGTGCATGCCCACTCTGGAATGAGCAGGTGCGGGTGCATGAGGATCAATGTACACACCCACTCTGGGATGAGCAGGTGCATGCGGGTCAGTGTGCATGACCACTCTGGGATTAGCACATGCATGAGGTCAGTGTGCATGCGCACTCTGGGATGAGCACATGCATGAGGTCAGTGTGCATGCCCACTCTGGGATGAGCAGGTGCATGAGGGTCAGTGTGCATGCCCATTCTGGGATGAGCACATGAATGAGGGTCAGTGTGCACGCCCACTCTGGGATGAGCAGGTGCACGTGCATGAGGGTCAGTGTGCAGGCCCACTCTGGGATGAGCATGTGCGCGTGCATGAGGGTCAATGTACACACCCACTCTGGGATGAGCAGGTGCATGAGGGTCAGTGTGCACGCCCACTCTAGGATGAGCAGGTGTACATGCATGAGTGTCAGTGTGCACACCCACTCTAGGATGAGCAGGTGCACATGCATGAGGGTCAGTGTGCACACCCACTCTAGGAAGAGCAGGTGCACATGCATGAGTGTCAGTGTGCACACCCACTCTAGGATGAGCAGGTGCACATGCATGAGGGTCAGTGTGCACACCCACTCTAGGATGAGCAGGTGCACATGCATGAGGGTCAGTGTGCACGCCCACTCTGGGATGAGCAGGTGTACGTTCATGAGGGTCAGTGTGCACACCAATTTGGGAGGAGCAGATGTGCGTGCATGAGGGTCAGTGTGCACACCCACTCTAGGAAGAGCTGGTGCACATGCATGAGGGTCAGTGTGCAGGCCCACTCTGGGATGAGCACGTGCGCGTGCATGAGGGTCATTGCGCACGCCCACTCTGGGATGAGCAGGTGCGCGTGCATGAGGATCAGTGTGCATGCCCACTCTGGGATGAGCAGGTGCATGAGGGTCAGTGTGCATACCCACTCTGGGATGAGTAGGTGCATGAGGGTCAGTGTGCATGTGCACTCTGGGATGAGCACATGCATGAGGGTCAGTGTGCATGCCCACTCTGGGATTAGCACATGCATGAGGTCAGTGTGCACGCCAACTCTGGGATGAGCAGGTGCATGAGGGTCAGTGTGCATGCCCATTCTGGGATGAGCACATGCATGAGGGTCAGTGTGCACGCCCACTCTGGGATGAGCAGGTGCACGTGCATGAGGGTCAGTGTGCAGGCCCACTCTGGGATGAGCATGTGCGCGTGCATGAGGGTCATTGTGCACGCCCACTCTGGGATGAGCAGGTGCACGTGCATGAGGGTCAGTGTGCATGCCCACTCTGGGATGAGCAGGTGCATGTGCATGAGGGTCAGTGTGCATGCCCACTCTGGGATTAGCACATGCATGAGGTCAGTGTGCACGCCAACTCTGGGATGAGCAGGTGCATGAGGGTCAGTGTGCATGCCCATTCTGGGATGAGCACATGCATGAGGGTCAGTGTGCACGCCCACTCTGGGATGAGCAGGTGCACGTGCATGAGGGTCAGTGTGCAGGCCCACTCTGGGATTAGCACATGCATGAGGTCAGTGTGCACGCCAACTCTGGGATGAGCAGGTGCATGAGGGTCAGTGTGCATGCCCATTCTGGGATGAGCACATGCATGAGGGTCAGTGTGCACGCCCACTCTGGGATGAGCAGGTGCACGTGCATGAGGGTCAGTGTGCAGGCCCACTCTGGGATGAGCATGTGCGCGTGCATGAGGGTCATTGTGCACGCCCACTCTGGGATGAGCAGGTGCACGTGCATGAGGGTCAGTGTGCATGCCCACTCTGGGATGAGCAGGTGCATGTGCATGAGGGTCAGTGTGCACGCCCACTCTGGGATGAGCAGGTGCACGTTCATGAGGGTCAGTGTGCATGCCAATTTGGGAGGAGCAGGTGTGCATGCATGAGGATCAGTGTGCACACCCACTCTAGGATGAGCAGGTCACATGCATGAGGGTCAGTGTGCACGTCCACTCTGGGATGAGCAGGTGCACGTACATGAGGGTCAGTGTGCAGGCCCACTTTGGGATGAGCATGTGTGCGTGCATGAGGGTCATTGTGCATGCCCACTCTGGGATGAGCAGGTGCGCGTGCATGAGGTCAGTGTGCACGCCCACTCTGGGATGAGCAGGTGCACGTGCATGAGGGTCAGTGTGCAGGCCAACTCTGGGATGAGCATGTGTGCGTGCATGAGGGTCATTGTGCATGCCCACTCTGGGATGAGCAGGTGCGCGTGCATGAGGTCAGTGTGCATTCCCACTCTGGGATGAGCACATGCATGAGGGTCAGTGTGCATGCCCATTCTGGGATGAGCACATGCATGAGGGTCAGTGTGCACGCCCACTCTGGGATGAGCAGGTGCATGAGGTCAGTGTGCATACCCACTCTGGGATGAGCAGGTGCATGAGGGTCAGTGTGCATGCGCACTCTGGGATGAGCACATGCATGAGGGTCAGTGTGCATGCCCACTCTGGGATTAGCACATGCATGATGTCAGTGTGCACGCCCACTCTGGGATGAGCAGGTGCATGAGGTCAGTGTGCATACCCACTCTGGGATGAGCAGGTGCATGAGGGTCAGACTGCATGCGCACTCTGGGATGAGCACATGCATGAGGGTCAGTGTGCATGCCCACTCTGGGATTATCACATGCATGAGGTCAGTGTGCATGCCCACTCTGGGATGAGCAGGTACGCGTGCATGAGGTCAGTGTGCAAGCCCACTCTGGGATGAGCAGGTACGCATGCATGAGGGTCAGTGTGCATGCCCACTCTGGGATGAGCAGGTGCATGAGGTCAGTGTGCATACCCACTCTGGGATGAGCAGGTGCATGAGGGTCAGAGTGCATGCGCACTCTGGGATGAGCACATGCATGAGGGTCAGTGTGCATGCCCATTCTGGGATTAGCACATGCATGAGGTCAGTGTGCACGCCCACTCTGGGATGAGCACATGCATGAGGGTCAGTGTGCATGCACACTCTGGGATGAGCACATGCATGAGGGTCAGTGGGCATGCCCACTCTGGGATGAGCACATGCATTAGGGGCATTGTGCATGCCCACTCTGGAATGAGCACATGCATGGTCAGTGTGCATGCCCATTCTGGGATGAGCAGGTGCATGAGGGTCAGTGTGCATGCCCATTCTGGGATGAGCACATGAATGAGGGTCAGTGTGCACGCCCACTCTGGGATGAGCAGGTGCTCGTGCATGAGGGTCAGTGTGCAGGCCCACTCTGGGATGAGCATGTGCGCGTGCATGAGGGTCATTGTGCATGCCCACTCTGGGATGAGCAGGTGCGCGTGCATGAGGATCAATGTACACACCCACTCTGGGATGAGCAGGTGCATGAGGGTCAGTGTGCATGCCCACTCTGGGATTAGCACATGCATGAGGTCAGTTGCATGCGCACTCTGGGATGAGCACATGCATGAGGGTCAGTGTGCATGCCCACTCTGGGATGAGCACCTGCATGAGGGTCAGTCTGCATGCGCACTCTGGGATGAGCACATGCATGAGGGTCAGTGTGCATGCACACTCTGGTATGAGCACATGCATGAGGGTCAGTGGGCATGCCCACTCTGGGATGAGCACATGCATGAGGGTCAGTGTGCATGCCCACTCTGGGATGAGCACATGCATGGTCAGTGTTCATGCCAACTCTGGGAGAGCAGGTGCACGTGCATGAGGGTCAGTGTGCACGCCCACTCTGGGATTAACACATGCATGAGGTCAGTGTGCACGCCCATTCTGGGATGAGCAGGTGCATGAGGGTCAGTGTGCATGCCCATTCTGGGATGAGCACATGAATGAGGGTCAGTGTTCACGCCCACTCTGGGATGAGCAGGTGCACGTGCATGAGGGTCAGTGTGCTGGCCCCCTCTGGGATGAGCATGTGCGCGTTCATGAGGGTCATTGTGCATGCCCACTCTGGAATGAGCAGGTGCGGGTGCATGAGGATCAATGTACACACCCACTCTGGGATGAGCAGGTGCATGCGGGTCAGTGTGCATGCCCACTCTGGGATTAGCACATGCATGAGGTCAGTGTGCATGCGCACTCTGGGATGAGCACATGCATGAGGTCAGTGTGCATGCCCACTCTGGGATGAGCAGGTGCATGAGGGTCAGTGTGCATGCCCATTCTGGGATGAGCACATGAATGAGGGTCAGTGTGCACGCCCACTCTGGGATGAGCAGGTGCACGTGCATGAGGGTCAGTGTGCAGGCCCACTCTGGGATGAGCATGTGCGCGTGCATGAGGGTCAATGTGCACACCCACTCTGGGATGAGCAGGTGCATGAGGGTCAGTGTGCATACCCACTCTGGGATGAGTAGGTGCATGAGGGTCAGTGTGCATGTGCACTCTGGGATGAGCACATGCATGAGGGTCAGTGTGCATGCCCACTCTGGGATTAGCACATGCATGAGGTCAGTGTGCACGCCAACTCTGGGATGAGCAGGTGCATGAGGGTCAGTGTGCATGCCCATTCTGGGATGAGCACATGCATGAGGGTCAGTGTGCACGCCCACTCTGGGATGAGCAGGTGCACGTGCATGAGGGTCAGTGTGCAGGCCCACTCTGGGATGAGCATGTGCGCGTGCATGAGGGTCATTGTGCACGCCCACTCTGGGATGAGCAGGTGCACGTGCATGAGGGTCAGTGTGCATGCCCACTCTGGGATGAGCAGGTGCATGAGGGTCAGTGTGCACGCCCACTCTAGGATGAGCAGGTGCACATGCATGAGTGTCAGTGTGCACACCCACTCTAGGATGAGCAGGTGCACATGCATGAGGGTCAGTGTGCACACCCACTCTAGGAAGAGCAGGTGCACATGCATGAGGGTCAGTGTGCACACCCACTCTAGGATGAGCAGGTGCACATGCATGAGGGTCAGTGTGCACCCCCACTCTGGGATGAGCAGGTGCACGTTCATGAGGGTCAGTGTGCACGCCAATTTGGGAGGAGCAGATGTGCGTGCATGAGGGTCAGTGTGCACACCCACTCTAGGAAGAGCAGGTGCACATGCATGAGGGTCAGTGTGCAGGCCCACTCTGGGATGAGCATGTGCGCGTGCATGAGGGTCATTGCGCACGCCCACTCTGGGATGAGCAGGTGCGCGTGCATGAGGATCAGTGTGCATGCCCACTCTGGGATGAGCAGGTGCATGAGGGTCAGTGTGCATACCCACTCTGGGATGAGTAGGTGCATGAGGGTCAGTGTGCATGTGCACTCTGGGATGAGCACATGCATGAGGGTCAGTGTGCATGCCCACTCTGGGATGAGCACATGCATGGTCAGTGTGCATGCCCATTCTGGGATGAGCAGGTGCATGAGGGTCAGTGTGCATGCCCATTCTGGGATGAGCACATGAATGAGGGTCAGTGTGCACGCCCACTCTGGGATGAGCAGGTGCTCGTGCATGAGGGTCAGTGTGCAGGCCCACTCTGGGATGAGCATGTGCACGTGCATGAGGGTCATTGTGCATGCCCACTCTGGGATGAGCAGGTGCGCGTGCATGAGGATCAATGTACACACCCACTCTGGGATGAGCAGGTGCATGAGGGTCAGTGTGCATGCCCACTCTGGGATTAGCACATGCATGAGGTCAGTGTGCATGCGCACTCTGGGATGAGCACATGCATGAGGTCAGTGTGCATGCCCACTCTGGGATGAGCACCTGCATGAGGGTCAGTGTGCATGCGCACTCTGGGATGAGCACATGCATGAGGGTCAGTGTGCATGCACACTCTGGTATGAGCACATGCATGAGGGTCAGTGGGCATGCCCACTCTGGGATGAGCACATGCATGAGGGTCAGTGTGCATGCCCACTCTGGGATGAGCACATGCATGGTCAGTGTTCATGCCAACTCTGGGAGAGCAGGTGCACGTGCATGAGGGTCAGTGTGCACGCCCACTCTGGGATTAACACATGCATGAGGTCAGTGTGCACGCCCATTCTGGGATGAGCAGGTGCATGAGGGTCAGTGTGCATGCCCATTCTGGGATGAGCACATGAATGAGGGTCAGTGTTCACGCCCACTCTGGGATGAGCAGGAGCACGTGCATGAGGGTCAGTGTGCAGGCCCACTCTGGGATGAGCATGTGCGCGTGCATGAGGGTCATTGTGCATGCCCACTCTGGAATGAGCAGGTGCGGGTGCATGAGGATCAATGTACACACCCACTCTGGGATGAGCAGGTGCATGCGGGTCAGTGTGCATGACCACTCTGGGATTAGCACATGCATGAGGTCAGTGTGCATGCGCACTCTGGGATGAGCACATGCATGAGGTCAGTGTGCATGCCCACTCTGGGATGAGCAGGTGCATGAGGGTCAGTGTGCATGCCCATTCTGGGATGAGCACATGAATGAGGGTCAGTGTGCACGCCCACTCTGGGATGAGCAGGTGCATGAGGGTCAGTGTGCATGCCCATTCTGGGATGAGCACATGAATGAGGGTCAGTGTTCACGCCCACTCTGGGATGAGCAGGTGCACGTGCATGAGGGTCAGTGTGCAGGCCCACTTTGGGATGAGCATGTGTGCGTGCATGAGGGTCATTGTGCATGCCCACTCTGGGATGAGCAGGTGCTCGTGCATGAGGTCAGTGTGCACGCCCACTCTGGGATGAGCAGGTGCACGTGCATGAGGGTCAGTGTGCAGGCCAACTCTGGGATGAGCATGTGTGCGTGCATGAGGGTCATTGTGCATGCCCACTCTGGGATGAGCAGGTGCGCGTGCATGAGGTCAGTGTGCATTCCCACTCTGGGATGAGCACATGCATGAGGGTCAGTGTGCATGCCCATTCTGGGATGAGCACATGCATGAGGGTCAGTGTGCACGCCCACTCTGGGATGAGCAGGTGCATGAGGTCAGTGTGCATACCCACTCTGGGATGAGCAGGTGCATGAGGGTCAGTGTGCATGCGCACTCTGGGATGAGCACATGCATGAGGGTCAGTGTGCATGCCCACTCTGGGATTAGCACATGCATGATGTCAGTGTGCACGCCCACTCTGGGATGAGCAGGTGCATGAGGTCAGTGTGCATACCCACTCTGGGATGAGCAGGTGCATGAGGGTCAGACTGCATGCGCACACTGGGATGAGCACATGCATGAGGGTCAGTGTGCATGCCCACTCTGGGATTATCACATGCATGAGGTCAGTGTGCATGCCCACTCTGGGATGAGCAGGTACGCGTGCATGAGGTCAGTGTGCAAGCCCACTCTGGGATGAGCAGGTACGCATGCATGAGGGTCAGTGTGCATGCCCACTCTGGGATGAGCAGGTGCATGAGGTCAGTGTGCATACCCACTCTGGGATGAGCAGGTGCATGAGGGTCAGAGTGCATGCGCACTTTGGGATGAGCACATGCATGAGGGTCAGTGTGCATGCCCATTCTGGGATTAGCACATGCATGAGGTCAGTGTGCACGCCCACTCTGGGATGAGCACATGCATGAGGGTCAGTGTGCATGCACACTCTGGGATGAGCACATGCATGAGGGTCAGTGGGCATGCCCACTCTGGGATGAGCACATGCATTAGGGGCATTGTGCATGCCCACTCTGGAATGAGCACATGCATGGTCAGTGTGCATGCCCATTCTGGGATGAGCAGGTGCATGAGGGTCAGTGTGCATGCCCATTCTGGGATGAGCACATGAATGATGGTCAGTGTGCACGCCCACTCTGGGATGAGCAGGTGCTCGTGCATGAGGGTCAGTGTGCAGGCCCACTCTGGGATGAGCATGTGCGCGTGCATGAGGGTCATTGTGCATGCCCACTCTGGGATGAGCAGGTGCGCGTGCATGAGGATCAATGTACACACCCACTCTGGGATGAGCAGGTGCATGAGGGTCAGTGTGCATGCCCACTCTGGGATTAGCACATGCATGAGGTCAGTTGCATGCGCACTCTGGGATGAGCACATGCATGAGGGTCAGTGTGCATGCCCACTCTGGGATGAGCACCTGCATGAGGGTCAGTCTGCATGCGCACTCTGGGATGAGCACATGCATGAGGGTCAGTGTGCATGCACACTCTGGTATGAGCACATGCATGAGGGTCAGTGGGCATGCCCACTCTGGGATGAGCACATGCATGAGGGTCAGTGTGCATGCCCACTCTGGGATGAGCACATGCATGGTCAGTGTTCATGCCAACTCTGGGAGAGCAGGTGCACGTGCATGAGGGTCAGTGTGCACGCCCACTCTGGGATTAACACATGCATGAGGTCAGTGTGCACGCCCATTCTGGGATGAGCAGGTGCATGAGGGTCAGTGTGCATGCCCATTCTGGGATGAGCACATGAATGAGGGTCAGTGTTCACGCCCACTCTGGGATGAGCAGGTGCACGTGCATGAGGGTCAGTGTGCAGGCCCACTCTGGGATGAGCATGTGCGCGTTCATGAGGGTCATTGTGCATGCCCACTCTGGAATGAGCAGGTGCGGGTGCATGAGGATCAATGTACACACCCACTCTGGGATGAGCAGGTGCATGCGGGTCAGTGTGCATGCCCACTCTGGGATTAGCACATGCATGAGGTCAGTGTGCATGCGCACTCTGGGATGAGCACATGCATGAGGTCAGTGTGCATGCCCACTCTGGGATGAGCAGGTGCATGAGGGTCAGTGTGCATGCCCATTCTGGGATGAGCACATGAATGAGGGTCAGTGTGCACGCCCACTCTGGGATGAGCAGGTGCACGTGCATGAGGGTCAGTGTGCAGGCCCACTCTGGGATGAGCATGTGCGCGTGCATGAGGGTCAATGTGCACACCCACTCTGGGATGAGCAGGTGCATGAGGGTCAGTGTGCATACCCACTCTGGGATGAGTAGGTGCATGAGGGTCAGTGTGCATGTGCACTCTGGGATGAGCACATGCATGAGGGTCAGTGTGCATGCCCACTCTGGGATTAGCACATGCATGAGGTCAGTGTGCACGCCAACTCTGGGATGAGCAGGTGCATGAGGGTCAGTGTGCATGCCCATTCTGGGATGAGCACATGCATGAGGGTCAGTGTGCACGCCCACTCTGGGATGAGCAGGTGCACGTGCATGAGGGTCAGTGTGCAGGCCCACTCTGGGATGAGCATGTGCGCGTGCATGAGGGTCATTGTGCACGCCCACTCTGGGATGAGCAGGTGCACGTGCATGAGGGTCAGTGTGCATGCCCACTCTGGGATGAGCAGGTGCATGAGGGTCAGTGTGCACGCCCACTCTAGGATGAGCAGGTGCACATGCATGAGTGTCAGTGTGCACACCCACTCTAGGATGAGCAGGTGCACATGCATGAGGGTCAGTGTGCACACCCACTCTAGGAAGAGCAGGTGCACATGCATGAGTGTCAGTGTGCACACCCACTCTAGGATGAGCAGGTGCACATGCATGAGGGTCAGTGTGCACACCCACTCTAGGATGAGCAGGTGCACATGCATGAGGGTCAGTGTGCACCCCCACTCTGGGATGAGCAGGTGCACGTTCATGAGGGTCAGTGTGCACGCCAATTTGGGAGGAGCAGATGTGCGTGCATGAGGGTCAGTGTGCACACCCACTTTAGGAAGAGCAGGTGCACATGCATGAGGGTCAGTGTGCAGGCCCACTCTGGGATGAGCACGTGCGCGTGCATGAGGGTCATTGCGCACGCCCACTCTGGGATGAGCAGGTGCGCGTGCATGAGGATCAGTGTGCATGCCCACTCTGGGATGAGCAGGTGCATGAGGGTCAGTGTGCATACCCACTCTGGGATGAGTAGGTGCATGAGGGTCAGTGTGCATGTGCACTCTGGGATGAGCACATGCATGAGGGTCATTGTGCATGCCCACTCTGGGATGAGCAGGTGCGCGTGCATGAGGATCAATGTACACACCCACTCTGGGATGAGCAGGTGCATGAGGGTCAGTGTGCATGCCCACTCTGGGATTAGCACATGCATGAGGTCAGTGTGCATGCGCACTCTGGGATGAGCACATGCATGAGGTCAGTGTGCATGCCCACTCTGGGATGAGCACCTGCATGAGGGTCAGTGTGCATGCGCACTCTGGGATGAGCACATGCATGAGGGTCAGTGTGCATGCACACTCTGGTATGAGCACATGCATGAGGGTCAGTGGGCATGCCCACTCTGGGATGAGCACATGCATGAGGGTCAGTGTGCATGCCCACTCTGGGATGAGCACATGCATGGTCAGTGTTCATGCCAACTCTGCGAGAGCAGGTGCACGTGCATGAGGGTCAGTGTGCACGCCCACTCTGGGATTAACACATGCATGAGGTCAGTGTGCACGCCCATTCTGGGATGAGCAGGTGCATGAGGGTCAGTGTGCATGCCCATTCTGGGATGAGCACATGAATGAGGGTCAGTGTGCACGCCCACTCTGGGATGAGCAGGTGCACGTGCATGAGGGTCAGTGTGCAGGCCCACTCTGGGATGAGCATGTGCGCGTGCATGAGGGTCATTGTGCATGCCCACTCTGGAATGAGCAGGTGCGGGTGCATGAGGATCAATGTACACACCCACTCTGGGATGAGCAGGTGCATGCGGGTCAGTGTGCATGACCACTCTGGGATTAGCACATGCATGAGGTCAGTGTGCATGCGCACTCTGGGATGAGCACATGCATGAGGTCAGTGTGCATGCCCACTCTGGGATGAGCAGGTGCATGAGGGTCAGTGTGCATGCCCATTCTGGGATGAGCACATGAATGAGGGTCAGTGTTCACGCCCACTCTGGGATGAGCAGGTGCACGTGCATGAGGGTCAGTGTGCAGGCCCACTTTGGGATGAGCATGTGTGCGTGCATGAGGGTCATTGTGCATGCCCACTCTGGGATGAGCAGGTGCGCGTGCATGAGGTCAGTGTGCACGCCCACTCTGGGATGAGCAGGTGCACGTGCATGAGGGTCAGTGTGCAGGCCAACTCTGGGATGAGCATGTGTGCGTGCATGAGGGTCATTGTGCATGCCCACTCTGGGATGAGCAGGTGCGCGTGCATGAGGTCAGTGTGCATTCCCACTCTGGGATGAGCACATGCATGAGGGTCAGTGTGCATGCCCATTCTGGGATGAGCACATGCATGAGGGTCAGTGTGCACGCCCACTCTGGGATGAGCAGGTGCATGAGGTCAGTGTGCATACCCACTCTGGGATGAGCATTGCATGAGGGTCAGTGTGCATGCGCACTCTGGGATGAGCACATGCATGAGGGTCAGTGTGCATGCCCACTCTGGGATTAGCACATGCATGATGTCAGTGTGCACGCCCACTCTGGGATGAGCAGGTGCATGAGGTCAGTGTGCATACCCACTCTGGGATGAGCAGGTGCATGAGGGTCAGACTGCATGCGCACACTGGGATGAGCACATGCATGAGGGTCAGTGTGCATGCCCACTCTGGGATTATCACATGCATGAGGTCAGTGTGCATGCCCACTCTGGGATGAGCAGGTACGCGTGCATGAGGTCAGTGTGCAAGCCCACTCTGGGATGAGCAGGTACGCATGCATGAGGGTCAGTGTGCATGCCCACTCTGGGATGAGCAGGTGCATGAGGTCAGTGTGCATACCCACTCTGGGATGAGCAGGTGCATGAGGGTCAGAGTGCATGCGCACTTTGGGATGAGCACATGCATGAGGGTCAGTGTGCATGCCCATTCTGGGATTAGCACATGCATGAGGTCAGTGTGCACGCCCACTCTGGGATGAGCACATGCATGAGGGTCAGTGTGCATGCACACTCTGGGATGAGCACATGCATGAGGGTCAGTGGGCATGCCCACTCTGGGATGAGCACATGCATTAGGGGCATTGTGCATGCCCACTCTGGAATGAGCACATGCATGGTCAGTGTGCATGCCCATTCTGGGATGAGCACATGCATTAGGGGCATTGTGCATGCCCACTCTGGAATGAGCACATGCATGGTCAGTGTGCATGCCCATTCTGGGATGAGCAGGTGCATGAGGGTCAGTGTGCATGCCCATTCTGGGATGAGCACATGAATGAGGGTCAGTGTGCACGCCCACTCTGGGATGAGCAGGTGCTCGTGCATGAGGGTCAGTGTGCAGGCCCACTCTGGGATGAGCATGTGCGCGTGCATGAGGGTCATTGTGCATGCCCACTCTGGGATGAGCAGGTGCGCGTGCATGAGGATCAATGTACACACCCACTCTGGGATGAGCAGGTGCATGAGGGTCAGTGTGCATGCCCACTCTGGGATTAGCACATGCATGAGGTCAGTTGCATGCGCACTCTGGGATGAGCACATGCATGAGGGTCAGTGTGCATGCCCACTCTGGGATGAGCACCTGCATGAGGGTCAGTCTGCATGCGCACTCTGGGATGAGCACATGCATGAGGGTCAGTGTGCATGCACACTCTGGTATGAGCACATGCATGAGGGTCAGTGGGCATGCCCACTCTGGGATGAGCACATGCATGAGGGTCAGTGTGCATGCCCACTCTGGGATGAGCACATGCATGGTCAGTGTTCATGCCAACTCTGGGAGAGCAGGTGCACGTGCATGAGGGTCAGTGTGCACGCCCACTCTGGGATTAACACATGCATGAGGTCAGTGTGCTTGCCCATTCTGGGATGAGCAGGTGCATGAGGGTCAGTGTGCATGCCCATTCTGGGATGAGCACATGAATGAGGGTCAGTGTTCACGCCCACTCTGGGATGAGCAGGTGCACGTGCATGAGGGTCAGTGTGCAGGCCCACTCTGGGATGAGCATGTGCGCGTTCAAGAGGGTCATTGTGCATGCCCACTCTGGAATGAGCAGGTGCGGGTGCATGAGGATCAATGTACACACCCACTCTGGGATGAGCAGGTGCATGCGGGTCAGTGTGCATGCCCACTCTGGGATTAGCACATGCATGAGGTCAGTGTGCATGCGCACTCTGGGATGAGCACATGCATGAGGTCAGTGTGCATGCCCACTCTGGGATGAGCAGGTGCATGAGGGTCAGTGTGCATGCCCATTCTGGGATGAGCACATGAATGAGGGTCAGTGTGCACGCCCACTCTGGGATGAGCAGGTGCACGTGCATGAGGGTCAGTGTGCAGGCCCACTCTGGGATGAGCATGTGCGCGTGCATGAGGGTCAATGTGCACACCCACTCTGGGATGAGCAGGTGCATGAGGGTCAGTGTGCATACCCACTCTGGGATGAGTAGGTGCATGAGGGTCAGTGTGCATGTGCACTCTGGGATGAGCACATGCATGAGGGTCAGTGTGCATGCCCACTCTGGGATTAGCACATGCATGAGGTCAGTGTGCACGCCAACTCTGGGATGAGCAGGTGCATGAGGGTCAGTGTGCATGCCCATTCTGGGATGAGCACATGCATGAGGGTCAGTGTGCACGCCCACTCTGGGATGAGCAGGTGCACGTGCATGAGGGTCAGTGTGCAGGCCCACTCTGGGATGAGCATGTGCGCGTGCATGAGGGTCATTGTGCACGCCCACTCTGGGATGAGCAGGTGCACGTGCATGAGGGTCAGTGTGCATGCCCACTCTGGGATGAGCAGGTGCATGAGGGTCAGTGTGCACGCCCACTCTAGGATGAGCAGGTGCACATGCATGAGTGTCAGTGTGCACACCCACTCTAGGATGAGCAGGTGCACATGCATGAGGGTCAGTGTGCACACCCACTCTAGGAAGAGCAGGTGCACATGCATGAGTGTCAGTGTGCACACCCACTCTAGGATGAGCAGGTGCACATGCATGAGGGTCAGTGTGCACACCCACTCTAGGATGAGCAGGTGCACATGCATGAGGGTCAGTGTGCACCCCCACTCTGGGATGAGCAGGTGCACGTTCATGAGGGTCAGTGTGCACGCCAATTTGGGAGGAGCAGATGTGCGTGCATGAGGGTCAGTGTGCACACCCACTCTAGGAAGAGCAGGTGCACATGCATGAGGGTCAGTGTGCAGGCCCACTCTGGGATGAGCACGTGCGCGTGCATGAGGGTCATTGCCACGCCCACTCTGGGATGAGCAGGTGCGCGTGCATGAGGATCAGTGTGCATGCCCACTCTGGGATGAGCAGGTGCATGAGGGTCAGGGTGCATACCCACTCTGGGATGAGTAGGTGCATGAGGGTCAGTGTGCATGTGCACTCTGGGATGAGCACATGCATGAGGGTCAGTGTGCATGCCCACTCTGGGATGAGCACATGCATGGTCAGTGTGCATGCCCATTCTGGGATGAGCAGGTGCATGAGGGTCAGTGTGCATGCCCATTCTGGGATGAGCACATGAATGAGGGTCAGTGTGCACGCCCACTCTGGGATGAGCAGGTGCTCGTGCATGAGGGTCAGTTTGCAGGCCCACTCTGGGATGAGCATGTGCACGTGCATGAGGGTCATTGTGCATGCCCACTCTGGGATGAGCAGGTGCGCGTGCATGAGGATCAATGTACACACCCACTCTGGGATGAGCAGGTGCATGAGGGTCAGTGTGCATGCCCACTCTGGGATTAGCACATGCATGAGGTCAGTGTGCATGCACACTCTGGGATGAGCACATGCATGAGGTCAGTGTGCATGCCCACTCTGGGATGAGCACCTGCATGAGGGTCAGTGTGCATGCGCACTCTGGGATGAGCACATGCATGAGGGTCAGTGTGCATGCACACTCTGGTATGAGCACATGCATGAGGGTCAGTGGGCATGCCCACTCTGGGATGAGCACATGCATGAGGGTCAGTGGGCATGCCCACTCTGGGATGAGCACATGCATGGTCAGTGTTCATGCCAACTCTGGGAGAGCAGGTGCACGTGCATGAGGGTCAGTGTGCACGCCCACTCTGGGATTAACACATGCATGAGGTCAGTGTGCACGCCCATTCTGGGATGAGCAGGTGCATGAGGGTCAGTGTGCATGCCCATTCTGGGATGAGCACATGAATGAGGGTCAGTGTTCACGCCCACTCTGGGATGAGCAGGTGCACGTGCATGAGGGTCAGTGTGCAGGCCCACTCTGGGATGAGCATGTGCGCGTGCATGAGGGTCATTGTGCATGCCCACTCTGGAATGAGCAGGTGCGGGTGCATGAGGATCAATGTACACACCCACTCTGGGATGAGCAGGTGCATGCGGGTCAGTGTGCATGACCACTCTGGGATTAGCACATGCATGAGGTCAGTGTGCATGCGCACTCTGGGATGAGCACATGCATGAGGTCAGTGTGCATGCCCACTCTGGGATGAGCAGGTGCATGAGGGTCAGTGTGCATGCCCATTCTGGGATGAGCACATGAATGAGGGTCAGTGTGCACGCCCACTCTGGGATGAGCAGGTGCACGTGCATGAGGGTCAGTGTGCAGGCCCACTCTGGGATGAGCATGTGCGCGTGCATGAGGGTCAATGTACACACCCACTCTGGGATGAGCAGGTGCATGAGGGTCAGTGTGCACGCCCACTCTAGGATGAGCAGGTGCACATGCATGAGTGTCAGTGTGCACACCCACTCTAGGATGAGCAGGTGCACATGCATGAGGGTCAGTGTGCACACCCACTCTAGGAAGAGCAGGTGCACATGCATGAGTGTCAGTGTGCACACCCACTCTAGGATGAGCAGGTGCACATGCATGAGGGTCAGTGTGCACACCCACTCTAGGATGAGCAGGTGCACATGCATGAGGGTCAGTGTGCACGCCCACTCTGGGATGAGCAGGTGCACGTTCATGAGGGTCAGTGTGCACGCCAATTTGGGAGGAGCAGATGTGCGTGCATGAGGGTCAGTGTGCACACCCACTCTAGGAAGAGCAGGTGCACATGCATGAGGGTCAGTGTGCATGCCCACTCTGGGATGAGCACATGCATGGTCAGTGTGCATGCCAACTCTGGGAGAGCAGGTGCACGTGCATGAGGGTCAGTGTGCATGCACACTCTGGGATGAGCACATGCATGAGGGTCAGTGTGCATGCCCACTCTGGGATTAGCACATGCATGAGGTCAGTGTGCAAGCCCACTCTGGGATGAGCAGGTACGCATGCATGAGGGTCAGTGTGCATGCCCACTCTGGGATGAGCAGGTGCATGAGGTCAGTGTGCATACCCACTCTGGGATGAGCAGGTGCATGAGGGTCAGAGTGCATGCGCACTCTGGGATGAGCACATGCATGAGGGTCAGTGTGCATGCCCACTCTGGGATTAGCACATGCATGAGGTCAGTGTGCACGCCCACTCTGGGATGAGCACATGCATGAGGGTCAGTGTGCATGCACACTCTGGGATGAGCACATGCATGAGGGTCAGTGGGCATGCCCACTCTGGGATGAGCACATGCATTAGGGGCATTGTGCATGCCCACTCTGGGATGAGCACATGCATGGTCAGTGTGCACGCCCACTCTGGGATGAGCAGGTGCACGTTCATGAGGGTCAGTGTGCATGCCAATTTGGGAGGAGCAGGTGTGCATGCATGAGGATCAGTGTGCACACCCACTCTAGGATGAGCAGGTGCACATGCATGAGGGTCAGTGTGCACGCCCACTCTGGGATGAGCAGGTGCACGTTCATGAGGGTCAGTGTGCACGCCAATTTGGGAGGAGCAGATGTGCGTGCATGAGGGTCAGTGTGCACACCCACTCTAGGAAGAGCAGGTGCACATGCATGAGGGTCAGTGTGCATGCCCACTCTGGGATGAGCACATGCATGGTCAGTGTGCATGCCAACTCTGGGAGAGCAGGTGCACGTGCATGAGGGTCAGTGTGCATGCACACTCTGGGATGAGCACATGCATGAGGGTCAGTGTGCATGCCCACTCTGGGATTAGCACATGCATGAGGTCAGTGTGCAAGCCCACTCTGGGATGAGCAGGTACGCATGCATGAGGGTCAGTGTGCATGCCCACTCTGGGATGAGCAGGTGCATGAGGTCAGTGTGCATACCCACTCTGGGATGAGCAGGTGCATGAGGGTCAGAGTGCATGCGCACTCTGGGATGAGCACATGCATGAGGGTCAGTGTGCATGCCCACTCTGGGATTAGCACATGCATGAGGTCAGTGTGCACGCCCACTCTGGGATGAGCACATGCATGAGGGTCAGTGTGCATGCACACTCTGGGATGAGCACATGCATGAGGGTCAGTGGGCATGCCCACTCTGGGATGAGCACATGCATTAGGGGCATTGTGCATGCCCACTCTGGGATGAGCACATGCATGGTCAGTGTGCATGCCCATTCTGGGATGAGCAGGTGCATGAGGGTCAGAGTGCATGCCCATTCTGGGATGAGCACATGAATGAGGGTCAGTGTGCACGCCCACTCTGGGATGAGCAGGTGCTCGTGCATGAGGGTCAGTGTGCAGGCCCACTCTGGGATGAGCATGTGCGCCTGCATGAGGGTCATTGTGCATGCCCACTCTGGGATGAGCAGGTGCGCGTGCATGAGGATCAATGTACGCACCCACTCTGGGATGAGCAGGTGCTCGTGCATGAGGGTCAGTTTGCAGGCCCACTCTGGGATGAGCATGTGCACGTGCATGAGGGTCATTGTGCATGCCCACTCTGGGATGAGCAGGTGCGCGTGCATGAGGATCAATGTACACACCCACTCTGGGATGAGCAGGTGCATGAGGGTCAGTGTGCATGCCCACTCTGGGATTAGCACATGCATGAGGTCAGTGTGCATGCACACTCTGGGATGAGCACATGCATGAGGTCAGTGTGCATGCCCACTCTGGGATGAGCACCTGCATGAGGGTCAGTGTGCATGCGCACTCTGGGATGAGCACATGCATGAGGGTCAGTGTGCATGCACACTCTGGTATGAGCACATGCATGAGGGTCAGTGGGCATGCCCACTCTGGGATGAGCACATGCATGAGGGTCAGTGGGCATGCCCACTCTGGGATGAGCACATGCATGGTCAGTGTTCATGCCAACTCTGGGAGAGCAGGTGCACGTGCATGAGGGTCAGTGTGCACGCCCACTCTGGGATTAACACATGCATGAGGTCAGTGTGCACGCCCATTCTGGGATGAGCAGGTGCATGAGGGTCAGTGTGCATGCCCATTCTGGGATGAGCACATGAATGAGGGTCAGTGTTCACGCCCACTCTGGGATGAGCAGGTGCACGTGCATGAGGGTCAGTGTGCAGGCCCACTCTGGGATGAGCATGTGCGCGTGCATGAGGGTCATTGTGCATGCCCACTCTGGAATGAGCAGGTGCGGGTGCATGAGGATCAATGTACACACCCACTCTGGGATGAGCAGGTGCATGCGGGTCAGTGTGCATGACCACTCTGGGATTAGCACATGCATGAGGTCAGTGTGCATGCGCACTCTGGGATGAGCACATGCATGAGGTCAGTGTGCATGCCCACTCTGGGATGAGCAGGTGCATGAGGGTCAGTGTGCATGCCCATTCTGGGATGAGCACATGAATGAGGGTCAGTGTGCACGCCCACTCTGGGATGAGCAGGTGCACGTGCATGAGGGTCAGTGTGCAGGCCCACTCTGGGATGAGCATGTGCGCGTGCATGAGGGTCAATGTACACACCCACTCTGGGATGAGCAGGTGCATGAGGGTCAGTGTGCACGCCCACTCTAGGATGAGCAGGTGCACATGCATGAGTGTCAGTGTGCACACCCACTCTAGGATGAGCAGGTGCACATGCATGAGGGTCAGTGTGCACACCCACTCTAGGAAGAGCAGGTGCACATGCATGAGTGTCAGTGTGCACACCCACTCTAGGATGAGCAGGTGCACATGCATGAGGGTCAGTGTGCACACCCACTCTAGGATGAGCAGGTGCACATGCATGAGGGTCAGTGTGCACGCCCACTCTGGGATGAGCAGGTGCACGTTCATGAGGGTCAGTGTGCACGCCAATTTGGGAGGAGCAGATGTGCGTGCATGAGGGTCAGTGTGCACACCCACTCTAGGAAGAGCAGGTGCACATGCATGAGGGTCAGTGTGCATGCCCACTCTGGGATGAGCACATGCATGGTCAGTGTGCATGCCAACTCTGGGAGAGCAGGTGCACGTGCATGAGGGTCAGTGTGCATGCACACTCTGGGATGAGCACATGCATGAGGGTCAGTGTGCATGCCCACTCTGGGATTAGCACATGCATGAGGTCAGTGTGCAAGCCCACTCTGGGATGAGCAGGTACGCATGCATGAGGGTCAGTGTGCATGCCCACTCTGGGATGAGCAGGTGCATGAGGTCAGTGTGCATACCCACTCTGGGATGAGCAGGTGCATGAGGGTCAGAGTGCATGCGCACTCTGGGATGAGCACATGCATGAGGGTCAGTGTGCATGCCCACTCTGGGATTAGCACATGCATGAGGTCAGTGTGCACGCCCACTCTGGGATGAGCACATGCATGAGGGTCAGTGTGCATGCACACTCTGGGATGAGCACATGCATGAGGGTCAGTGGGCATGCCCACTCTGGGATGAGCACATGCATTAGGGGCATTGTGCATGCCCACTCTGGGATGAGCACATGCATGGTCAGTGTGCATGCCCATTCTGGGATGAGCAGGTGCATGAGGGTCAGAGTGCATGCCCATTCTGGCATGAGCACATGAATGAGGGTCAGTGTGCACGCCCACTCTGGGATGAGCAGGTGCTCGTGCATGAGGGTCAGTGTGCAGGCCCACTCTGGGATGAGCATGTGCGCCTGCATGAGGGTCATTGTGCATGCCCACTCTGGGATGAGCAGGTGCGCGTGCATGAGGATCAATGTACGCACCCACTCTGGGATGAGCACATGAATGAGGGTCAGTGTGCACGCCCACTCTGGGATGAGCAGGTGCTCGTGCATGAGGGTCAGTGTGCAGGCCCACTCTGGGATGAGCATGTGCGCCTGCATGAGGGTCAGTGTGCATGCCCACTCTGGGATTAGCACATGCATGAGGTCAGTGTGCATGCGCACTCTGGGATGAGCACATGCATGAGGGTCAGTGTGCATGCCCACTCTGGGATGAGCACCTGCATGAGGGTCAGTGTGCATGCGCACTCTGGGATGAGCACATGCATGAGGGTCAGTGTGCATGCACACTCTGTTATGAGCACATGCATGAGGGTCAGTGGGCATGCCCACTCTGGGATGAGCACATGCATGAGGGTCAGTGTGCATGCCCACTCTGGGATGAGCACATGCATGGTCAGTGTTCATGCCAACTCTGGGAGAGCAGGTGCACGTGCATGAGGGTCAGTGTGCACGCCCACTCTGGGATTAACACATGCATGAGGTCAGTGTGCACGCCCATTCTGGGATGAGCAGGTGCATGAGGGTCAGTGTGCATGCCCATTCTGGGATGAGCACATGAATGAGGGTCAGTGTTCACGCCCACTCTGGGATGAGCAGGTGCACGTGCATGAGGGTCAGTGTGCAGGCCCACTCTGGGATGAGCAAGTGCGCGTGCATGAGGGTCATTGTGCATGCCCACTCTGGAATGAGCAGGTGCGGGTGCATGAGGATCAATGTACACACCCACTCTGGGATGAGCAGGTGCATGCGGGTCAGTGTGCATGACCACTCTGGGATTAGCACATGCATGAGGTCAGTGTGCATGCGCACTCTGGGATGAGCACATGCATGAGGTCAGTGTGCATGCCCACTCTGGGATGAGCAGGTGCATGAGGGTCAGTGTGCATGCCCATTCTGGGATGAGCACATGAATGAGGGTCAGTGTGCACGCCCACTCTGGGATGAGCAGGTGCACGTGCATGAGGGTCAGTGTGCAGGCCCACTCTGGGATGAGCATGTGCGCGTGCATGAGGGTCAATGTACACACCCACTCTGGGATGAGCAGGTGCATGAGGGTCAGTGTGCACGCCCACTCTAGGATGAGCAGGTGCACATGCATGAGTGTCAGTGTGCACACCCACTCTAGGATGAGCAGGTGCACATGCATGAGGGTCAGTGTGCACACCCACTCTAGGAAGAGCAGGTGCACATGCATGAGTGTCAGTGTGCACACCCACTCTAGGATGAGCAGGTGCACATGCATGAGGGTCAGTGTGCACACCCACTCTAGGATGAGCAGGTGCACATGCATGAGGGTCAGTGTGCACGCCCACTCTGGGATGAGCAGGTGCACGTTCATGAGGGTCAGTGTGCATGCCAATTTGGGAGGAGCAGATGTGCGTGCATGAGGGTCAGTGTGCACACCCACTCTAGGAAGAGCAGGTGCACATGCATGAGGGTCAGTGTGCAGGCCCACTCTGGGATGAGCACGTGCGCGTGCATGAGGGTCATTGCGCACGCCCACTCTGGGATGAGCAGGTGCGTGTGCATGAGGATCAGTGTGCATGCCCACTCTGGGATGAGCAGGTGCATGAGGGTCAGTGTGCATACCCACTCTGGGATGAGTAGGTGCATGAGGGTCAGTGTGCATGTGCACTCTGGGATGAGCACATGCATGAGGGTCAGTGTGCATGCCCACTCTGGGATTAGCACATGCATGAGGTCAGTGTGCACGCCAACTCTGGGATGAGCAGGTGCATGAGGGTCAGTGTGCATGCCCATTCTGGGATGAGCACATGCATGAGGGTCAGTGTGCACGCCCACTCTGGGATGAGCAGGTGCACGTGCATGAGGGTCAGTGTGCAGGCCCACTCTGGGATGAGCATGTGCGCGTGCATGAGGGTCATTGTGCACGCCCACTCTGGGATGAGCAGGTGCACGTGCATGAGGGTCAGTGTGCAAGCCCACTCTGGGATGAGCAGGTGCATGTGCATGAGGGTCAGTGTGCACGCCCACTCTGGGATGAGCAGGTGCACGTTCATGAGGGTCAGTGTTCATGCCAATTTGGGAGGAGCAGGTGTGCATGCATGAGGATCAGTGTGCACACCCACTCTAGGATGAGCAGGTCACATGCATGAGGGTCAGTGTGCACGCCCACTCTGGGATGAGCAGGTGCACGTACATGAGGGTCAGTGTGCAGGCCCACTCTGGGATGAGCATGTGTGCGTGCATGAGGGTCATTGTGCATGCCCACTCTGGGATGAGCAGGTGCGCGTGCATGAGGTCAGTGTGCACGCCCACTCTGGGATGAGCAGGTGCACGTGCATGAGGGTCAGTGTGCAGGCCAACTCTGGGATGAGCATGTGTGCGTGCATGAGGGTCATTGTGCATGCCCACACTGGGATGAGCAGGTGCGCGTGCATGAGGTCAGTGTGCATTCCCACTCTGGGATGAGCACATGCATGAGGGTCAGTGTGCATGCCCATTCTGGGATGAGCACATGCATGAGGGTCAGTGTGCACGCCCACTCTGGGATGAGCAGGTGCATGAGGTCAGTGTGCATACCCACTCTGGGATGAGCAGGTGCATGAGGGTCAGTGTGCATGCGCACTCTGGGATGAGCACATGCATGAGGGTCAGTGTGCATGCCCACTCTGGGATTAGCACATGCATGATGTCAGTGTGCACGCCCACTCTGGGATGAGCAGGTGCATGAGGTCAGTGTGCATACCCACTCTGGGATGAGCAGGTGCATGAGGGTCAGAGTGCATGCGCACTCTGGGATGAGCACATGCATGAGGGTCAGTGTGCATGCCCACTCTGGGATTATCACATGCATGAGGTCAGTGTGCATGCCCACTCTGGGATGAGCAGGTACGCGTGCATGAGGGTCAGTGTGCATGCCCACTCTGGGATGAGCAGGTGCATGAGTGTCAGTGTGCATGCGCACTCTGGGATGAGAACATGCATGAGGGTCTGTGTGCATGCCCACTCTGGGATGAGCACATGCATGAGGTTCAGTGTGCATGCCCACTCTGGGATGAGCACATGCATGAGGGTCAGTGTCCATGCCAACTCTGGGAGAGCAGGTGCACGTGCATGAGGGTCAGTGTGCATGCCCATTCTGGGATGAGCAGGTGCATGAGGGTCAGTGTGCATGCACACTCTGGGATGAGCACATGCATGAGGGTCAGTGTGCATGCCCACTCTGGTATGAGCACATGCATGATGGTCAGTGTGCATGCCCACTCTGGGATGAGCAGGTGCACATGCATGAGGGTCAGTGTGAATGCCCTCTCTAGGATGAGCACATGCATGAGGGTCAGTGTGCATGCCCATTCTGGGATGAGCACATGAATGAGGGTCAGTGTGCACGCCCACTCTGGGATGAGCAGGTGCTCGTGCATGAGGGTCAGTGTGCAGGCCCACTCTGGGATGAGCATGTGCGCGTGCATGAGGGTCATTGTGCATGCCCACTCTGGGATGAGCAGGTGCGCGTGCATGAGGATCAATGTACACACCCACTCTGGGATGAGCAGGTGCATGAGGGTCAGTGTGCATGCCCACTCTGGGATGAGCACATGCATGAGGTCAGTGTGCATGCCCACTCTGGGATATGCAGGTGCATGAGGGTCAGTGTGCATGCCCACTCTGGGATGAGCACCTGCATGAGGGTCAGTGTGCATGCGCACTCTGGGATGAGCACATGCATGAGGGTCAGTGTGCATGCACACTCTGGTATGAGCACATGCATGAGGGTCAGTGGGCATGCCCACTCTGGGATGAGCACATGCATGAGGGTCAGTGTGCATGCCCACTCTGGGATGAGCACATGCATGGTCAGTGTTCATGCCAACTCTGGGAGAGCAGGTGCACGTGCATGAGGGTCAGTGTGCACGCCCACTCTGGGATTAGCACATGCATGAGGTCAGTGTGCACGCCCATTCTGGGATGAGCAGGTGCATGAGGGTCAGTGTGCATGCCCATTCTGGGATGAGCACATGAATGAGGGTCAGTGTTCACGCCCACTCTGGGATGAGCAGGTGCACGTGCATGAGGGTCAGTGTGCAGGCCCACTCTGGGATGAGCATGTGCGCGTGCATGAGGGTCATTGTGCATGCCCACTCTGGAATGAGCAGGTGCGGGTGCATGAGGATCAATGTACACACCCACTCTGGGATGAGCAGGTGCATGAGGGTCAGTGTGCATGACCACTCTGGGATTAGCACATGCATGAGGTCAGTGTGCATGCGCACTCTGGGATGAGCACATGCATGAGGTCAGTGTGCATGCCCACTCTGGGATGAGCAGGTGCATGAGGGTCAGTGTGCATGCCCATTCTGGGATGAGCACATGAATGAGGGTCAGTGTGCACGCCCACTCTGGGATGAGCAGGTGCACGTGCATGAGGGTCAGTGTGCAGGCCCACTCTGGGATGAGCATGTGCGCGTGCATGAGGGTCAATGTACACACCCACTCTGGGATGAGCAGGTGCATGAGGGTCAGTGTGCACGCCCACTCTAGGATGAGCAGGTGCACATGCATGAGTGTCAGTGTGCACACCCACTCTAGGATGAGCAGGTGCACATGCATGAGGGTCAGTGTGCACACCCACTCTAGGATGAGCAGGTGCACATGCATGAGGGTCAGTGTGCACACCCACTCTAGGATGAGCAGGTGCACATGCATGAGGGTCAGTGTGCACGCCCACTCTGGGATGAGCAGGTGCACGTTCATGAGGGTCAGTGTGCACGCCAATTTGGGAGGAGCAGATGTGCGTGCATGAGGGTCAGTGTGCACACCCACTCTAGGAAGAGCAGGTGCACATGCATGAGGGTCAGTGTGCAGGCCCACTCTGGGATGAGCACGTGCATGAGGATCAGTGTGCATGCCCACTCTGGGATGAGCAGGTGCATGAGGGTCAGCGTGCATACCCACTCTGGGATGAGTAGGTGCATGAGGGTCAGTGTGCATGTGCACTCTGGGATGAGCACATGCATGAGGGTCAGTGTGCATGCCCACTCTGGGATTAGCACATGCATGAGGTCAGTGTGCACGCCAACTCTGGGATGAGCAGGTGCATGAGGGTCAGTGTGCATGCCCATTCTGGGATGAGCAGGTGCACGTGCATGAGGGTCAGTGTGCAGGCCCACTCTGGGATGAGCATGTGCGCGTGCATGAGGGTCATTGTGCACGCCCACTCTGGGATGAGCAGGTGCACGTGCATGAGGGTCAGTGTGCATGCCCACTCTGGGATGAGCAGGTGCATGTGCATGAGGGTCAGTGTGCACACCCACTCTGGGATGAGCAGGTGCACATGCATGAGTGTCAGTGTGCACGCCCACTCTGGGATGAGCAGGTGCACGTTCATGAGGGTCAGTGTGCATGCCAATTTGGGAGGAGCAGGTGTGCATGCATGAGGATCAGTGTGCACACCCACTCTAGGATGAGCAGGTGCACATGCATGAGGGTCAGTGTGCACGCCCACTCTGGGATGAGCAGGTGCACGTACATGAGGGTCAGTGTGCAGGCCCACTCTGGGATGAGCATGTGTGCGTGCATGAGGGTCATTGTGCATGCCCACTCTGGGATGAGCAGGTGCGCGTGGATGAGGTCAGTGTGCACGCCCACTCTGGGATGAGCAGGTGCACGTGCATGAGGGTCAGTGTGCAGGCCAACTCTGGGATGAGCATGTGTGCGTGCATGGGGGTCATTGTGCATGCCCACTCTGGGATGAGCAGGTGCGCGTGCATGAGGTCAGTGTGCATTCCCACTCTGGGATGAGCACATGCATGAGGGTCAGTGTGCATGCCCATTCTGGGATGAGCACATGCATGAGGGTCAGTGTGCACGCCCACTCTGGGATGAGCAGGTGCATGAGGTCAGTGTGCATACCCACTCTGGGATGAGCAGGTGCATGAGGGTCAGTGTGCATGCGCACTCTGGGATGAGCACATGCATGAGGGTCAGTGTGCATGCCCACTCTGGGATTAGCACATGCATGATGTCAGTGTGCACGCCCACTCTGGGATGAGCAGGTGCATGAGGTCAGTGTGCATACCCACTCTGGGATGAGCAGGTGCATGAGGGTCAGAGTGCATGCGCACTCTGGGATGAGCACATGCATGAGGGTCAGTGTGCATGCCCACTCTGGGATTATCACATGCATGAGGTCAGTGTGCATGCCCACTCTGGGATGAGCAGGTACGCGTGCATGAGGGTCAGTGTGCATGCCCACTCTGGGATGAGCAGGTGCATGAGTGTCAGTGTGCATGCGCACTCTGGGATGAGAACATGCATGAGGGTCTGTGTGCATGCCCACTCTGGGATGAGCGCATGCATGAGGGTCAGTGTGCATGCCCACTCTGGGATGAGCACATGCATGAGGGTCAGTGTCCATGCCAACTCTGGGAGAGCAGGTGCACGTGCATGAGGGTCAGTGTGCATGCCCATTCTGGGATGAGCAGGTGCATGAGGGTCAGTGTGCATGCACACTCTGGGATGAGCACATGCATGAGGGTCAGTGTGCATGCCCACTCTGGTATGAGCACATGCATGATGGTCAGTGTGCATGCCCACTCTGGGATGAGCAGGTGCACATGCATGAGGGTCAGTGTGAATGCCCTCTCTAGGATGAGCACATGCATGAGGGTCAGTGTGCATGCCCACTCTGGGATGAGCACATGCATGAGGGTCAGTGTGCATGCCCACTCTGGGATGAGCAGGTGCACATGCATGAGGGTCAGTGTGAATGCTCACTCTAGGATGAGCACGTGCATGAGGGTCAGTGTGCACACCCACTCTGGGATGAGCACATGCATGAGGGTCAGTGTGCATGCCCACTCCGGGATGAGCAGGTGCACATGCATGAGGGTCAGTGTGAATGTCCACTCTAGGATGAGCACATGCATGAGGGTCAGTGTGCACACCCCCTCTGGGATGAGCACATGCATGAGGTTCAGTGTGCATGCCCACTCTCGGATGAGCACATGCATGAGGGTCAGTGTGCATGCCCACTCTGGGATGAGCAGGTGCACATGCATGAGGGTCAGTGTGAATGTCCACTCTAGGATGAGCACATGCATGAGTGTCAGTGTGCATTCCCACTCTGGGATGAGCACATGCATGAGGGTCAGTGTGCATTCCCACTCTGGGATGAGCACATGCATGAGGGTCAGTGTGCATGCCCACTCTGGGATGAGCACATGCATGAGGGTCAGTGTGCATGCCCACTCTGGGAGAGCAGGTGCACGTGCATGAGGGTCTGTGTGCATGCCCATTCTGGGATGAGCAGGTGCACGTGCATGAGGGTCAGTGTGCAGGCCCACGCTGGGATGAGCACGTGCGTGTGCATGAGGGTCATTGTGCACGCCCACTCTGGGATGAGCGGGTGCGTGTGCATGAGGTCAGTGTGCACACCCACTCTGGGATGAGCAGGTGCATGAGGGTCAGTGTGCATGCCCACTCTGGGATGAGCAGGTGCATGAGGGTCAGTGTGCATGCACACTCTGGGGTGAGCACATGCATGAGGGTCAGTGTGCATGCCCACTCTGGGATTAGCACATGCATGAGGTCAGTGTGCATGCCCACTCTGGGATGAGCAGGTACGCATGCATGAGGGTCAGTGTGCACACCCACTCTAGGATGAGCAGGTGCATGAGGGTCAGTGTGCATGCCCATTCTGGGATGAGCACATGCATGAGGTTCAGTGTGCATGCCCACTCTGGGATTAGCACATGCATGAGGTCAGTTTGCAAGCCCACTCTGGGATGAGCAGGTACGCATGCATGAGGGTCAGTGTGCACGCCCACTCTGGGATGAGCAGGTGCATGAGGGTCAGTGTGCATGCCCATTCTGGGATGAGCACATGCATGAGGGTCAGTGTGCACGCCCACTCTGGGATGAGCAGGTGCATGAGGTCAGTGTGCATGCCCACTCTGGGATGAGCAGGTGCATGTGCATGAGGGTCAGTGTGCACACCCACTCTGGGATGAGCAGGTGCACATGCATGAGTGTCAGTGTGCACGCCCACTCTGGGATGAGCAGGTGCACGTTCATGAGGGTCAGTGTGCATGCCAATTTGGGAGGAGCAGGTGTGCATGCATGAGGATCAGTGTGCACACCCACTCTAGGATGAGCAGGTGCACATGCATGAGGGTCAGTGTGCACGCCCACTCTGGGATGAGCAGGTGCACGTACATGAGGGTCAGTGTGCAGGCCCACTCTGGGATGAGCATGTGTGCGTGCATGAGGGTCATTGTGCATGCCCACTCTGGGATGAGCAGGTGCGCGTGGATGAGGTCAGTGTGCACGCCCACTCTGGGATGAGCAGGTGCACGTGCATGAGGGTCAGTGTGCAGGCCAACTCTGGGATGAGCATGTGTGCGTGCATGGGGGTCATTGTGCATGCCCACTCTGGGATGAGCAGGTGCGCGTGCATGAGGTCAGTGTGCATTCCCACTCTGGGATGAGCACATGCATGAGGGTCAGTGTGCATGCCCATTCTGGGATGAGCACATGCATGAGGGTCAGTGTGCACGCCCACTCTGGGATGAGCAGGTGCATGAGGTCAGTGTGCATACCCACTCTGGGATGAGCAGGTGCATGAGGGTCAGTGTGCATGCGCACTCTGGGATGAGCACATGCATGAGGGTCAGTGTGCATGCCCACTCTGGGATTAGCACATGCATGATGTCAGTGTGCACGCCCACTCTGGGATGAGCAGGTGCATGAGGTCAGTGTGCATACCCACTCTGGGATGAGCAGGTGCATGAGGGTCAGAGTGCATGCGCACTCTGGGATGAGCACATGCATGAGGGTCAGTGTGCATGCCCACTCTGGGATTATCACATGCATGAGGTCAGTGTGCATGCCCACTCTGGGATGAGCAGGTACGCGTGCATGAGGGTCAGTGTGCATGCCCACTCTGGGATGAGCAGGTGCATGAGTGTCAGTGTGCATGCGCACTCTGGGATGAGAACATGCATGAGGGTCTGTGTGCATGCCCACTCTGGGATGAGCACATGCATGAGGGTCAGTGTGCATGCCCACTCTGGGATGAGCACATGCATGAGGGTCAGTGTCCATGCCAACTCTGGGAGAGCAGGTGCACGTGCATGAGGGTCAGTGTGAATGCCCATTCTGGGATGAGCAGGTGCATGAGGGTCAGTGTGCATGCACACTCTGGGATGAGCACATGCATGAGGGTCAGTGTGCATGCCCACTCTGGTATGAGCACATGCATGATGGTCAGTGTGCATGCCCACTCTGGGATGAGCAGGTGCACATGCATGAGGGTCAGTGTGAATGCCCTCTTTAGGATGAGCACATGCATGAGGGTCAGTGTGCATGCCCACTCTGGGATGAGCACATGCATGAGGGTCAGTGTGCATGCCCACTCTGGGATGAGCAGGTGCACATGCATGAGGGTCAGTGTGAATGCTCACTCTAGGATGAGCACGTGCATGAGGGTCAGTGTGCACACCCACTCTGGGATGAGCACATGCATGAGGGTCAGTGTGCATGCCCACTCCGGGATGAGCAGGTGCACATGCATGAGGGTCAGTGTGAATGTCCACTCTAGGATGAGCACATGCATGAGGGTCAGTGTGCACACCCCCTCTGGGATGAGCACATGCATGAGGTTCAGTGTGCATGCCCACTCTCGGATGAGCACATGCATGAGGGTCAGTGTGCATGCCCACTCTGGGATGAGCAGGTGCACATGCATGAGGGTCAGTGTGAATGTCCACTCTAGGATGAGCACATGCATGAGTGTCAGTGTGCATTCCCACTCTGGGATGAGCACATGCATGAGGGTCAGTGTGCATTCCCACTCTGGGATGAGCACATGCATGAGGGTCAGTGTGCATGCCCACTCTGGGATGAGCACATGCATGAGGGTCAGTGTGCATGCCCACTCTGGGAGAGCAGGTGCACGTGCATGAGGGTCTGTGTGCATGCCCATTCTGGGATGAGCAGGTGCACGTGCATGAGGGTCAGTGTGCAGGCCCACGCTGGGATGAGCACGTGCGTGTGCATGAGGGTCATTGTGCACGCCCACTCTGGGATGAGCGGGTGCGTGTGCATGAGGTCAGTGTGCACACCCACTCTGGGATGAGCAGGTGCATGAGGGTCAGTGTGCATGCCCACTCTGGGATGAGCAGGTGCATGAGGGTCAGTGTGCATGCACACTCTGGGGTGAGCACATGCATGAGGGTCAGTGTGCATGCCCACTCTGGGATTAGCACATGCATGAGGTCAGTGTGCATGCCCACTCTGGGATGAGCAGGTACGCATGCATGAGGGTCAGTGTGCACACCCACTCTAGGATGAGCAGGTGCATGAGGGTCAGTGTGCATGCCCATTCTGGGATGAGCACATGCATGAGGTTCAGTGTGCATGCCCACTCTGGGATTAGCACATGCATGAGGTCAGTTTGCAAGCCCACTCTGGGATGAGCAGGTACGCATGCATGAGGGTCAGTGTGCACGCCCACTCTGGGATGAGCAGGTGCATGAGGGTCAGTGTGCATGCCCATTCTGGGATGAGCACATGCATGAGGGTCAGTGTGCACGCCCACTCTGGGATGAGCAGGTGCATGAGGTCAGTGTGCATACCCACTCTGGGATGAGCAGGTGCAGGAGGGTCAGAGTGCATGCGCACTCTGGGATAAGCACATGCATGAGGGTCAGTGTGCATGCCCACTCTGGGATTAGCACATGCATGAGGTCGGTGTGCACGCCCACTCTGGGATGAGCACATGCATGAGGGTCAGTGTGCATGCCCACTCTGGGATGAGCAGGTGCATGAGGGTCAGTGTGCATGCACACTCTGGGATGAGCACATGCATATGAGTCAGTGTGCATGCGCACTCTGGGATGAGCACATGCATGAGGGTCAGTGTGCATGCCCACTCTGGGATGAGCACATGCATGAGGGTCAGTGTGCATGCCCACTCTGGGATGAGCACATGCATGAGGGTCAGTGTGCATGCCCACTCTGGGAGAGCAGGTGCACGTGCATGAGGGTCAGTGTGCATGCCCATTCTGGGATGAGCAGGTGCATGAGGGTCAGTGTGCATGTGCACTCTGGGATGAGCACATGCATGAGGATCAGTGTGCATGCCCACTCTGGGATGAGCACATGCATGAGGGTCAGTGTGCATGCCCACTCTGGGATGAGCAGGTGCACATGCATGAGGGTCAGTGTGAATGCCCCTTCTAGGATGAGCACGTGCATGAGGGTCAGTGTGCATACCCACTCTGGGATGAGCACATGCATGAGGTTCAGTGTGCATGCCCACTCTGGGATGAGCACATGCATGAGGGTCAGTGTGCATGCCCACTTTGGGATGAGCAGGTGCACATGCATGAAGGTCAGTGTGAATGCCCTCTCTAGGATGAGCACATGCATGAGGGTCAGTGTGCATGTCCACTCTGGGATGAGCAGGTGCATGAGGGTCAGTGTGCATGCCCACTCTGGTATGAGCACATGCATGAGGGTCAGTGTGCATGCCCACTCTGGGATGAGCAGGTGCAAATGCATGAGGGTCAGTGTGCACACCCACTCTGGGATGAGCAGGTGCACGTGCATGAGGGTCAGTGTGAATGCCCACTCTAGGATGGGCACATGCATGAGGGTCAGTGTGAATGCCCACTCTAGGATGAGCACATGCATGAGGGTCAGTGTGAATGCCCACTCTAGGATGAGCACATGCATGAGGGTCAGTGTGCACGCCCACTCTGGAATGAGCACATGCATGAGGGTCAGTGCGCATGCCCACTCTGAGATGAGCAGGTGCACATGCATGAGGGTCAGTGTGCATGCCCATTCTGGGATGAGCACATGCATGAGGGTCAGTGTGCACACCCACGCTGGGATGAGCAGGTGCACATGCATGAGGGTCAGTGGGCATGCCCACTCTGGGATGAGCAGGTGCGCGTGCATGAGGATCAGCGTGAATGCCCACACTGGGATGAGCACGTGCATGAGGGTCAGTGTTTATGCCCATTCTGGGATGAGCAGGTGCATGAGGGTCAGTGTGCATGCCCACTCTAGGATGAGCAAGTGCACGTGCATGAGGGTCAGTGTGCACGCCCACTCTGGAATGAGCACATGCATGAGGGTCAGTGCGCATGCCCACTCTGAGATGAGCAGGTGCACATGCATGAGGGTCAGTGTGCATGCCCATTCTGGGATGAGCACGTGCATGAGGGTCAGTGTGCACACCCACTCTGGGATGAGCAGGTGCACATGCATGAGGGTCAGTGGGCACGCCCACTCTGGGATGAGCAGGTGCGCGTGCATGAGGATCAGTGTGAATGCCCACACTGGGATGAGCACGTGCATGAGGGTCAGTGTGCATGCCCATTCTGGGATGAGCAAGTGCATGAGGATCACTGTGCACACCCACTCTGGGATGAGCAGGTGCATGTGCATGAGGGTCAGTGTGACAGTGTGAATGTCCACTCTAGGATGAGCACATGCATGAAGGTCAGTGTGCACACCCACTCTGAGATGAGCACATGCATGAGGATCAGTGTGACAGTGTGAATGTCCACTCTAGGATGAGCACATGCATGAGGGTCAGTGTGACAGTGTGAATGTCCACTCTAGGATGAGCACATGCATGAGGGTCCGTGTGACAGTGTGAATGTCCTCTTTAGGATGAGCACATGCATGAGGGTCAGTGTGCACATCCACTCTGGGATGAGCACATGCATGAGGATCAGTGTGCACACCCTCTCTGGGATGAGCAGGTGCACGTGCATGAGGGTCAGTGTGAATGCCCACTCTAGGATGAGCACATGCATGAGGGTCAGTGTGAATGCCCACTCTAGGATAAGCACATGCATGAGGGTCAGTGTGCACGCCCACTCTGGGATGAGCACATGCATGAGGGTCAGTGTGCACGCCCACTCTGGGATGAGCATGTGCATGAAGGTCAGTGTGCATGCCCACTCTGGGATGAGCAAGTGAGCGTGCCTGTGGGTCAGTGTGCACACCCACTCTAGGATGAGTACGTGCATGAGGGTCAGTGTGCACACACACTCTAGGATGAGCAGGTGCACGTGCATGAGGGTCAGTGTGCACACCCACTCTGGGACGAGACAGCCAGCCAGCAGGGAGATCAAACACTAAACAAGGCCTGAAAAGGTTGCAGAGTTTTTCAGCTCCCTGCTTCCTGGCCATCATGGGATTAGTCCTTCTTTGTCCGCAAGGGGCTGATGTAGAGAAAAGGTACCACAGAGGCTCGAGGCGACACCCTGAAGGACTCCAACAAATGCAGCATGTAACGTGCCCGCTGCAAAGTGCACATTTGAAGCCCTGAATGAAAGGGGAACATTGGGGCCATGGGCGTAATTTTAGGGGGGGACATGGGTGTTTGTCGCCCCCTAATTTCATGGCACACCATTTTGTCCCCATTCAATTGGCTGGGGCAACTTTTCTTCGGATGTCATGTCCCCCCCAACATTTTCAGCAAAGTTACTCCATTGATTGGGGCTGTTGCCGGGAGGGCTCTAGAGCAGAGCCGTTTCTGGGGGTGGGGAGCACAGAGGAAGGAGGGGCACAATAGCGGCAGTTGTGACCTGCCCACGGGTGTCAAGCAGAAGAGCGCCCCATGAACACGTGCACCTTTGCTGTGCAGTAGGGGTCCCCAGAGAGAAGCACTGAAGCCTGGAGTCAGCTTTTGGGCGGCTTTGCAGAGCGTGTGTAATACGCACAAGGCGATAGCAAGCGCGTGCTGTGTGGTGCAGCCTCAGCAGCTCACAGGAACACAGGGTCTCATTATCCACAAGATGCCTCGCTCACTCTCCCATGTTCAGGGGCAGGGCAGGAGCTTTGGGGATTCACACTTCAGAAATTATTCTTTCACACAGTTGTTTTGTTCATGCCGGTGACAGAAGCAGTGCGTTTATGCATGTCGCCAGCCATTTCTGTTCAGGCATCAACATCAGGAGTGCAAAAAGGCAGGATCAAAAATGCAGATGCAACCAGCATGAGATCCGAAGTTTCCCCAGGCCATGCCAGAGAAGGCCCCCCACTCCTGTGCTTTCCCAAGAATTCTGGCACTTGTTTTCCTAAATGGGAATGGGGAAGAGCCTTGGTGAATGGGGAATCACCGCCCCGCCAACCTTGGAATGGGGCGGTGATTCCGCCATCCACCAAGGCGCTGCCGTTCCGGGTACGGCGTCAACCAAGGCGTTAATAGCGCCATTGGTTAGCGCCGTACTCGGAATGAGGCCCAAGGTCTTTAAAGCCCTGTCTCAAATCAAGTAGTCTTTCCTGAGTGGTAACAGCGACCTCTTGTCGACTAAACATGGACTTTAGACTATTAGTAAAGGCTGGATAAGAATCAAGAATGGCATTACCGGAAGTGACCAACGGGGTAGCCCAGGCTAATGCAGGCCCGGCCAAATGAGATATTAAGAACCCCACCTTGTCCTTATCAGTGGGAAGAAACCGAGACCCATCACCCCCACCCCCCAGCAGTGCAGGGGCACCCTCCACCAGGCCCCCACTCATGTCTCCCATCACCCCCACCCCCCAGCAGTGCAGGGGCAGTCTCCACCAGGCCCCCACTCATGTCGCCCTGCACCCCAACCCTCCAGCATCCATGGGCAGCCTCCACCAGGCCCCCACTCATGTCTCCCATCACCCCCACCCCCCAGCAGTGCAGGGGCACCCTCCACCAGGCCCCCACTCATGTCTCCCATCACCCCCACCCCCCAGCATCCAGGTGCACCCTCCACCAGGCCCCCACTCATGTCTCCCATCACCCCCACCCCCCAGCAGTGCAGGGCACCCTCCACCAGGCCCCCACTCATGTCCCCCACCACCCCCACCCCCCAGCAGTGCAGGGGCACCCTCCACCAGGCCCGACTCATGTCTCCCATCACCCCCACCCCCCAGCAGTGCAGGGGCAGCCTCCACCAGGCCCCCACTCATGTCCCCCTGCACCCCCACCCCCCAGCATCCAGGGGCACCCTCCACCAGGCCCCCACTCATGTCCAACTCATGTCTCCCATCACCCCCACCCCCCAGCAGTGCAGGGGCACCCTCCACCAGGCCCCCACTCATGTCTCCCTGCACCCCCACCCCCAGCAGTGCAGGGAAGCCTCCACCAGGCCCCCATCATGCCCCCTGCACCCCCACCCCCAGCATCCAGGGGCACCCTCCACCAGGCGCCCACACATGTCTCCCACCACCCCCAACCCCCAGCATCCAGGGGCACCCTCCACCAGGCCCCCACTCATGTCTCCGATCACCCCATCCCATCACGGTACAGCTATCCAGAAATTCCTTCAACTTGTGAGGATCACCATCAAATTTGCCCGTTTGTAAAGTGGCTGGAGGTGACTCCGAGAAAGCTCTAGCAACCTGTTGCTTAAGTTGGGCATTATCTTGCTTAAGAGACTGTACCTCGAGGGACATGGCTTGCATCGCAGCCATAAACTGCTGCATTTGTTGCTCCATGGGAAGGCTGAAAGCTCAAGTATAGTTCTGAATCCTTTTTTAGGGGCGTCGCTATCTGTTATCTGTTATCTGATAGCTGGTAACTTCTTTGACTACATTCAATCTTGAAAATATCACTAACCTGATTTAACAGCAACTTCCCTTGGAGGATACAAATGCTGCAATGAAAGTACCCCCAGACAGCTCTACTACCCCCACACCGGGAGCAATACAGAACCAGTGTGGGAAGGAGCAAAACCCTCAGGCATACTTGCCAACCCTACCGATTTAGGCGGTAGGATACCACTTTTTAAGCAGTCCTACCGCCTACCGATTTATTGGCACCAAAAACCGATTTTATTTGTAAAAAAAAAAAAAAAAAAAAATTTTTAACATTTTTTTTTTGCCCACGCCAGCTCGGGGGAGTCTTTCAAGGGTTCCCCGAGCTGGCGTAGCAGGAGAAGGCGCGGCATGCAGGCTTTTGATGTCAAAGGCACCCACGGCGGTGCGCTAAATGCACCCCTCTGCCGCTGGTGCCTTTGACAAAAGGCGCCATTAGCCCCCCACCACGCCAGCTCGGGGGAGTCTTTCAAGGGATTCCCCGGGCTGGCGTAGCGGGAGAAGGCACAGCATGCAGGCTTTTGATGTCAAAGGCACCCACGGCGGTGGGCTAAATGCGCCCCTACGCCGTGGGTGCCTTTGACTAAGGGCACCATTAGCCCCCCACCACGCCAGCTTGGGGGAGTCTTTCAAGGGCTTCCCCGAGCTGGCGTAGCGGGAGAAGGCACTGCATGCAGGCTTTTGATGTAAAAGGCGCACAAGGCGCAAGGGCTCCCCCGAGCTGGCGTGGTGGCAGAAGGCGTGGCAGGTGCCTCATTGTCATTGAATGCACCCGCGGCGGCGGGCTCATCCAATGACAATGGGCTGCTGACGCACCCTATTCCTATCATTACCTCCACACCTGACCATTTTTGAAACTTTAAGATTCCTACAGATTTTTGGTCACAGAATGTTGGCATGTATGCCCTCAGGGAAACCCTCTGGGGAAGAAAACCCTGGACGATGTCGCTCACAGGTGAATAGGTCTTGAGGTAGTAGAGGTCTTCGGTGTAGCTGACTACTTGTAATGGAGATGAACTCTCTACAGGAGCAGAACAGACAGGTAAGTATTCAAAAGTGAAGGACATGCTGAAAGACTCAGGAAAGGTACCGGCTTGAACTTACTGTAGGATTATGCTGAGGTTACAAAGAACTGTAAGGTGGCCAGGGATGCCAGTCTCCACTATTGTAGTCCGAGAACAGTAACATAAGCCCTCCCTTATAGAGAAAGAAGGTTAAACTGCAGCCAATGGAAACAAGTAATGCGGGGAACGAGTGCTTGGGAAAACACGCTAACTTACTTTGGATGGGAAAGCAGAAAGTGATGACAGCCTGAATGGAAGTTGGGAGTGATAACCTGTCGGTGAAAACCCCGACCCGGAATGTGGCCGAGATGAGAAAGGAGAGGAGAGTGGAGCGCCGAAATCAGCAGTAGCGACGCGGCTGGTAGCAGAACTTCCTTCACTATATGTGATCACGTGAACAGCCATCCGTGTCTCTGGGGAACGTGCAACGTCTATACCGTTGTCTGCAACAACGGCACGGACATCCGCGGCCATCTTGGATGTATTGGATCGTATCGCTCCGTACACACGGCGGCGCTGCCAAAGAGACCAGTGTCGCCACGGTGTAACACGTATGGTCTACTTTGGTTGACTCATTACTTATCAACCCCACAGCTGAGGTAGCATGGGTACCAGTAGATAAGGTATCCAATTCCCGATGTCACTCGCCGTCATTGTCCTAAAGAGGACTATACATTTACTGCTCGAGCTGCTTCGTCTATATAATGCGGGTCGCAGCATGACTCCCCACTCCACAGCCATGCATAGAGTACAGGACACTAATCACCAGGACTTGCAGGAGGCAGACCCTCCCCATTCCCCAGCCATGGTTAGAGTACAGGACCCTAATCACCAGGACCTGCTGGCAGCAGACCCTCCCCACTTCCCAGCCATGCATGGAGTGTGGGACAGTAATCACCAGGACTTGCAGGAGGCAAACCCTCCCCACTCCCTAGCCATGCATAGAGTGCGGGACAGTAATCACCAGGACTTGCTGGAGGCAGACCCTCCCCACTCCCCAGCCATGGTTAGAGGACAGGACACTAATCACCAGGACTTGCAGGAGGCATACCCTCTTCACTCCCCAGCCATGCATGGAGTAAGGGACACTAATCACCAGTACCTGCTGGAGGCAGACCCTCCCCACTCCCCAGCCATGCATGGAGTACAGGACACTAATCACCAGGACCTGCTGGAGGCAGACCCTCCCCATTCCCCAGCCATGCATAGAGTACAGGACACTAATCACCAGGACCCGCTGGAGGTAGATCCTCCCCACTCCCCAGCCATGCATAGAGTGCAGGACACTAATCACCAGTACCTGCTGGAGGCAGACCCTCACCACTCTCCAACCAGGCATAGAGTACAGGACACTAATCACCAGGACTTGCTGGAGGCAGACCCTCCCCACTCCCCAGCCATGCATAGAGTACAGGACACTAATCACCAGTACCTGCTGGAGGCAGACCCTCCTCACTCCCCAGCCATGCATGGCGTGCGGGACACTAATCACCAGGACTTGCAGGAGGCAAACCCTCTGTTGTGGCCTTAAAGGACGACAGGATGCTGCAGTGGGCTTTAACTGTCTTTATTACAAGACAAACATGTCGGCATAAACTTGGCATGCTGCAACGGGGGACTTACTCACAGTTCAGTTCAGGGCCCTACCAGTTGCATCACTGGGGGCAAGGTGTGCACAAAGATGGCACGCTGCAAGCTTCCAGGGCTCCTATGTGGCCTCCTATGGCTTTGGAGTTATGCCCTGGAAGCTGGTATCATTAGGCTCTTCAGGGCCTCAGTTCCGATGGCTCCTCATCAGGAGCAGCGCTCTCAGTAGACCTCCTGGTCTGGCGCTTCGCCAGCACTGGCGGGAACGTTGTCTCACGGAGCGCGGGCTCACGAGTTCTCGTTAAGTCCAGATCTCGCGAGACTACGCTCCCGCGATCACGTGACGTTGCCACACACCTCCTTTACTGGGAAAAAGGATGGATGGTCATTCCATGACAAACTCTGCAAACTTGCTGGGTCTCCTTCTCTCTCTCTGTGGTCTACTCTGATCTGGACATGGGGCAGGACTGCGGGAACGCTCCTGAAGGGGTGCCGGTGATTCGTGTTCTCCTTGTCTTGCTATTCGCTGTGACTCCCTGAGTGGGGTTGAAGAGTTGGGGCTAGAGAACTCGTTGCCGTGGTGTGACTCCGAGTTATCTCTTACTGAGAGGTGAGAGTTTTCAGATGTCTCCTGGTGGTCTTGATCTTCTCCGGCTTCCCAGTGTGGCTGTTCAATGGATCCTTTCCTGCGGTACATAGCCACCCTTTCAAGATTCCATTTCCTTCCGTCGCTGGTGCAAATGTGGTTTGACCCTTTCTCCAGGACTTCTATGGGACTGCTGTATCTGGAGCCAGTCGAAGTGTCTTTGTGGGGAAGGCGTATCTTTACTAGGTCGCCTTTGTTAACTACTGTGTGGCGAGCGGCTCGATGCAAGTCCCCTTGAGTCTTCATGGCTTCTTTGTTACGCTGCATGCGGAAAACTACGTCTTCCATGTCCACTTCTTTGTCGGCCCTCACTTGGTGGAGCCACGGTGGTACCAGTGTGGATGCTGCCCTTCTCCCCCTTAGCAGATGGAATGGCGAAACACCTGTGACTGCGTTGGGGGTGATGCGGTGGGCTGCTACAGCTTCCTTGACTGCCTTGTACGGGTCTAGGCCTGAGGCATGCGCCAGTTGCAGTGCCCCTTTCATGAAGCAGTTTGCCTGCTCAACCAGGCCATTGGCCTGTGGGTGGTAAAGACTTGCTCTCCGCTGTCGAATGTTGTTGAGTTTGAGGAATTTCTCCATTTCTCGAGAGACCAGCTGGACTCCGTTGTCCGTGACGAGTTCTTCTGGTAGGCCTTCCCGCTGGAATACGGCGGTGAGTGCTTCGATGACTGTGCTTGTGGTGATGTCTGCGGTGAAGTCAACCTCGACCCATTTAGAGAAATAGTCGACCATGACTATCCCGTATTTGTGTTCTGGGGGCATGTTGTCCAAAGGCCCAATGAAATCCAAACCTAGTTTGCGCCACACCCCCTTTGGGACTTCGGTGGGCAGCATGGGAGCTTGCTTCACGGCTAGGCGCTTGTCACTGTTGGTGCACTCATGGCACCTTTCGACCATTTGTCGTATGTCCTGGGCCATGCCCGGCCACCAGTAGGCATCGCGTATCCTGCGTCTGGTCATGTTGCACCCCAGATGGCCTGAGTGTGCTCTGCACAGTATCACTTTGCGGATTCCACTGGGCGGGATGACTTGATCGCCTCTGAGAATGAGACCGTTCATGGTGGTGATTTCCTCGTTCACCTTCCAGTAAGGATGAAGGCCTTCGGGGATCGCACTCTCGTCGGGCAACCCTTCGCGAACCCAGACACCTACGCGCCGTAGGCCGTCGTCCTGATCGAATTCCTCCTGCCAGTGGCGCTCACTCAGGTCCATGTACTCGCCGTTCCTCAAGTCACTGATGGAGGCTACGACACACTCATCTTCCAAGAATGTGGTACCAAGGGCATTTTGGTCCAGGAGCCTGGACATGCAGTCCACTTGTGCGTTTTTCCAACCCGCAATGTGCATCTCGTATGTATATTCTTGAAGCTTTGTGGGTATCCTGGCCAGACTCAGGGTGGCGGTCTTGATGCCGCGCAGGCTCAGCATGTGAATGAGGGGTTTATGGTTGGTGACCAACCTGAATCTCGTGCCCCAAACATAAGATCTGAAGTAGTCGACGGCCCAGGCACATGCCAACATTTCTTTCTCAACGGTGGAGTAATTCTTCTCCGATGATGATAGCGCTTTTGATGCAAACGCCACAGTGTTTTCAGTGTCTCCCTTTTTCTGGGTCAAGGTGGCCCCCAGGCCGTATGCGCTGGCGTCTGTAGTAATGCAGGTGTCCCATTCAGGGTTGAACGGTTTCAGGCATGGCGCGTGTAGAATTCTCATTTTGATTTCACTGAACACTTCGTTTTGCTCTGGGCCCCAGGAGTAGGCTGCCCCCTTCTTCAGAAGCTCCCTCATGGGGGACGTGGTCTCGGAGAACCTTGGGACGAATTTAGCATAGTACTTGGCTAGGCCCAGGAATGAGCGTAGTTCCTCTCTGGACATCGGAGCCGGGGCTTCTGTTATGGCTTCCATGAGGTTCTTCTTGGGGCTGACGCCTTCTCTTGAGATGCAGTACCGAGGTATTCTACCTTGCTCACTCCCAAGACACATTTTTCGTGGTCTAGATGAACGCCCGCTGCCCTGAGAGCTTTGTCATGGGTCTCGTTGTCTTTTGCATACACGAGAATATTGTCTTGAAAGAAAGAAACATTTGTGAGTCCTTTAAGTAGAGAGTTCATCATCCTCTGGAATGCGGACGCTGCCGACGACAACCCAAATGGCATGCAGGTATATTGAAAGGTGCCGAAAGGGGCGATGAACACTGTCAGAGGGCGGGAGGATTTGTGTAGGGGAATCTGGTGATAGGCGTCACGCATGTCCAGCTTCGAGAAGATTGCCCCGCTTTCATCATGGGGACAATCTTGTTGATGCTGGGGAGAGGAAAGCTATCCGTGACTACCTCTAGATTCAGGCTTCTCAGGTCGATGCATATTCTGAGGTTGTTGCTGGATTTCTTTTTGACCAACACCACTGGACTCAGCCACTCTGAAGACTCCATGGATTCGATGGTGCCTTCTTCGACCATCTTCCGGAGGTGGGCATCCAATGCGGGTCTCGCCGTGGCAGGTACTGCCCTGACTTTGTGTTTCACCGGGACCGCGTTGGGTTTCAGGCGAATCTTGTGGACAAAGTTTCTCACTTTCCCTGGGTTCTCGGAAAACAGGCTCGGGAAAATGTCCTTATAATTTTGCGCTGCCACTGAGGAGACCATGAGTACCTGTTCCGGAGTGCTGGGATCTAGTTTTATGCTGAGTTTGTGTTGATCGTCCCATGCCAGCGCGGCTGGGCCTTTGGGTGAGAAGTACACTTTGGTAGTGGTAGACCTCCCTTTGAAGTCGATCCGGGCTCTGATGTAGCCTAGTAGGTCGACAGTTGCACCTCCGAACACCGTCGGTTTTTGCCTGGTCGTTCTGATCTCTACTTGTGCTTGTCCCATCATCTCCTTATATGTGTTGATGGGCAGGATAGTGAGGTCAGATCCCGAATCTGCCATGACACGTGTTTCCATTCCGTCCACTTTAATGGTGCAGTGGGGCTTTTCCCTCGTGGCATGGGGGGCATTGGCCATGACGACCATGGGTCTGTCCTGTAGTTCGTCATCATCCCTCGAAGCGCAGCCGCCATCGACGCGGGAAACGGTTTTCTCCCGCCATGTACATGCCGGAGCCACATGACCAATGCGTCCGCACTTGGAGCACTCCTTATTCCTGGCGGGGCAGTCGCGATCCTTCGCCATGTGCTTGGTGCTGGCGCATCTATAACATTTCGGCACCTCCTTTTGCCTGGGGCCTTTGTCTCTGGGGCTGTCGCGGGACTGCTTGTCTCTGCGCCCTCTCCATTGTAGCGCCGCAAGTTCAGGCACGGGCAGGTGACTTCCCGCCTCTTTGTGTCTGCTGGAGGTTTCTTCCTCTGCCCTGGCAATTTGGATGGCCTTGTCAAGGGTGACCTCCTTTTCTTGGATGAACTTGTCCTGGACTTTCCTAGAGTTAGTGTGAACGACGAGCATGTCGCAGATAACTTGTTCTGCATTTTTGCCAAAGGCGCAAAGAGAAGCCAGCTCCCTCATCCTGGTGACGTAGTCGTCCACGGGTTCGCTCCCTTCCTGTTTGCTGGTGTAGAACCTCAGCCTGTGCAGTACCACGTTCTCCTTATTCGTGAACCTCTTCACAATGCGACGAGTCGCATCCTTGTAGACATCGTCGTCATCGTCGTCGTCGGCCGCAGGTATTGCTTTCAAGCTGGCAAAAATGCGCTGACCTTCAACCCCCAATGCATTTAGTAGCATCGCCCTCTTCCTGACGGGGGCATATCACGTGCCGCCCACCGCTTCCAGATAGGTGGAGAAAAGGGGCTCCCACTGCATCCATGGAATTGCTGGGGTCCCTGGTGAAGGGAGAAACGCAGGGCGCAGGGGGCGGTGTGGCGCCTTGCATGGTGGGCCCGTGGGTCTTTTGATATCCTCGTCGCCAATTATGTTGTGGCCTTAAAGGACGACAGGATGCTGCAGTGGGCTTTAACTGTCTTTATTACAAGACAAACAGGTGGGCATAAACTTGGCATGCTGCAACGGGGGACTTACTCACAGTTCAGTTCAGGGCCCTACCAGTTGCATCACTGGGGGCAAGGTGTGCACAAAGATGGCACGCTGCAAGCTTCCAGGGCTCCCATGTGGCCTCCTATGGCTTTGGAGTTATGCCCTAGAAGCTGGTGTCATTAGGCTCTTCAGGGCCTCAGTTCCGACGGCTCCTCATCAGGAGCAGTGCTCTCAGTAGACCTCCTGGTCTGGCGCTTCGCCAGCACTGGTGGGAACGTTGACTCGCGGAGCACGGACTCACGAGATCTCGTTAAATCCAGATCTCGCCAGACCACTCTCCTGCGATCACGTGACGTTCCCACACCCTCCTCACTCCCCTGCCATGCATGGAGTACGGGACATTAATCACCAGTACCTGCTGGAGGCAGACCCTCCCCATTCCCCAGCCATGCATAGAGTACAGGACACTAATCACCAGGACCCGCTGGAGGTAGACCCTCCCAACTCCCCAGCCATGCGTAGTGTACAGGACCCTAATCACCAGGACCAGCTGGAGGCAGACCCTCCCCCACTCCCCAACCATGCATAGAGTACAGGACACTCATCACCAGGACCTGCTGGAGGCAGGCCCTCCCCACTCCCCAACCATGCATAGACTATGGGACACTAATCACCAGGACCTGCTGGAGGCAGACCCTCCCCACTCCCCAGCCATGCATGGAGTATGGGGCACTAATCACTAGGACTTGCTGGAGGCAGATTCTCCCCATTCTCCAGCCATGCATAGAGTACAGGACACTAATCACCAGGACCTGCAGGAGGCAGACACTCCCCACTCCCCAACCATGCATGGAGTGCAGGACACTAATCAACAGGACCTGCTGGAGGCAGACACTCCCTTCTCCCCCCCACCATGCATAGACTATGGTACACTAATCACCAGGACCTGCTGGGGCACACCCTCCCCACTCCCCAGCCATGCATGGAGTATGGGGCACAAATCACCAGGACTTGCTGGAGGCAGACCCGCCCCATTCCCCAGCCATGCATAGAGTACAGGACACTAATCACCAGGACCCGCTGGAGGCAGACCCTCCCCACTCCCCAGCCATGGTTAGAGTACAGGACACTAATCCCCAGGACCTGCTGGAGGCAGACACTCCCCACTCCCCAGCCATGCAGCGAGTATGGGACACTAATCTCCCCACTCCCCAGCATAGCTCTCAACCATTTGTCTTGCAAAGGCGGGTGAAATCACCCGATTTTGTTTTTGGCGGGTGAGAGGCCCATTGGAATGAATGGGCGTGCAGGAGGCTTGGCGGGTGAGTCAGCCCTTTACAAGGCGGGTGACACCCGCCAAAAGCGTGTGAGTTGAGAGCTGTGCCCCAGCCATGAATGGACTACTGGACACTAATCACCAGGACCTGCTGGAGGCAGACCCTCCTCCGCCATGCTCAGAGTAGGGCACTAATCACCAGGACCTGCTGGAGGCAGACCCTCCCCACTCCCCAGCCATACAGGGAGTACAGGACACTAATCACAGACCCTACCCATCCATGCATAGAGTACAGGACACTAATCACCAGGACCTGCTGGAGGCAGACCCTCCCCATTCCCCAGCCATGCATAGTGTACGGGACCCTAATCACCAGGACCTGCTGGAGGCAGACACTCCGCATTCCCCAACCATGCATAGAGCACAGGACACTAATCAACAGGACCTGCTGGAGGCAGACCCTCCCCACTCCCCAGCCATGCATAGAGCACAGGAAACTAATCAACAGGACCTGCTGGAGGCAGACACTCCCCTCTCCCCAACCATGCATAGACCATACTTGCCAACCCTACCGATTTAGGCGGTAGGATACCGCTTTTTAAGCAGTCCTACCGCCTACCGATTTATTGGCACCAAATACCGATTTCTTTACATTTTTTTTTTGCCCACGCTGCTCGGGGGAGTCTTTCAAGGGTTCCCCGAGCTGGCGTAGCGGGAGAAGGCGCGGCATGCAGGCTTTTGATGTCAAAGGCACCCACGGCGGTGCGCTAAATGCACCCCTCTGCCGCGGGTGCCTTTGACAAAAGGCGCCATTAGCCCCCCGCCACGCCAGCTCGGGGGAGTCTTTCAGGGGATTCCCCGGGCTGGGGTAGCGGGAGAAGGCGCAGCATGCAGGCTTTTGATGTCAAAGGCACCAACGGCGGTGGGCTAAATGCGTCCCTACACCGCGGGTGCCTTTGACTAAAGGCACCATTAGCCCCCCACCACGCCAGCTTGGGGAATCTTTCAAGTGCTTCCCCGAGCTGGCGTAGCGGGAGAAGGCGCTGCATGCAGGCTTTTGATGTAAAAGGTGCCCACGGCGGTGGGCTACATGTGCCCCTCCGCCATGGGTGCCTTTGACAAAAGGCGCCATTAGCCCCCCACCACGCCAGCTCGGGGGAGTCTTTCAAGGACTTCCCTGAGCTGGCGTAGCGGGAGAAGGCGCAGCATGCAGGCTTTTGATGTAAAAGGCGCCCATGGCAGTGGGCTAAATGCACCCCTCCGCCGTGGGTGCCTTTGACAAAAGGCGCCATTAGCACCCCACCACGCCAGCTCGGGGGAGTCTTTCAAGGGCTCCCCCGAGCTGGCGTAGTGGGAGAAGGCACGGCATGCAGGCTTTTGATGTTGAAGGCACCCACGGCGGTGGGCTAAATGCGCCCCTCAGCTGCGGGTGCCTTTAACAAAAGGCGCCATTAGCCCCCCACCACGCCAGCTCGGGGGAGTCTTTCAAGGGGTTCCCCGAGCTGGGGTAGCAGGAGAAGGCGCAGCATGCAGGCTTTTGATGTAAAAGGCGCCCATGGCGGTGGGCTAAATGCACCCCTCCGCCGTGGGTGCCTTTGACAAAAGGTGCCATTAGCACCCCACCATGCCAGCTCGGGGAAGTCTTTCAAGGGCTCCCCCGAGCTGGCGTAGTGGGAGAAGGCACGGCATGCAGGCTTTTGATGTTAAAGGTGGCCACGGCGGTGGGCTAAGGGCGCCCCTCCGCCACAGGTGCCTTTCACAAAAGGTGCCATTAGCCCCCCAGCACGCCAATTCGGGGGAGTCTTTCAAGGGCTCCCCCGAGCTGGCGTGGTGGCAGAAGGCGTGGCAGGCGCCTCATTGTCATTGAATGCACCCGCGGCGGCGGGCTCATTCAATGACAATGGGCTGCTGACGCTCCCTTTTCCTATCATTACCTCCTCGCCTGACCATTTTTGAAACTTTAAGATTCCTACAGATTTTTGGTCACAGAATGGTGGCATGTATGCATAGACTATGGGACACAAATCACCAGGACCTGCTGGGGCAGACCCTCCCTACTCCCCAGCCATGCATGGAGTATGGGGCACTAATCACCAGGACCTGCTGGAGGCAGACCCTCCACACTCCCCAACCATGTATAGAGTACAGGACACAAATCACCAGGACCTTCTGGAGGCAGACACTCCCCACTTCCCAACCATGCATAGAGTACAGGACACTAATCACCAGGACCTGCTGGGGCAGACACTCCCCACTCCCCAACCATGCATAGACTATGGAACACTAATCACCAGGACCTGCTGGGGCAGACCCTCTCCACTCCCCAGCCATGCATGGAGTATGGGGCACTAATCACCAGGACCTGCTGGAGGCAGACCCTCCCCACTCCCCAACCATGCATAGAGTACAGGACACTAATCACCAGGACCTGCTGGAGGCAGACACTCCCCACTCCCCAACCATGCATAGACTATGGGACACAAATCACCAGGACCTGCTGGGGCAGACCCTCCCTACTCCCCAGCCATGCATGGAGTAAGGAGCACTAATCACCAGGACCTGCTGGAGGCAGACCCTCCCCACTCCCCAACCATGTATAGAGTACAGGACACAAATCACCAGGACCTGCTGGAGGCAGACACTCCCCACTTCCCAACCATGCATAGAGTACAGGACACTAATCACCAGGACCTGCTGGGGCAGACAATCCCCACTCCCCAACCATGCATAGACTATGGAACACTAATCACCAGGACCTACTGGGGCAGACCCTCTCCACTCCCCAGCCATGCATGGAGTATGGGGCACTAATCACCAGGACTTGCTGGAGGCAGATTCTCCCCATTCTCCAGCCATGCATTGAGTACAGGATGTTATATCTGGTCCCCCTGGGCCCACGCAGGCACACACACAGACCCGAACACACAAGAACACTCGGGACGCGATGCTGCTTGCTCCGCGTCCCGGCGGGAACTGCCGCACGGGCGCACTTTATTAAACTACGCATGCGCGGGGCCACAACGAGGCCCGCGCATGCGCAACAACCAAACAGGGACGTCACATCCCTTTTTAACTTTAATCAACATAAAGTAAACAGTTGGGCGCGCAACTACCTGCACGCCGGGTGCACGGGCGGACATATGACCGCCCGGGAGTCTCACCTTGCCTCGTTCAGCTCAGTCACGTGAGTCCAGGACATAGTCCTTGAGATGCCCGGGCAACCGCGGCTCACGGCGGATAGGGTACCTTTGCGAGGCGGGAGGCGGAGTAGAAACCTCATGTTCCGGTCTCGGTGGTTCCTTGCCCTGCACGCTCTCCTGAGCTCCTGGCGGACTGGCCTGCCCGCTCTCCGGATCTCCTGGCGGATCAGCCTGCCCTGCGCTTTCCTCGGAGGTCCCATTCTCAGCCGGTCTTTCAATGCGTTTGAAGAACGACCGGTTGCGCGTGACTGTTCCGCGGTCGCAGGCTGCCGTCACCATGGTGCCCTTAACATGCGTTACCTTCCACGGGCGCGGCTCGAAGGGCAGGGACAACTTCCCCTCGGGGTGCCTGTTCTGGACCAACACTGTTACCCACTCGCACCTCCTTTTCTTGCAGACCCCTCCTTTCACTTTCTTTGTCATTGCGCCTGGCCCGTTCATCCCTGACACCCTCATCGTCTATCACTCCGGGCAGACGGCCATCCTCCTCCGGTAGCATTCCCCTCGGGCATCGCCCAAATAGTGCTTCGCTGGGGCCACTTTCGTGGATTGGTGTGGCGTCGTCCGGTATTCCCTCAGAAACTCCACGAGCTTCCTCTCCAGGTCTTCACCGCCGCAGGCGGAGATCCTCAGGACCTTGTTAAGAGTCTGCATCATTCTCTCAGCCTCTCCGTTGGCCCGCGGCCAGAGCGGGGACACCCTGCGATGCCGGATCCCCCGTTCACGGAGGTAAGTTGCAAATTGGCTGCCGGTGAACGGTGGCCCATTGTCCGAGCACAGGAGGTCTGGGAATCCATGGGTGGCAAACATTTTGTCTAGTGCCTTCGTTGCGAACTCTGTCGCCGTCGACTGTACCACCTCCACCTCGGGGTACCTGGACCATTGGTCCACTGCCACCAGGAAGTACATTCCCCGACCAGTCGAGCCAAAGTCCACATGGACAGTTTCCCATGGTCTGCAACTACGCTCCATCGACCTTATCGGCGGAGCTCTGTCCCATGGGGCCGCCGCTTGACATGCGATACACCTCCTCACGAAACTCTCCACTCGCCCCTCCAAGTCCGGGAACCATACTTTTTTTCTCAGCCGAGCCTTCATTTTGACAATCCCCTGATGGCCGATATGGGCAAGTTCGAGGATCCTTGACCGCAGTGCCCTTGGGATAACAATTTGCCACCCTCGAAGTATGAGTCCATCGTCCGCGACTGAGAGTTCATCCTTCACCTTCCAGAGCGTTCGGAGGTCGCTCTGAGCCTCCGCTTGACGGCGGGAGTTGTCCTGCAGCACTTCCCTCCACTCGCCGCTCCTCACGGCATTCTTGACTATGGTGAACACCTCATCCTTTGAGCATTCCGTTGCCATCTCCAGCCTCGATATTGCCATTGGAAGAGACCCTTCCACCACCTGACACAACAGCCCGTGGCACTCATTCGCCCCAATGTCGGTGACGGAGTTCTCCTTGTTGGGATGGCGCGACAGGTAGTCGGCCGGGTTGTTCGTGCCTGGTCGGTATACGAGTTTCACCCCGTACTCCATCAGGGCCAGCATCCACCTCTCGATCCTGGGGGGCGGCTTGGACGACCCCCCAGCCAGTATGGGCAGGAGCGGCTTGTGGTCCGTTACCACCACTACAGGTTTGCCCAGTATGTACAACCGGAAATGGCGACAGCCCCACAGGATGGCTAACGCTTCCTGTTCAATCTGAGAGTATCTCATTTCCGTGTCCGAAAAGGCCTTACTCGCATATGCGATGGGGTGCATGTCCCCACGTTCGTCAGGCTGCATCAGCACCGCTCCCACTCCTACCGGACTGGCATCAACCACCACCTCTGACTCCACTTTGGGGTTGAAATAGGCCATGGTGTCTCCATCTGATAGGGCATTTTTCAGAGTCTGGAATGCCTCCTGCTCATTGGCTCCCCATTTCCACGCAGCGTCGTTCCTCGTTAGCACTCTGAGTGGTTCTGCCAGCGACGCTAGCCCCTTGATGAAGCGCCCACAATAAGTTACCATCCCCAAGAAGCTCCTCACTTCCGTAGGTGACTGGGGGGGGCGGCTTCCTTAATGTCCTTCACTTTGGCGGGGTCGGGCGACACACCGGCTGCGTGGAATATGAACCCAAAGAAGCCAATGCGGTCCTTGAAGAACTCACATTTTTGTCGATGAAGGGTGAGCCCTAGGTTCTTCAACCTCAGGAGCGTGTCCTCCAACCTCTTCATGTGCTCCCGTTCAGAGTCCGCGAAGACTAAGATGTTGTCGCTCATGTTCAGCACTCCTTTAAGGCCAGCCAAAGCTCCTCTGATGGTGTTCTGGAAAACTTCGGCGGCCGATGAGATGCCGAAGCTCAGTCATTTGAATTGGAAGAGGCTGTCATGCGTCGTAAAAGTAGTTATGAACCTGGAGTCCGGGTGCAGTTCGAGCTGGTGGTAGCCCGCTCGTAGGTCCAACTTCGAGAATACTCTCGCCCCCTGAAGCTCTCCGATGATGTCATCCAGAGTGGGTGTAATGTGCCTTTCCCTCTTAATTGCGGCGTTTGGGAGGCGCATGTCTACGTAGATTCTCACTGCCCCAGGCTGCTTTGGCTTGGGGGCCACCACTATCGGGGACACCCAGGGCGTCGGCCCCTCCACTCTCTCAATAATGTCCATCTCTACCAGTGATCGGAGTTCCTCCTCCACCTTTTCCCGCAAGTGAAATGGGATCCTGCGATGCTTGAGGGCCGTCGGTCTGATGGACTCGTCGATATGCAGGCGCACTGGGGGTGCTTTAAGTTTCCCTATGCCTTCGAAGATGCCCGAGAACCTGTCCAGCAGTGTCTCAATGTCTATCCGGTATACACCATATGCAAAGTGAACCAAGTTGAGGGCCTCCGACGCCGCGCAGCTGAGGAGCGAGTGAGGGCTCACGTCAGTGACAAAGAATTTTGCCTTGATGCTACTACCCCCTTTCGACACAGGTGACACGAACACACCCTTGAGTGGCAGCGGGGTGTCTCCTCCAAAAGTAAATATCTTCGCCGTGGACTTGTCTAGTGTCGGCGGACCTGGAAGTTTCTGGTAGTCCTCCTCTGCCAGCACGCACACAGAAGCACCTGTGTCTATGAGTATCTGGGTCGGCACCCCCAATATGTCCACCTCGCACCTGGGCTGCCTCCTCCTTTTGCTCTCCGAGGCAATGTTGGAGATGAAGAATACCTCTTCTTCGTCCTCTTCGTCGTCTTCCTCTTCCTCCGCGGTCTGTAACCTCCGTATCTCCTGTTCGAGGGCAGCAATGCTGCGTTGCCTTCTGAATCCGTCACCTCTCGTGGGACCTCTCTGGGTGGGTACAGGGGCAGGTGCGCGACACATGCGAGCATAGTGTCCTAGACCATTGCACCGCCCGCACGACCTCGTCTTGGTGGGGCACTCCTCAACATGAGGCAAGTCATACCCGCAATCCGGACAAATCGACCCAGGCGTGGACGGGTACCTGTTCCCCGATGCCTTCGGGGCCCACTTTTCTTTCAGCTTAGTTCTCTTGGAAACGGCAAAGGCCTCCTCTCTTGCATTCGGCCTGACCGCTGCGTCCATACTCGCCCCTCTGGATTCCGCTAGCTCGTAGGTCCTCCCACTGTCCAGTATCTGCTGCAGTGACCATCCTGGCTCCCTCAGCACTTGACGTCGCAATTTGCCCGAGCTGCAGCCCTGGAGTACCTGGTTTCTAATCATCAGTTTGTCGTTGTCCCAGCGACACGTGCTGGCAATCAATCGAAGTCTGGCACAGAATTGATCGAGAGATTCTTCCTCCCTTTGCTTCTCTCTGCAGAAAAGGAACCTTTCGTAGTCGACATTGGACTGTGGGATGAAATGGTTTTCCAGCGCAGTCTTGACCGTGTCATACGTGACCACCGGTATGGCAAGTGATTCATAGATGCGCATAACGTCCAGGCCAGCTGAATATAGAAGGGTCGCCCTTTTTGCGTCGTCATTCGAAGTCCCCGTCGCTGTAAAGTACATTTCCAACTTCTTGACCCATAGGAGCCACCTGGGACCCAGCTTAGACGGGGGCCCTGACATGTCGAATTCCTGCATGGGCAGTAGCGATCCCCGTTGTGTCCTCACCACTCTTGTCGCCACTTCTGCTTCATCCTCGCTGCCTGACATCTTCACAGGTCGCACAGGCACCTCTCGGTGTGATAGAGGCCGCTAACCTGGCTGATGTGTTCTTCCGCGCACGTTCCGCTGTGTCCAATCAGCGGCTTCTTGCCTGGCTTTTTGTAATTTTTTTTTTTTTTTTTGGATTGTCCCCAGATTGCTGGGGACAATCAAAAGTTCCAAAAATTTCCCCCGTGGCAGCGCAGGAGCTCCCTTTCAGGCCGCTACTGCCTCGAGGCGACAAACGTTCTCGCTCAGTCCGCATCGTGCACTCTCGTGCCGACGACGTGTGTCCTACGCCCACGTCCGTAGGGCGAACGCTGTGGCAGCGATCCCGCCTCGTCGCCAGTTGTTATATCTGGTCCCCCTGGGCCCACGCAGGCACACACACAGACCCGAACACACAAGAACACTCGGGACGCGATGCTGCTTGGTCCGCGTCCCGGCGGGAACTGCCGCACGGGCCAACTTTATTAAACTACGCATGCGCGGGGCCACAACGAGGCCCGCGCATGCGCAACAACCAAACGGGGACGTCACACAGGACACTAATCACCAGGACCCAATGGAGGTAGACGCTCCCCACTCCCCAGCCATGCATAGTGTACGGGACCCTAATCACCAAGACCTGCTGGAGGCAGACACTCCCCACTCCCCAGCCATGCATAGTGTACGGGACGCTAATCACCAGGACCTGCTGGAGGCAGACCCTCCCCACTCCCCAACCATGCATAGAGTACAGGACACTAATCACCAGGACCTGCTGGAGGCAGGCCCTCCCCACTCCCCAACCATGCATAGACTATGGGACACTAATCATCAGGACCTGCTGGAGGCAGACCCTCCCCACTCCCCAGCCATGCATGGAGTATGGGGCACTAATCACCAGGACTTGCTGGAGGCAGATTCTCCCCATTCTCCAGCCATGCATAGAGTACAGGACACTAATCACCAGGACCCGCTGGAGGTAGACCCTCCCCACTCCCAACCATGCATAGACTATGTGACACTAATCACAAGGACCTGCTGGGGCAGCCCCTCCCCACTCCCCAGCCATGCATGGAGTATGGGGCACTAATCCCCAGGACTTGCTGGAGGCAGACCCTCCCCATTCCCCAGCCATGCATAGAGTACAGGACACTAATCACCAGGACCCGCTGGAGGTAGACCCTCCCCACTCCCCAGCCATGCATAGTGTATGGGACCCTAATCACTAGGACCTGCTGGAGGCAGACCCTCCCCACTCCCCAGCCATGGTTAGTGTACAGGACACTAAACACCAAGACCTGATGGAGGCAGACCCTCCCTACTCCCCAGCCATGCATAGAGTACAGGACACTAATCACCAGGACCTGCTTGAGGCAGACCCTCCCCACTCCCCAACCATGCAAAGAGTACAGGACACTAATCAACAGGACCTGCTGGAGGCAGACCCTCCCCACTCCCCAACCATGCATGGACTACGGGACACTAATCACCAGGACCTGCTGGAGGCAGACCCTCCCCACTCCCCAGCCATGCATGGAGTATGGGGCACAAATCACCAGGACTTGCTGGAGGCAGACCCGCCCCATTCCCCAGCCATTCATAGAGTACAGGACACTAATCACCAGGACCCGCTGGAGGTAGACTCTCCCCACTCCCCAGCCTTGGAGGGAGCATGGGACAGGAATCACTAGGACCTGCTGGAGGCAGACCCTCCCCACTCCCCAGCCATGGTTAGAGTACAGGACACTAATCACCAGTACCCACTGGAGGTAGACGCTCCCCACTCCCCAGCCATGCATAGTGTACGGGACCCTAATCACCAAGACCTGCTGGAGGCAGACACTCCCCACTCCCCAGCCATGCATAGTGTACGGGACCCTAATCACCAGGACCTGCTGGAGGCAGACCCTCCCCACTCCCCAACCATGCATAGAGTACAGGACACTAATCACCAGGACCTGCTGGAGGCAGGCCCTCCCCACTCCCCAACCATGCATAGACTATGGGACACTAATCATCAGGACCTGCTGGAGGCAGACCCTCCCCACTCCCCAGCCATGCATGGAGTATGGGGCACTAATCACCAGGACTTGCTGGAGGCAGATTCTCCCCATTCTCCAGCCATGCATAGAGTACAGGACACTAATCACCAGGACCCGCTGGAGGTAGACCCTCCCCACTCCCCAGCCATGCATAGACTATGGTACACTAATCAACAGGACCTGCTGGGGCACACCCTCCCCACTCCCCAGCCATGCATGGAGTATGGTGCACAAATCACCAGGTCTTGCTGGAGGCAGACCCGCCCCATTCGGCCGGCCATTCATAGAGTACAGGACACTAATCACCAGGAACCGCTGGAGGTAGACTCTCCCCACTCCCCAGCCTTGGAGGGAGTATGGGACAGGAATCACTAGGACCTGCTGGAGGCAGACCCTCTCCACTCCCCAGCCATGGTTAGAGTACAGGACACTAAACACCAAGACCTGATGGAGGCAGACCCTCCCCACTCCCCAGCCATGCATAGAGTACAGGACACTAATCCCCAGGACCTGCTGGAGGCAGACCCTCCCCACTCCCCAGCCTTGCAGCGAGTATGGGACACTAATCACCAGGACCTGCTGGAGGCAGACCCTCCCCACTCCCCAGCCATGCATGGACTAAGGGACACTAATCACAGACCCTCCCCAGCCATGCATAGAGTACAGGACACTAATCATCAGGGCCTGCTGGAGGCAGACCCTCCCCATTCCCCAGCCATGCATAGTGTACGGGACCCTAATCACCAGGACCTGCTGGAGGCAGACACTCTGCATTCCCCAACCATGCATAGAGCACAGGACACTACTCAACAGGACCTGCTGGAGGCAGACCCTCCCCACTCCCCAGCCATGCATAGAGTACAGGACACAAATCACCAGGACCTGCTGGAGGCAGACACTCCCCATTCCTCAACCATGCATAGAGCACAGGACACTAATCAACAGGACCTGCTGGAGGCAGACCCTCCCCACTCCCCAACCATGCATAGAGTACAGGACACTAATCACCAGGACCTACTGGAGGCAGGCCCTCCCCACTCCCCAACCATGCATTGACTATGGGACACTAATCATCAGGACCTGCTGGAGGCAGACCCTCCCCACTCCCCAGCCATGCATGGAGTATGGGGCACTAATCACCAGGACTTGCTGGAGGCAGATTCTCCCCATTCTCCAGCCATGCATAGAGTACAGGACACTAATCACCAGGACCCGCTGGAGGTAGACCCTCCCCACTCCCCAACCATGCATAGACTATGTGACACTAATCACAAGGACCTGCTGGGGCAGCCCCTCCCCACTCCCCAGCCATGCATGGAGTATGGGGCACTAATTCCCAGGACTTGCTGGAGGAAGACCCTCCCCATTCCCCAGCCATGCATAGAGTACAGGACACTAATAACCAGGACCCGCTGGAGGTAGACCCTCCCCACTCCCCAACCATGCATAGTGTATGGGACCCTAATCACTAGGACCTGCTGGAGGCAGACCCTCCCCACTCCCCAGCCATGGTTAGTGTACAGGACACTAAACACCAAGACCTGATGGAGGCAGACCCTCCCCACTCCCCAGCCATGCATAGAGTACAGGACACTAATCACCAGGACCTGCTTGAGGCAGACCCTCCCCACTCCCCAACCATGCAAAGAGTACAGGACACTAATCAACAGGACCTGCTGGAGGCAGACCCTCCCCACTCCCCAACCATGCATGGACTACGGGACACTAATCACCAGGACCTGCTGGAGGCAGACCCTCCCCACTCCCCAGCCATGCATAGTGTATGGGACCCTAATCATCAGGGCCTGCTGGAGGCAGACCCTCCCCATTCCCCAGCCATGCATAGTGTACGGGACCCTAATCACCAGGACCTGCTGGGGGCAGACACTCTGCATTCCCCAACCATGCATAGAGCACAGGACACTAATCAACAGGACCTGCTGGAGGCAGACCCTCCCCACTCCCCAGCCATGCATAGAGTACAGGACACAAATCCACCAGGACCTGCTGGAGGCAGACACTCCCCATTCCTCAACCATGCATAGAGCACAGGACACTAATCAACAGGACCTGCTGGAGGCAGACCCTCCCCACTCCCCAACCATGCATAGAGTACAGGACACTAATCACCAGGCCCTACTGGAGGCAGGCCCTCCCCACTCCCCAACCATGCATAGACTATGGGCCACTAATCATCAGGACCTGCTGGAGGCAGACCCTCCCCACTCCCCAGCCATGCATGGAGTATGGGGCACTAATCACCAGGACTTGCTGGAGGCAGATTCTCCCCATTCTCCAGCCATGCATAGAGTACAGGACACTAATCACCAGGACCCGCTGGAGGTAGACCCTCCCCACTCCCCAACCATGCATAGACTATGTGACACTAATCACAAGGACCTGCTGGGGCAGCCCCTCCCCACTCCCCAGCCATGCATGGAGTATGGGGCACTAATCCCCAGGACTTGCTGGAGGCAGACCCTCCCCATTCCCCAGCCATGCATAGAGTACAGGACACTAATAACCAGGACCCGCTGGAGGTAGACCCTCCCCACTCCCCAGCCATGCATAGTGTATGGGACCCTAATCACTAGGACCTGCTGGAGGCAGACCCTCCCCACTCCCCAGCCATGGTTAGTGTACAGGACACTAAACACCAAGACCTGATGGAGGCAGACCCTCCCCACTCCCCAGCCATGCAAAGAGTACAGGACACTAATCAACAGGACCTGCTGGAGGCAGATTCTATGGCAAGACAGGAGGCTCCTATTATGCATTAGCTTTCTTTACTGAGACACACAGCAGCAAAGAAAATAACATTTTATAAAAGTTTTTTGAAAATAACATTTTACAAAACTTTTTGAAAATGAATAACACAATGTCAACAAAACACATTTATAAAAGTCCCATTCCAAAATGGCGGACAGGTCATGCCCCCCTGGGAGCCAATGGGCATACAGCCAAGTCCATAAATGTCCCTTTCTCCAATAGCAAACCCTCTTTCTTTGCTGCTGATTGACACAGCTAAGTTACTCTCTCTAGCTCGTGCCTTATTGTGCTTCATATAGAGTTTAGAGTGTTAATTGTGATACTTCATTTCGTTTTTCGGTGATTGTATCTTTGAATTGAAATGGTCATTTCATTTTTTGTTCTGTGAAAGGTGCGTTCGTTCGAACGTTTTCCTCCAGTCAGGAGTGTTACATTGTGACGCCGCTCCGTGTGGAGCGGGTGCCTGCTCATTAATCCTTGTCTTTCCATTCCTTTTGCAGAGGCGTTCGCGCGCCTTTTATACTTTGTTGCAATATTGTTCGTGTGCCTTCAGCTATCCTCTGTGCATTTCTCCCTCAGGGGAGTGTGTTTCTGTAAATAGCCGGGCCTTTCGGAGCGTTCGCGCTCTTTCAGGCAGCCGGGCCCTGAGCTCGTTTGTCCGTGTTAATTGAGCTTGGTTTTTCTCTGACAGGGTCACGGCCTCTCGGATTTCTGGGGGGGTTTTGTTTACAAGTGGCACATGTGTGTTTATACGCTGCTTGCGTATCTTGTGAGCCTCTCAGGCTAGGCCTGCCTGTTTGTGCTTGGTTAAAGTGAAGGTGCAGGAGCATTTTCCCACATTTATTGCACCTCATAGGAGTGATTTAATTTAATTTGCATTTATTTTATTTCCCTGTGCCTTGTGTGCTCCTTTTATGCTCAGCCGGCTCGGCTGCCCCCACTCCTTTCACCCTGCTCGGGTGTATATTTGGCCTGCTCGGCTGTCACCTGTTTTTTCTCACCAGTTGGTGTGTTTCCTTTGTTAAAGCCTGCTTGGCTATTTGTGTGCTTTTAGCACAGCCTGCTCGGCTGCATTGATTAGAAGTTACACTTCTGTGGTGACCAATGATGGAGAGGCCTGCCATGGGTAATACTAATAATAATTCTGTTGCCCCTGTTTTAGCGGATGCCTGTACTCAGGTGCGCACTTCCAAGAAAACGGATAATGGGGGGGTGGCAGGCGAATAGACAGCCTACAGTGGAACAGGCTATCCAGGCTTCCATTGATTCAGCCTTGTCTGACCTTAATAATACTTTGGCTTCTGCTTTTGACAGGCTAATAAACCGCATAGCGGATTTTCACCCCCCCCAGGCGGCGGGCCCCTCTGTGCAACTCCAACCCCCAAAAAAGTGTACAGGAAAAACAAAGCATATTTCGGGACAACTCAGTCCTCGCCCAGTTTCTTCCCCCGACTCATCCCCTGGTAGAGCCCAAAAGCGCAAAAGGGATGAATCCCACCCACTTTCCTCAACCCCTTGGTCTTCTTCTGCCCAGCTCCCTGCACAGCTATCCCCTATACCTGTTTCTTCCTCTGACTCTTCGGAGGACTCTGATTCGCCCCCTAAGAGGCGCAAGAGGAGAGTGGCTCCTGTTCCAGCCCAGGAAGGTCCTGTATTGGACATTAATGGGGTCCCCCTTTTTTGACCCGGCCCTCATCTTGCATCCCAGGTCTGCTGAGTGGCAACCCTCTCAAGAGATTGCCTCGTTTCTAGAGTATTGGGTTAGGCGCCCACTACCTAAAGGGGACAGGAGCAAGTTACGATCAGAATGCCCTAGGCCAGTCCTGCAGGACAAGGTGGCGTGTACACCGGATATTGATCAACCCATGACGGTGTTTTTGTCTCAGAAGGGCAAGGACCCCAGGAAAGGGGTGGATAGGGCCTGGCGCAGCTGTCAAGACAAGCTCTTAGATGTTCTGGGTCCGGTCACTCAGATTTTTGAGATGGCTGAGGAGGCGGCGGCCTCCAACTCCCCGGTTGATGTAGTCATGTTAAGGGGTTGGATTCAAAGGACTGTTTGCCTGCTCGGCAACGCCAATGCGGCTATATCAAAAGAAAGGCGCAAGTCTCTTCTAATGAGACTGGACTCAAAGCTGGCGGATATGTCAGAAAGGGAAGCGGGCCCTTCCGCTCAAGGGAATTTGTTTGGGGAGAGTTTCCTTAAGGATCTGTCTGCGTATGTCCATACATTCACGGCCTTGGATAAGGCCCAGACTAATATAAAGAAGGTCTTCACTCAGAAGGTTTTTCCCAGGGCCGGACGAGGCAGAGCCCGCTCTTCCGGCCGCTTTTCCCAGGGCCATTCCCGCCCCCGTCAATTTGCCTCACGAGGCGCCCATAATCCATCCTCTGCTCGAGGTGCATACTCCCAATTCTTCCCGCAACAGTATTCGGGTTGGAGAGGACGTGGTGGCAGAGGTTCCAGGAGGTCCAGAGGAGCATCAGGTATTTTCCCGAGTGTTAAATGTTTTTTCCCTCCAAAGTATAGGAGGCAGGTTGGTCAGGTTTCTCTCACAGTGGGAATCCCTCACATCGGACCCCTGGGTGTTGCAGACAGTGCAGGGTTATCACATAGAGTTTTACTCCCCTCCTTGCCAGTTGTCAGTTCCCTATCCTTTGGTTCTGGACAGAGTAAAGCAGTCGCTGATAGATGTGGAGGTCAAGGACCTCATCTCCAAGGGAGCGGTGGTACCTGCCTCTTACAGGGCATCCCAGTTTCTGAGTACCATATTCCTAGTCCCAAAACCGGATCAGGGGTTCCGCCCAGTGATAAATTTAAAAGCTCTCAACTCCTTTGTGGTTTACCACCACTTCAAGATGGAGGGGATCCACCTCCTCAGGGACACCCTCCTTCCGGCAGATTGGATGGCCAAGTTGGACCTCAAAGATGCTTACTTAGTGGTTCCCGTGTTCCCTCCACACCAAGAGTTTCTCCAGTTTCAGTGGGGGGGTCGGGTTTGGCAATTTGCATCCCTCCCTTTCGGTCTGTCCTCGGCCCCGTGGTGCTTCACCAAGTTGATGAGGCCTGTGATGGCTCGCCTCAGGTCCAAGGGGATAAGGATAATTATTTATCTAGACGACATGCTCCTGTTAGCCCAGGATGCTCAGGTTTTGCTCTCTCATCTGCAGTTCACGATAACTCTTCTTCAGAGCCTGGGGTTTGTAATAAATGCCAAAAAATCCATATTGCAGCCTACGCAATGTATCCAGTTTCTGGGCTTCGATATAGATTCAAAAGATTGCATCCTTCTCCTCCCAGACAGCAGATTGTCCAAGATAAAGAAGGAGATCCGGGGTATTCTCAAAAGGGAAAGAATCTCCCTCAGGTTATTAGCCAGGATAGTGGGGATGTTGTCTGCATCTATTCAAGCAATTTTCCCGGCCCCACTACATTACAGAGCACTACAGCGTCTGAAGGCCCGACATCTTCGCAGATGTCTCTCTTACTCTCAGATGGTGGAACTGTCCCCGGAGGCCAGATTGGAACTCCTTTGGTGGCTCAAACACATGGAAGCATGGAATGGGAAAGCAATTTTTGGTCCCTCCCCGGATGTAGTTCTGGAATCAGATGCCAGCAGAGCAGGTTGGGGAGCCCGGTTAGGCCAGGTCTCCACGGGGGGGAAATGGTCAGAGGAAGAGAGGGATCTCCATATCAATTGTCTGGAACTGTTAGCGGGATCCTTTGCAGTCCGCAGTTTCCTCAAAGATCAGGGGAATTGTTGTGTGCTCCTACGCATGGACAATGTCTCAGCAGTGAGATATGTCAATCGTCTGGGGGGAACCAGGTCCAAGGTCCTAGCGGATCTGGCGAGGCAGTTTTGGCATTTCTGTCTGGACCGCAATATTGTTTTAAAGGCAGAGTACCTGCCGGGAGTCAGCAACGAAGTAGCAGATTGGAACTCCAGACACCTCCAAGACAGGAGCGATTGGATGTTACACAGGGACCTCTTTGCCAAGATAGACTGCCTTTGGGGTCCGTTTACAGTAGATCTGTTTGCCTCGAGGCTAAACTGTCAAGTGCTCAGGTTCTTCAGTTGGAGACCAGATCCTGGCGCTCTAGCTACCGATGCCTTTCTTCAGGATTGGTCAGGTCAGAGGCTGTACGCCTTCCCTCCCTTTGCGATGATAGCCAGAGTATTGGTTCATGTACGCAGGCAAGAGGTCACATTAGTGCTTCTAACCCCCTTTTGGCCTTCCCAGATATGGTTTCCGGCTCTCCTAGAGCTATCAGTAGACGTTCCTCGTCTTCTTCCCTTTCATCCTCAGTTACTAACGAACCCGGGGGGGTTTCCTCACGAGTTGGTCCTTCAGGGGCACCTCTCCCTTATGGCGTGGAAGATTTCAGCGCTTCCTGGTGCTTCCGAGGCCTTTCGCAGGACTCTATGTCGGTCATCAGGGACTCTTGGGCCCCCTCTACCAAAGTGGGATACTCCTCAGCGTGGAACCGTTGGTCTAGCTGGTGTGTGGTTAGGCACCTCAATCCCATTTCTGCCCCTCCTGTAGAGGTGGTTAATTTCCTAGTGGGTCTATTTAAAGAAGGAAAAGCTTATAGAACCATTAATGGTTTCAGGTCGGCTATCTCAGCAGGTCACCTATTGGTAAAAGGGGAACCAGTGGGTAGACACTTCCTGGTGCGTAGAGCTCTCAAGTCTATTCGCATTAAAGTACCTCCAAAGCCTAAGTATTCAGTTCTTTGGGATGTTAACTTAGTATTGGATCTCTTTGGATCCTGGGCCCCTAATGAAGATCTGTCTTTACAGCAACTTTTTTCCAAACTAGCAATGTTGTTGTGTCTAGTGTCTATTAAAAGAGTATCCGATATCAGGGCTTTAGATGTCGATAATAAAATGTTTACCCCTCAGGGAGTTACCTTTTTTGTTTCACGACGAACAAAGTGCATGACTTCCTCCATATCTTATCCAGCCTTCCCTGAAAACAATAAATTGTGTGTTGTAGCATGTTTAAAGTGTTTTGAGTTAAAAACTGAAAGTCTGCGTCCTCCTAATACCTCTCAGCTGTTAATTTCCTATAGGAAGCCCCATAAACCGGTATCCCCTTCCACTTTGGCCAGATGGGTTAAATGGATTATGCGGGAGGCGGGAGTGGATACTTCCGCATTTGGTCCCCATTCTGTTAGGGGTGCTATGGCCTCTAAAGCCGCCTTTTTGGGGGGCAGCCTAGATCAGATCCTTAAAGCAGCTGATTGGTCGAGGGAGTCAACTTTCAAAACGTTTTATCATAAGCGAATTGCTCATGTAGCGGTTAATGTTCTGCAAGGGCTTTGAACTTGCATAATAGGAGCCTCCTGTCTTGCCATAGAATACCTAATCCCCCACACTAGCGTGAGATGGGGGTTTAGATTCTATTAAAGACACGGAGGCGAATATTATAATACCCACACACCCTAATTGTGTTCTGTGTGTTTCAGATTTCGGGTGAGAGGTCCTGCTTTAAGGAGATCGGTTCAGGTTCTGTTGAGGAGTTTCAAGTTCTGTTACGTGGATTCATCGTTCATGGAATTGTGTGAAGGATGGCTACAATAACTTATCTTAAAGGACAGCTTCAGAAAGAGGGTTTGCTATTGGAGAAAGGGACATTTATGGACTTGGCTGTATGCCCATTGGCTCCCAGGGGGGCATGACCTGTCCGCCATTTTGGAATGGGACTTTTATAAATGTGTTTTGTTGACATTGTGTTATTCATTTTCAAAAAGTTTTGTAAAATGTTATTTTCAAAAAACTTTTATAAAATGTTATTTTCTTTGCTGCTGTGTGTCTCAGTAAAGAAAGCTAATGCATAATATTCGCCTCCGTGTCTTTAATAGAATCTAAACCCCCATCTCACGCTAGTGTGGGGGATTAGGTATTCTCCCCATTCTCCAGCCATGCATTGAGTACAGGACACTAATCACCAGGACCCACTGGAGGTAGACGCTCCCCACTCCCCAGCCATGCATAGTGTACGGGACCCTAATCACCAAGACCTGCTGGAGGCAGACACTCCCCACTCCCCAGCCATGCATAGTGTACGGGACCCTAATCACCAGGACCTGCTGGAGGCAGACCCTCCCCACTCCCCAACCATGCATAGAGTACAGGACACTAATCACCAGGACCTGCTGGAGGCAGGCCCTCCCCACTCCCCAACCATGCATAGACTATGGGACACTAATCATCAGGACCTGCTGGAGGCAGACCCTCCCCACTCCCCAGCCATGCATGGAGTATGGGGCACTAATCACTAGGACTTGCTGGAGGCAGACCCTCCCCATTCCCCAGCCATGCATAGAGTACAGGACACTAATAACCAGGACCCGCTGGAGGTAGACCCTCCCCACTCCCCAGCCATGCATAGTGTATGGGACGCTAATCACTAGGACCTGCTGGAGGCAGACCCTCCCCACTCCCCAGCCATGGTTAGTGTACAGGACACTAATCACCAGGACCTGCTTGAGGCAGACCCTCCCCACTCCCCAACCATGCAAAGAGTACAGGACACTAATCAACAGGACCTGCTGGAGGCAGATTCTCCCCATTCTCCAGCCATGCATTGAGTACAGGACACTAATCACCAGGACCCACTGGAGGTAGACGCTCCCCACTCCCCAGCCATGCATAGTGTACGGGACCCTAATCACCAAGACCTGCTGGAGGCAGACACTCCCCACTCCCCAGCCATGCATAGTGTACGGGACCCTAATCACCAGGACCTGCTGGAGGCAGACCCTCCCCACTCCCCAACCATGCATAGAGTACAGGACACTAATCACCAGGACCTGCTGGAGGCAGGCCCTCCCCACTCCCCAACCATGCATAGACTATGGGACACTAATCATCAGGACCTGCTGGAGGCAGACCCTCCCCACTCCCCAGCCATGCATGGAGTATGGGGCACTAATCACTAGGACTTGCTGGAGGCAGATTCTCCCCATTCTCCAGCCATGCATAGAGTACAGGACACCAATCACCAGGACCCGCTGGAGGTAGACCCTCCCCACTCCCCAGCCATGCATAGACTATGGTACACTAATCAACAGGACCTGCTGGGGCACACCCTCCCCACTCCCCAGCCATGCATGGAGTATGGGGCACATATCACCAGGACTTGCTGGAGGCAGACCCGCCCCATTCCCCAGCCATGCATAGAGTACAGGACACTAATCACCAGGACCCGCTGGAGGTAGACTCTCCCCACTCCCCAGCCTTGGAGGGAGTATGGGACAGGAATCACTAGGACCTGCTGGAGGCAGACCCTCCCCACTCCCCAGCCATGGTTAGAGGACAGGACACTAAACACCAAGACCTGATGGAGGCAGACCCTCCCCACTCCCCAGCCATGCATAGAGTACAGGACACTAATCCCCAGGACCTGCTGGAGGCAGACCCTCCCCACTCCCCAGCCTTGCAGCGAGTATGGGACACTAATCACCAGGACCTGCTGGAGGCAGACCCACCCCACTCCCCAGCCATGCATGGACTACGGGACACTAATCACAGACCCTCCCCAGCCATGCATAGAGTACAGGACACTAATCATCAGGGCCTGCTGGAGGCAGACCCACCCCATTCCCCAGCCATGCATAGTGTACGGGACCCTAATCACCAGGACCTGCTGGAGGCAGACACTCTGCATTCCCCAACCATGCATAGAGCACAGGACACTAATCAACAGGACCTGCTGGAGGCAGACCCTCCCCACTCCCCAGCCATGCATAGAGTACAGGACACAAATCACCAGGACATGCTGGAGGCAGACACTCCCCATTCCTCAACCATGCATAGAGCACAGGACACTAATCAACAGGACCTGCTGGAGGCAGACACTCCCCTCTCCCCAACCATGCATAGACCATACTTGCCAACCCTACCGATTTAGGCGGTAGGATACCGCTTTTTAAGCAGTCCTACCACCTACCGATTTATTGGCACCAAATACCGATTTTTTTTGTAAAAAAAAAAAAAATTTTTTTTTTTTGCCCACGCCAGCTCGGGGGAGTCTTTCAAGGGTTCCCCGAGCTGGCGTAGCGGGAGAAGGCGCGGCATGTAGGCTTTTGATGTCAAAGGCATCCACGGCGGTGCGCTAAATGCACCCCTCTGCCGCGGGTGCCTTTGACAAAAGGCGCCATTAGCCCCCCACCACGCCAGCTCGGGGGAGTCTTTCAAGGGATTCCCCGGGCTGGCGTAGCGGGAGAAGGCGCAGCATGCAGGCTTTTGATGTCAAAGGCACCAACGGCAGTGGGCTAAATGCGGCCCTACGCTGCGGGTGCCTTTGACTAAAGGCACCATTAGCCCCCCACCACGCCAGCTCGGGGAATCTTTCAAGGGCTTCCCCAAGCTGGCGTAGCGGGAGAAGGCGCTGCATGCAGGCTTTTGATGTAAAAGGCATCCATGGCAGTGGGCTAAATGCACCCCTCCGCCGTGGGTGCCTTTGACAAAAGGTGCCATTAGCACCCCACCAAGCCAGCTCGGGGGAGTCTTTCAAGGGCTCCCCCGAGCTGGCGTAATGGGAGAAGGCACGGCATGCAGGCTTTTGATGTTAAAGGCGCCCACGGCGGTGGGCTAAATGTGCCCCTCTGCTGCGGGTGCCTTTAACAAAAGGCGCCATTTGCCCCCCATCACGCCAGCTCGGGGGAGTCTTTCAAGGGGTTCCCCGAGCTGGGGTAGCAGGAGAAGGCGCAGCATGCAGGCTTTTGATGTAAAAGGCGGCCATGGCGGTGGGCTAAATGCACCCCTCCGCCGTGGGTGCCTTTGACAAAAGGTGCCATTAGCACCCCACCACGCCAGCTCGGGGGAGTCTTTCAAGGGCTCCCCCGAGCTGGCGTAGTGGGAGAAGGCACGGCATTCAGGCTTTTGATGTTAAAGGCGCCCACGGAGGTGGGCTAAGGGCGCCCCTCCTCCACAGGTGCCTTTCACAAAAGGCGCCATTAGCCCCCCACCACGCCAATTCGGGGGAGTCTTTCAAGGGCTCCCCCGAGCTGGCGTGGTGGCAGAAGGCGTGGCAGGCGCCTCATTGTCATTGAATGCACCCGCGGCGGCGGGATCATTCAATGACAATGGGCTGCTGACGCTCCCTATTCCTATCATTAACTCCTCGCCTGACCATTTTTGAAACTTTAAGATTCCTACAGATTTTTGGTCACAGAATGTTGGCATGTATGCATAGACTATGGGACACAAATCACCAGGACCTGCTGGGGCAGACCCTCCCTACTCCCCAGCCATGCATGGAGTAAGGAGCACTAATCACCAGGACCTGCTGGAGGCAGACCCTCCCCACTCCCCAACCATGTATAGAGTACAGGACACAAATCACCAGGACCTGCTGGAGGCAGACACTCCCCACTTCCCAACCATGCATAGAGTACAGGACACTAATCACCAGGACCTGCTGGGGCAGACACTCCCCACTCCCCAACCATGCATAGACTATGGAACACTAATCACCAGGACCTACTGGGGCAGACCCTCTCCACTCCCCAGCCATGCATGGAGTATGGGGCACTAATCACCAGGACTTGCTGGAGGCAGATTCTCCCCATTCTCCAGCCATGCATTGAGTACAGGACACTAATCACCAGGACCCACTGGAGGTAGACGCTCCCCACTCCCCAGCCATGCATAGTGTACGGGACCCTAATCACTAGGACCTGCAGGAGGCAGACTCTCCACACTCCCCAACAATGCATAGACTATGGGACACTAATCACCAGGACCTGCTTGGGCAGACTCTCCCCACTCCCCAGCCATGCATGGAGTATGGGACACAAATCACCAGGACTTGCTGGAGGCAGACCCTCCACATTCCCCAGCCATGCATAGAGTACAGGACACTAATCACCAGGACCCGCTGGAGGTAGACTCTCCCCACTCCCCAGCCATGCAGGAAGTACAGGACAGGAATCACCAGGACCTGTTGGATGCAGACCCTCCCCACTCCCCAGCCATGCATAGAGTACAGGACACTAATCACCAGGACCTGCTGGAGGCACACCCTCCCCACTCCCCAGCCATGCAGCGAGTATGGGACACTAATCACCAGGACCTGCGGGAGGCAGACCCTCCCCACTCCCCAGCCATGCATGGACTACGGGACACTAATCACCAGGACCTGCTGGAGGCAGACCCTCCCCCGCCATGCTCAGAGTAGGGGCACTAATCACCAGGACCTGCTGGAGGCAGACCCTCCCCACTCCCCAGCCATGCAGGGAGTACAGGACACTAATCACAGACCCTCCCCAGCCATGCATAGAGTACAGGACAGTAATCACCAGGACCTGCTAGAGGCAGACCCTCCCCATTCCCCAGCCATGCATAGTGTACGGGACCCTAATCACCAGGACCTGATGGAGACAGACCCTCCCCACTCCCAACCATGCAGCGACTACAGGACACTAATCACCAGGACCTGCTGAGGCAGACCCTCCCCACTCCTCGGCGGCCATGCGGGAGTACAGGACACAAATCACCAGGACCTGCTGGAGGAAGACACTCCCCACTCCCCAACCATGCATAGACTATGGGACACTAATCACCAGGACCTGCTGGGGCAGACCCTCCCCACTCCCCAGCCATGCATGGAGTATGGGGCACTAATCACCAGGACTTGCTGGAGGCAGACCCTCCCCATTCCCCAGCCATGCATAGAGTACAGGACACTAATCACCAGGACCCGCTGGAGGTAGACCCTCCCCACTCCCCAGCCATGCATAGTGTACAGGACCCTAATCACCAGGACCTGCTGGAGGCAGACACTGCCCACTCCCCAGCCATGCATAGTGTACAGGACCCTAATCACCAGGACTTGCTGGAGGCAGACCCTCCCCATTCCCCAGCCATGCATAGAGTACAGGACACTAATCACCAGGACCTGCTGGAGGTAGACCCTCCCCACTCCCCAGCCATGCATAGTGTACAGGACCCTAATCACCAGGACCTGCTGGAGGCAGACCCTCCCTACTCCCCAGCCATGCATAGAGTACAGGACACTAATCACCAGGACCTGCTGGAGACAGACCCTCCCCACTCCCAACCATGCAGCGACTGCAGGACACTAATCACCAGGACTTGCTGGAGGCAGACCCTCCCCACTCCTCAGCGGCCATGCAGGGAGTACAGGACACTAATCACCAGGACCTGCTAGAGGCAGACCCTCCCCACTCCCCAGCCATGCATAAAGTACAGGACACAAATCACCAGGACCTGCCGGAGGCAGACCCTTTCCACTCCCCAGCCATGTTAAGAGTACAGACTAATCACCAGGACCTGCTGGAGGCAGACCCTCCCCACTCCCCAACCATGCATAGAATACAGGACACAAATCACCAGGACCTGCTTGAGGCAGACACTCCCCACTCCCCAACCATGCATAGAGTACAGGACACTAATCAACAGGACCTGCTGGAGGCAGATACTCCCCACTCCCCAACCATGCATAGACTATGTGACACTAATCACCAGGACCTGCTGGGGCAGACCCTCCCCACTCCCCAGCCATGCATGGAGCATGGGGCACTAATCACCAGGACTTGCTGGAGGCAGAGCCTCCCCACTCCCCAGCCATGCATAGTGTACAGGACCCTAATCACCAGGACCTGCTGGAGGCAGACACTCCCCATTCCTCAGCCATGCATAGTGTACAGGACCCTAATCACCAGGACTTGCTGGAGGCAGACCCTCCCCATTCCCCAGCCATGCATAGAGTACAGGACACTAATCACCAGGACCCGCTGGAGGTAGACCCTCCCCACTCCCCAGCCATGCATAGTGTACAGGACCCTAATCACCAGGACCTGCTGGAGGCAGACCCTCCCCATTCCCCAGCCATGCATAGTGTACGGGACCCTAATCACCAGGACCTGCTGGAGACAGACCCTCCCCACTCCCAACCATGCAGCGACTACAGGACACTAATCACCAGGACTTGCTGGAGGCAGACCCTCCCCACTCCTCAGCGGCCATGCAGGGAGTACAGGACACTAATCACCAGGACCTGCTAGAGGCAGACCCTCCCCACTCCCCAGCCATGCATAGAGTACAGGACACAAATCACCAGGACCTGCCGGAGGCAGACCCTTTCCACTCCCCAGCCATGTTAAGAGTACAGACTAATCACCAGGACCTGCTGGAGGCAGACCCTCCCCACTCCCCAACCATGCATAGAATACAGGACACAAATCACCATGACCTGCTTGAGGCAGACACTCCCCACTCCCCAACCATGCATAGAGTACAGGACACTAATCAACAGGACCTGCTGGAGGCAGACACTCCCCACTCCCCAACCATGCATAGACTATGTGACACTAATCACCAGGACCTGCTGGAGGCAGACCCTCCCCACTCCCCAGCCATGCATGGAGCATGGGGCACTAATCACCAGGACTTGCTAGAGGCAGACTCTCCCCATTCCCCAGTCATGCATAGGGTACAGGAAGGACACTAATCACCAGGACCCGCTGGAGCTAGACGCTCCCCACTCCCCAGTCATGCATAGTCTACGGCACCCTAATCACCAGGACCTGCTGGAGGCAGACCCTCCCCACTCCTTAACCATGCATAGAGTACAGGACACTAATCAACAGGACCTGTTGGAGGCAGACACTCCCCTCTCCGCAACCATGCATAGACTATGGGACACTAATCACCAGGACCTGCTGGGGCACACCCTCCCCACTGCCCAGCCATGCATGGAGTATGGGGCACTAATCACCAGGAATTTCTGGAGGCAGACCCTCCCCATTCCCCAGCCATGAATAGAGTACAGGACACTAATCACCAGGACCTGCTGTAGGCAGGCCCTCCCCACTCCCCAGCCATGCAGCGAGTACGGGACACTAATCACTAGGACCTGCTGGAGGCAGACCCTCCCCACTCCCCAGCCATGCATGGAATACGGGACACTAATCACCAGGACATGCTGGAGGCAGACCCTCCCCCGCCATGCTCAGAGTAGGGGCACTAATCACCAGGACTTGCTGGAGGCAGACCTTCCCCACTGCTCGGCGGCCATGCAGGGAGTACAGGACACTAATCACAGACCCTCCCGAGCCATGCATAGAGTACAGGACACTAATCACCAGGACCTGCTGGGGCACACCCTCCCCACTACCCAGCTATGCATGGAGTATGGGGCACAAATCACCAGGACTTGCTGGAGGCAGACTCTGCCCATTCCCCAGCCATGCATAGAGTACAGGACACTAATCACCAGGACCCGTTGGAGGTAGACCCTCCCCACTCCCCAGCCATGCAGGGAGTACGGGACAGGAAACACCAGGACCTGCTGGAGGCAGACCCTCCCCACTCCCCAGCCATGGTTAGAGTACAAGACAGTAATCACCAAGACCTGATGGAGGCAGACCCTCCCCACTCCCCAGCCATGCATGGAGCATGGGGCACTAATCACCAGGACTTGCTAGAGGCAGACTCTCCCCATTCCCCAGTCATGCATAGGGTACAGGAAGGACACTAATCACCAGGACCCGCTGGAGGTAGACACTCCCCACTCCCCAGTCATGCATAGTCTACGGGACCCTAATCACCAGGACGTGCTGGAGGCAGACCCTCCCTGTGGCGTTGCCCCGTGAGGGGATACGCACGCGGCGGCGTGACGTTGCACGTCGCCGCGTGCGCCTTAAATAAACGGGGCGTTCCCGGCCGCGGTAGAGCGACCGGGGAGCCCGAAGCACACAGACGTGTCCGTGTGGAGTCTGTGGGTGGAGGGGCTCGCGGGCACGCATTGGGGGCACCCAGAGACCCCCAACAGTGGCGACGAGTGTCGGATGCCCGGGCCCGGCGGTGAGCGCGATCCCGGACAATTTTTTCTTCAACGAAGGAAACATCCGCGGATGTTTCGCATCACGCTGAGGCCGCGGACCACACGCGGCTGGCGGCCATCTTGCGCACGAGGTGGAGGATCTTCCGAAAGCTCCGGTTTGGAGTAGGAAGGCCATCCAAGCCTAATTTTTGGATTTACTGACTGCGGGCAGTACAACCCGCAGGCCCATGCCAGGATTTTGATATTTTGGCCATTTTTCAGACGATGACGTCGTGCTGTAGCTGGAAGATGGACTGAGGTGGCTGGGCCTTCTCAGCCCATTCCTTTTCAAAGCTCAATTTTTGGGAACATTTATCCACGGATCCTCTTCAGGACCCTCTTCAACCCCCTCATCATCATCACGTGGGGGATGACGCTCCCGCTTCTGCGGCCCACGTGGACACAAGGCGCCTCGAGGTACTCTCCTTTAACCCTTTCATCATCACGTGGGTGGTGGCAGTGCGGGGAGAAGTGCAAGTTGCGGCCCTCAGGATTGGAACGAGGGTGCCTGTGCGCTTGCGCCTATGAGTGATCCCGGTGCCCTGGAGGGTGCGACTGCCACGGCCTCGGAAGATTCGCAGGATGAAGGCCTAGCAGACCTGTTTCAGCAGGACCCCCCACAGCTAACCCCGCGTCCTACGACGTCTGGACTGCCTGCGCGCCCGGTTGGTGCCGCTCCCCCTCCGATTCAACCACCACCCCTGGCCATGGCCCAAGCCAGGGCGCAAGCGGCCCTACAGCCTATTCCGGAGTTTGATGCTACGGGCCCCCCATCCAGCCTGGGGCCCCGATGGAGGAGATGGATCGGACGGCTAGACATGTACTTTCGGGCCGCCCAGGTCACGGACAATGACAGCAGGGTGGCCACGATGCTGTATTCCGCAGGAGCGACCGTGCAGGAGATCTTTGAATCATTAACTCCAACGGATAACTCCTATGATCAAGCCAAAGCCGCCCTCCTCGCGCATTTCATCCCCCTTGCCAACGTGGACTTCGAAAGGTTCGTCATGCTGTCGGCCAAACAGAAGGAGGATGAGACGCTTGACACCTTCTATGGCCGCCTGCGCCGCCTGTCACAAGGGTGTGCGTGGGGGGATGCGGAGGACATGATAAGGACCATGCTGATCCAGGCATGCTCATCTGGCAAGCTGAGGCGACAAGTCCTAAGAGAGCCCGGACTCACTCTGCCCAGAATCCTGGAGCTCGGGAGGTGCCATGAGGTGGCGGAGGCTCGTGCCAACAAGATGGAGGCCGGATCCCGCGCGGCGAGACCGGAGGAGGTGTGCGCTGTCTGGCGGGGCGGCAGAGGGGTGCGAAAACCCGGTGTACCTCCCAGAGACAGAGCGGGGAAGCCGGTGGAGTCGTGCCAGAAGTGCGGCTATGACCTCCCCCACTCATCGGAGTGCATGGCAAAAGGAAAGATCTGTGGACGCTGTGGGGTGCCTGACCACTTCTCGAGGGTGTGCAGGGCGACCCTGCCTGTACTTATTCCGAGAGGACAGCCTCGTCTATGGGCCCCGCGGCAATACCGCCCGCCGAATGTAGCTCAGGTGGAACAAGCGGAACCCGAGGAGGCGCTGGCGGAAGAAGTGGAGGAGGAGGATGAGGAGAACATCTTCTTCGTCTCCAGCATGGAGGTCCTCAAGGGGAGGAGCAGAAGACAGCCGAGATGTGTCGTAGAGGTAAACTGCTCGCCGGTCCCGGTGTTAGTCGACACGGGGGCCTCTGTCAATGTAATGGCGAGAGGACATTATGCTGCGCTCAACCCACCCCCGAGGCTGGCGACGCCAAGAGCCCGCATCTTCGCATTTGGTGGGCGTGAGCCCCTGCCACTTGACGGGGCGTTTGTCGCCAAGGTGGAACATGACGGGTCGGAGATCAGAGCCCGTTTCTATGTGACTCCGGTGAGCAGCAACACCCTGCTTAGCTGTGCGGCAGCGGAGGCCCTTGGCATAGTCAGCTTCGCCTATTCAGTATACTTGGAGGACATCAACGACCTGCTGGACAAGTATGCGGACATCTTCAAAGGGATTGGGAGGATGAACGGTGACCCCGTGAGGCTCCACATTGACGAGTCGGTACAGCCCATAGCCCTGAAGCACAGGCGGATCCCATTTCATCTAAGGGACCAGGTGGACAGGGAACTCGATAACCTGGTGAACTTGGACGTAATTGAAAAGGTGGAGGGCCCCACACCATGGGTATCCCCCATCGTAGTGGCGAGGAAACCTAAACAACCGGACTCCGTCCGAATCTGTGTGGACATGCGGCTGCCCAATAAGGCCATCAGGAGAGAACGACACCTGACCCCGACGATCGATGACATCATTGCTGAAGTGCAAGGGGCCCGGTTTTTCTCGAAGTTGGACTTACGAGCTGGGTATCACCAAGTTGTTCTCCACCCAGAGTCCCGTTACATCACGACTTTTACCACCCACAGGGGACTCTATAGATACAAGCGGCTGAGCTTTGGAGTGTCGTCTGCAGCCGAGGTGTTTCAGAACTTAATCCGTGGCGCTCTCGTAGACCTGGAGGGCGTCCTAAACATTAGCGACGACATTCTGGTCTTTGCTAGGACTGAACCTGACCATTTGAAACGCCTAGCCAAGACCCTCGAAAGGCTGCAGTCGCTGGGGCTCACCCTCCACAAGGACAAGTGTGAGTTCCTCCGCCCGACCATTGAGTTCTTTGGTTTCATCTTCAAGGAGGGCGGGGTATCTCCTGACCCCAAGAAGGTCCAAGACATCAAGACGGCACGCCCCCCTGAGTCGGCATCAGAGGTGCGGAGCTTCCTGGGAATGGTGACGTACTGTGGGCGTTTCATCAAGAATCTCGCCTCGAGGTCGGAACCTCTGAGGGCCCTGACGAAAAAGGATACCATCTGGCAGTGGGGCCCGTTAGAACAGTCGGCATTCGAGGACATCAAGGGTGCCCTGACAGCAGATGACACAGTGGCTTTCTTTGACCCCGCCCTGGAGTCGGAGATTGTTGTGGACGCCAGCCCGTTTGGCCTCGGGGCGGTCCTCACCCAGGTGGGCAAAGATGGGGGAATGAGGCCCGTGGCATACGCGAGCAAGGCCCTCTCCGAGACCGAACAGAGATACTCACAGATTGAACGGGAGGCCCTGGCGGTTCTGTGGGGCTGTCGGCATTTTCGGCTCTATGTGCTGGGGAGACCCGTGACAGTGGTAACAGACCATAAACCACTGATTCCGATTATGGCCGGATCCTCTTCCAAACCACCAGCCAGGATCGAGCGATGGATGCTGGCCCTCCTGGAATATGGCGTCACCCTAATCTACCGGCCGGGGGCCAACAATGCGGCTGACTACCTGTCCAGGCATCCGGTGGGCAGGGGCGGACCCGCACAAGAGTCGTGTGCGGAGGAAGCCGATGATCACGTCAGCATGGTGGTCGAGAGCGCCACCCCCAATGCAATGCCGCTACCTGAGCTGGAGAGTGCTGCGGCCAACGACGAATGCTTCCGCATCCTGAGGAGCTCGATGCAGTCGGGGTCCTGGAAGGCCGTGCTGGAGTTGGTGGCAGGGCGCACTCAAGAAGCTAAGGTGACCCTCGAGCAACTCTGGAAGGTGAAGGACGAACTGTCCTTCACGGAGTCGGGCCTGCTGCTGCGGGGCGATCGCCTGGTGGTGCCGGGCTCCAAGGTCCACGAAGTCATCAACCTGGCACACCAGGGACACCAAGGGGCCGCCAAAACGAAGGCGAGATTGAGGCTGAAGGTGTGGTTTCCCGAGCTGGAAAGAAAAGTGGACGACTTTGTAGCGGCCTGTGTATGGTGCCAGGCGGCCTCCCCAGTACAGCGGGAGCCTGAAATTGAAGTAATGCCACGGGGGACCCGCCCGTGGGAGGTCGTACATGCGGACTTCGGATCCACGGCCGTGGGTACTCACTTCCTAGCCATCGTCGATGAATACTCGCGATACCCGGAGGTGGAATTCGTCGAGTCGGTGGCATTTGAGCACGTGGTCGGCGCTGTGGAGAAAATCTTTGCCACCCATGGGTTTCCCGTGACCCTGTGCTCGGATAATGGGTCCCCATTCCAGAGCGCGAGGTTCTCGGAGTTTCTCGAGAGCTGTGGAGTGGCCCACCGGAAGGTGTCCCCGCTGTGGCCCCGCGCGAACGGGGATGCCGAGAGGCTGATGAGGACATTAAACAAAACGTTCCGGATAGCCCAGGGACAAGGCCAGCCTCTCCAGCGGGCGCTATACCAGTTTCTAAGAGTGTACCGCACCACCCCACACGCCTCGACTGGGGTAGCCCCGGCTGAAGCACTATTCCGAAGGTGCCCCCGAGGTCTTCTCCCGGAGGTACAGGAAAAGGTACCCGGCGTAATAGATGACCAACGGGTGGAAGCGGAGCGACAGGGAAGGACACATCAAGAAAACATACGGCGGGGTCTTCGGCCGCAGCGGCTGGAACCGGGCGACGAAGTGCTGATCAGGAATCGGCATCCCCACGGAAAGCTCTCGCTCCCATATGAACCCGAGCCGCTGGACATAGTGGCAGTAAAGGGATCGATGGTAACGGCCTCGGACGGGAAGTCGGCCGTCACTCGAAATGTGAGTTTCTTCAAGAAACTGGGGGACTCTCGAACTGAACTCCCGCCTGACCCGGATGAGACTGTCCTCCCGGATGAAGATACCCCCCGGGGGGAACTCGTGGGGTCACCAGAACGAGGCACTGGAGCAGCGGGGAGTCCGGCGGCTGAGGTAGGTGGGAGGTACCCCCAGAGGGCTGGGCGAGGGAGACCTGCCTACCTCGGAGACTACGTGCTGGGGCCGATTGACTGTGTTCCGGAGTGAAGGGGACCTGGGAGGCTGATAATAAAAGGGGGCATGGGCCTTGTAAGTTCGCAAGTGACATTGTGTGCAGTGCTATGTTTTGACGTGTCTGTTTGTTATTGTTCCTCCCGGAAAAAGGAGGAGTGTGGCGTTGCCCCGTGAGGGGATACGCACGCGGCGGCGTGACGTTGCACGTCGCCGCGTGCGCCTTAAATAAACGGGGCGTTCCCGGCCGCGGTAGAGCGACCGGGGAGCCCGAAGCACACAGACGTGTCCATGTGGAGTCTGTGGGTGGAGGGGCTCGCGGGCACGCATTGGGGGCACCCAGAGACCCCCAACACTCCCCACTCCTTAACCATGCATAGAGTACAGGACACTAATCAACAGGACCTGTTGGAGGCAGACACTCCCCTCTCCGCAACCATGCATAGACTATGGGACACTAATCACCAGGACCTGCTGGGGCACACCCTCCCCACTCCCCAGCCATGCATGGAGTATGGGGCACTAATCACCAGGAATTTCTGGAGGCAGACCCTCCCCATTCCCCAGCCATGCATAGAGTACAGGACACTAATCATCAGGACCTGCTGTAGGCAGACCCTCCCCACTCCCCAGCCATGCAGCGAGTACGGGACACTAATCACTAGGACCTGCTGGAGGCAGACCCTCCCCACTCCCCAGCCATGCATGGAATACGGGACACTAATCACCAGGACCTGCTGGAGGCAGACCCTCCCCCGCCATGCTCAGAGTAGGGGCACTAATCACCAGGACTTGCTGGAGGCAGACCTTCCCCACTGCTCGGCGGCCATGCAGGGCGTACAGGACACTAATTACAGACCCTCCCCAGCCATGCATAGAGTACAGGACACTAATCACCAGGACCTGCTCGGGCACACCCTCCCCACTCCCCAGCTATGCATGGAGTATGGGGCACAAATCACCAGGACTTGCTGGAGGCAGACTCTGCCCATTCCCCAGCCATGCATAGAGTACAGGACACTAATCACCAGGACCCGTTGGAGGTAGACCCTCCCCACTCCCCAGCCATGCAGGGAGTATGGGACAGGAAACACCAGGACCTGCTGAAGGCAGAGTGCAGACCCTCCCCACTCCCCAGCCATGCAACGAGTACGGGACATTAATCACCAGGACCTGCTGGAGGCAGACCCACGCCACTCCCCAGCCATGCATGGACTACGGGACACTAATCACCAGGACCTGCTGGAGGCAGACCCTCCCCCGCCATGCTCAGAGTAGGGGCACTAATCACCAGGACCTGCTGGAGGCAGACCCTCCCCGCTTCCCTGCCATGCAGGGAGTACAGGACACTAATCACAGACCCTCCCCAGCCATGCATAGAGTACAGGACACTAATCACCAGGACCTGCTGGAGGCAGACCCTCCCCATTCCCCAGCCATGCATAGTGTATGGGACCCTAATCACCAGGACCTGCTGGAGGCAGACTCTCCCCACTCCCAACCTTGCAGCGATTACAGGACACTAATCAGCAGGACTTGCTGGAGGCAGACATTCCCCACTCCTCGGCGGCCATGGAGGGGTACAGGACACTAATCACCAGGACCTGCTGGAGGCAGACCCTCCCCACTCCCCAGCCATGCATGGAGTATGGGGCACAAATCACCAGGACTTGCTGGAGGCAGAACCTCCCCATTCCCCAGCCATGTATAGAGTACAGGACATTAATCATCAGGACCCGCTGTAGGTAGACCCTCCCCACTCCCCAGCCATGCATAGTGTACGGGATCCTAATCCCCAGGACCTGCTGGAGGCAGACCCTCCCCAACCATGCATGGAGTACAGGACACTAATCACCAGGACCTGCTGGAGGCAGACACTCCCCGCTCCCCAACCATGCATAGACTATGTGACACTAATCACCAGGACCTGCTGGAGGCAGACCGTCCCCACTCCCCAGCCATGCATGGAGCATGGGGCACTAATCACCAGGACTTGCTGGAGGCAGACTCTCCCCATTCCCCAGCCATCCATAGAGTACAGGAAGGACACTAATCACCAGGACCCGCTGGAGGTAGACGCTCCCCACTCCCCAGCCATGCATAGTCTACGGGACCCTAATCACCAGGACCTGCTGGAGGCAGACCCTCCCGACTCCTTAACCATGCATAGAGTACAGGACACTAATCACCAGGACCTGCTGGAGGCAGACCCTCCCCATTCCCCAGCCATGCATAGAGTACAGGACACTAATCACCAGGACCTGCTGGGGCACACCCTCCCCACTCCCCAGCCATGCATGTAGTATGGGGCACTAATCACCAGGAATTTCTGGAGGCAGACCCTCCCCATTCCCCAGCCATGCATAGAGTACAGGACACTAATCACCAGGACCTGCTGGAGGTAGACTCTCCCCACTTCCCAGCCATGCAGAGAGTTCGGGACAGGAATCACCAGGATCTGTTGGAGGCAGACCCTCCCCACTCCCCAGCCATGCATAATGTACAGGACACTAATCACCAGGACCTGCTGGAGGCAGACCCTCCCCACTCCCCAGCCATGCAGGGCGTACAGGACACTAATCACAGACTCTCCCCAGCCATGCATAGACTACAGGACACTAATCACCAGGACCTGCTGGGGCACACCCTCCCCACTCCCCAGCTATGCATGGAGTATGGGGCACAAATCACCAGGACTTGCTGGAGGCAGACTCTGCCCATTCCCCAGCCATGCATAGAGTACAGGACACTAATCACCAGGACCCGTTGGAGGTAGACCCTCCCCACTCCCCAGCCATGCAGGGAGTATGGGACAGGAAACACCAGGACCTGCTGAAGGCAGAGTGCAGACCCTCCCCACTCCCCAGCCATGCAGCGAGTACGGGACATTAATCACCAGGACCTGCTGGAGGCAGACCCACGCCACTCCCCAGCCATGCATGGACTACGGGACACTAATCACCAGGACCTGCTGGAGGCAGACCCTCCCCCGCCATGCTCAGAGTAGGGGCACTAATCACCAGGACCTGCTGGAGGCAGACCCTCCCCGCTTCCCTGCCATGCAGGGAGTACAGGACACTAATCACAGACCCTCCCCAGCCATGCATAGAGTACAGGACACTAATCACCAGGACCTGCTGGAGGCAGACCCTCCCCATTCCCCAGCCATGCATAGTGTACGGGACCCTAATCACCAGGAGCTGCTGGAGGCAGACTCTCCCCACTCCCAACCATGCAGCGATTACAGGACACTAATCAGCAGGACTTGCTGGAGGCAGACACTCCCCACTCCTCGGCGGCCATGGAGGGGTACAGGACACTAATCACCAGGACCTGCTGGAGGCAGACCCTCCCCACTCCCCAGCCATGCATGGAGTATGGGGCACAAATCACCAGGACTTGCTGGAGGCAGAACCTCCCCATTCCCCAGCCATGTATAGAGTACATGACATTAATCATCAGGACCCGCTGTAGGTAGACCCTCCCCACTCCCCAGCCATGCATAGTGTACGGGATCCTAATCCCCAGGACCTGCTGGAGGCAGACCCTCCCCAACCATGCATGGAGTACAGGACACTAATCACCAGGACCTGCTGGAGGCAGACACTCCCCGCTCCCCAACCATGCATAGACTATGTGACACTAATCACCAGGACCTGCTGGAGGCAGACCGTCCCCACTCCCCAGCCATGCATGGAGCATGGGGCACTAATCACCAGGACTTGCTGGAGGCAGACTCTCCCCATTCCCCAGCCATGCATAGAGTACAGGAAGGACACTAATCACCAGGACCCGCTGGAGGTAGACGCTCCCCACTCCCCAGCCATGCATAGTCTACGGGACCCTAATCACCAGGACCTGCTGGAGGCAGACCCTCCCGACTCCTTAACCATGCATAGAGTACAGGACACTAATCACCAGGACCTGCTGGAGGCAGACCCTCCCCATTCCCCAGCCATGCATAGAGTACAGGACACTAATCACCAGGACCCGCTGGGGCACACCCTCCCCACTCCCCAGCCATGCATGTAGTATGGGGCACTAATCACCAGGAATTTCTGGAGGCAGACCCTCCCCATTCCCCAGCCATGCATAGAGTACAGGACACTAATCACCAGGACCTGCTGGAGGTAGACTCTCCCCACTTCCCAGCCATGCAGAGAGTTCGGGACAGGAATCACCAGGATCTGTTGGAGGCAGACCCTCCCCACTCCCCAGCCATGCATAATGTACAGGACACTAATCACCAGGACCTGCTGGAGGCAGACCCTCCCCACTCCCCAGCCATGCAGGGCGTACAGGACACTAATCACAGACTCTCCCCAGCCATGCATAGACTACAGGACACTAATCACCAGGACCTGCTGGGGCACACCCTCCCCACTCCCCAGCTATGCATGGAGTATGGGGCACAAATCACCAGGACTTGCTGGAGGCAGACTCTGCCCATTCCCCAGCCATGCATAGAGTACAGGACACTAATCACCAGGACCCGTTGGAGGTAGACCCTCCCCACTCCCCAGCCATGCAGGGAGTACGGGACAGGAAACACCAGGACCTGCTGGAGGCAGACCCTCCCCACTCCCTAGCCATGGTTAGAGTACAAGACACTAATCACCAAGACCTGATGGAGGCAGACCCTCCCCACTCCCCAGCCATGCACAAAGTACAGGACACTAATCACCAGGACCTGCTGGAGGCAGAGTGCAGACCCTCCCCACTCCCCAGCCATGCAGCGAGTACGGGACACTAATCACCAGGACCTGCTGGAGGCACACCCACCCCACTCCCCAGCCATGCATGGACTACGGGACACTAATCACCAGGACCTGCTGGAGGCAGACCCTCCCCCACCATGCTCAGAGTAGGGGCACTAATCACCAGGACCTGCTGGAGGCAGACCCTCCCCATTCCCCAGCCATGCATAGTGTACGGGACCCTAATCACCAGGACCTGCTGGAGGCAGACTCTCCCCACTCCCAACCATGCAGCGAGTACAGGACACTAATCAGCAGGACTTGCTGGAGGCAGACACTCCCCACTCCTCGGCGGCCATGCAGGGGTACAGGACACTAATCACCAGGACCTGCTTGTGGCAGACCCTCCCCACTCCCCAGCCATGCATGGAGTATGGGGCACAAATCACCAGGACTTGCTGGAGGCAGAACCTCCCCATTCCCCAGCCATGCATAGTGTACGGGATCCTAATCCCCAGGACCTGCTGGAGGCAGACCCTCCCCACTCCCCAACCATGCATGGAGTACAGGACACTAATCACCAGGACCTGCTGGAGGCAGACCCTCCCCACTCCCCAACCATGCATAGAGTACAGGACACAAATCAACAGGACCTGCTGGAGGCAGACACTCCCCGCTCCCCAACCATGCATAGACTATGTGACACTAATCACCAGGACCTGCTGGAGGCAGACCGTCCCCACTCCCCAGCCATGCATGGAGCATGGGGCACTAATCACCAGGACTTGCTGGAGGCAGACTCTCCCCATTCCCCAGCAATGCATAGAGTACAGGAAGGACACTAATCACCAGGACCCGCTGGAGGTAGACGCTCCCCACTCCCCAGCCATGCATAGTCTACGGGACCCTAATCACCAGGACCTGCTGGAGGCAGACCCTCCCCACTCCTTAACCATGCATAGAGTACAGGACACTAATCAACAGGACCTGCTGGAGGCAGACACTTCCCTCTCCCCAACCATGCATAGACTATGGGACACTACACACCAGGACCTGCTGGGGCACACCCTCCCCACTCCCCAGCCATGCATGGAGTATGGGGCACTAATCACCAGGAATTTCTGGAGGCAGACCCTCCCCATTCCCCAGCCATGCATAGAGTACAGGACACTAATCACCAGGACCTGCTGGAGGTAGACTCTCCCCACTTCCCAGCCATGCAGGGAGTACGGGACAGGAATCACCAGGATCTGTTGGAGGCAGACCCTCCCCACTCCCCAGCCATGCATAGTGTACAGGACACTAATCACCAGGACCTGCTGGAGGCAGACCCTCCCCACTCCCCAGCCATGCAGCGAGTACGGGACACTAATCACTAGGACCTGCTGGAGGCAGACCCTCCCCACTCCCCAGCCATGCATGGAATACAGGACACTCCCCCGCCATGCTCAGAGTAGGGGCACTAATCACCAGGACTTGCTGGAGGCAGACCTTCCCCACTGCTCGGCAGCCATGCAGGGAGTACAGGACACTAATCACAGACCCTCCCCAGCCATGCATAGAGTACAGGACACTAATCACCAGGACCTGCTGGGGCACACCCTCCCCACTCCCCAGCTATGCATGGAGTATGGGGCACAAATCACCAGGACTTGCTGGAGGCAGACTCTCCCCATTCCCCTGCCATGCATAGAGTACAGGACACTAATCACCAGGACCCGTTGGAGGTATACCCTCCCCACTCCCCAGCAATGCAGGGAGTACGGGCATGAATCACCAGGAACTGCTGGAGGCAGACCCTCCCCACTCCCCAGCCATGGTTAGAGTACAAGACACTAATCACCAAGACCTGATGGAGGCAGACCCTCCCCACTCCCCAGCCATGATTAGAGTACAGGACACTAATCACCAGGACCTGCTGGAGGCAGAGTGCAGACCCTCCCCACTCCCCAGCCATGCAGCGAGTACGGGACACTAATCACCAGGACCTGCTGGAGGCAGACCTTCCCCCGCCATGCTCAGAGTAGGGGCAGTAATCACCAGGACCTGCTGGAGGCAGACCCTCCCAGCTTCCCAGCCATGCAGGGAGTACAGGACACTAATCACAGACCCTCCCCAGCCATGCATAGAGTACAGGACACTAATCACCAGGACCTGCTGGAGGCAGACCCTCCCCATTCCACAGCCATGCATAGTGTACGGGACCCTAATCACCAAGACCTGCTGGAGGCAGACCCTCCCCACTCCCAACCATGCAGCGATTACAGGACACTAATCAGCAGGACTTGCTGGAGGCAGACACTCCCCACTCCTCGGCGGCCATGCAGGGGTACAGGACACTAATCACCAGGACCCGCTGGAGGTAGACCCTCCCGACTCCCCAGCCATGCATAGTGTACGGGACACAAATCACCAGGACCTGCTGGAGGCAGACACTCCCCACCCCCCAACCATGTATAGAGTACAGGACACTAATCAACAGGGCCTGCTGGAGGCAGACACTCCCCACTCCCCAACCATGCATAGACTATGGGACACTAATCACCAGGACCTGCTGAGGCAGACCCTCCCCACTCCCCAGCCATGCATGGAGTATGGGGCACTAATCACCAGGACTTGCTGGAGGCAGATACCCTCCCCATTCCCCAGCCATGCATAGAGTACAGGACACTAAATCACCAGGACCCGCTGGAGGTAGACCCTCCCCACTCCCCAGCCATGCAGGGAGTACGGGACAGAAATCACCAGGACCTGCTGGAGGCAGACCCTCCCCGTTCCCCAGCCATGGTTAGAGTACAGGAGACTAATCACCAAGACCTGATGGAGGTAGACCCTCCCCACACCCCAGCCATGCATAGAGTACAGTATACTAATCATCAGGACCTGCTGGAGGCAGACCCTCCCCACTCCTCAGCCATGCAGTGAGTATGGGATACTAATCACCAGGGCCTGCTGGAGGCAGACCCTCCCCACTCCCCAGCCATGCATGGACTACGGACACTAATCACCAGGACCTGCTGGAGGCAGACCCTCCCCCGCCATGCTCAGAGTAGGGGCACTAATCACCAGGACCTGCTGGAGGCAGACCCTCCCCAGCCATGCAGGGAGTACAGGACACTAATCACAGACCCTCCCCAGCCATGCATAGAGTACAGGACACTAATCACCAGGACCTGCTGGGGCACACCCTCCCCACTCCCCAGCTATGCATGGAGTATGGGGCACAAATCACCAGGACTTGCTGGAGGCAGACTCTCCCCATTCCCCTGCCATGCATAGAGTACAGGACACTAATCACCAGGACCCGTTGGAGGTATACCCTCCCCACTCCCCAGCTATGCAGGGAGTACGGGCATGAATCACCAGGAACTGCTGGAGGCAGACCCTCCCCACTCCCCAGCCATGGTTAGAGTACAAGACACTAATCACCAAGACCTGATGGAGGCAGACCCTCCCCACTCCCCAGCCATGGTTAGAGTACAGGACACTAATCACCAGGACCTGCTGGAGGCAGAGTGCAGACCCTCCCCACTCCCCAGCCATGCAGCGAGTACGGGACACTAATCACCAGGACCTGCTGGAGGCAGACCTTCCCCCGCCATGCTCAGAGTAGGGGCAGTAATCACCAGGACCTGCTGGAGGCAGACCCTCCCAGCTTCCCAGCCATGCAGGGAGTACAGGACACTAATCACAGACCCTCCCCAGCCATGCATAGAGTACAGGACACTAATCACCAGGACCTGCTGGAGGCAGACCCTCCCCATTCCACAGCCATGCATAGTGTACGGGACCCTAATCACCAAGACCTGCTGGAGGCAGACCCTCCCCACTCCCAACCATGCAGCGATTACAGGACACTAATCAGCAGGACTTGCTGGAGGCAGACACTCCCCACTCCTCGGCGGCCATGCAGGGGTACAGGACACTAATCACCAGGACCCGCTGGAGGTAGACCCTTCCGACTCCCCAGCCATGCATAGTGTACGGGACACAAATCACCAGGACCTGCTGGAGGCAGACACCCCCCAACCATGTATAGAGTACAGGACACTAATCAACAGGGCCTGCTGGAGGCAGACACTCCCCACTCCCCAACCATGCATAGACTATGGGACACTAATCACCAGGACCTGCTGAGGCAGACCCTCCCCACTCCCCAGCCATGCATGGAGTATGGGGCACTAATCACCAGGACTTGCTGGAGGCAGATACCCTCCCCATTCCCCAGCCATGCATAGAGTACAGGACACTAAATCACCAGGACCCGCTGGAGGTAGACCCTCCCCACTCCCCAGCCATGCAGGGAGTACGGGACAGAAATCACCAGGACCTGCTGGAGGCAGACCCTCCCCGTTCCCCAGCCATGGTTAGAGTACAGGACACTAATCACCAAGACCTGATGGAGGTAGACCCTCCCCACTCCCCAGCCATGCATAGAGTACAGTATACTAATCATCAGGACCTGCTGGAGGCAGACCCTCCCCACTCCCCAGCCATGCAGTGAGTATGGGATACTAATCACCAGAGCCTGCTGGAGGCAGACCCTCCCCACTCCCCAGCCATGCATGGACTACGGACACTAATCACCAGGACCTGCTGGAGGCAGACCCTCCCCCGCCATGCTCAGAGTAGGGGCACTAATCACCAGGACCTGCTGGAGGCAGACCCTCCCCAGCCATGCAGGGAGTACAGGACACTAATCACAGACCCTCCCCAGCCATGCATAGAGTACAGGACACTAATCACCAGGACCTGCTGGGGCACACCCTCCCCACTCCCCAGCTATGCATGGAGTATGGGGCACAAATCACCAGAACTTGCTGGAGGCAGACTCTCCCCATTCCCCTGCCATGCATAGAGTACAGGACACTAATCACCAGGACCCGTTGGAGGTATACCCTCCCCACTCCCCAGCTATGCAGGGAGTACGGGCATGAATCACCAGGAACTGCTGGAGGCAGACCCTCCCCACTCCCCAGCCATGGTTAGAGTACAAGACACTAATCACCAAGACCTGATGGAGGCAGACCCTCCCCACTCCCCAGCCATGGTTAGAGTACAGGACACTAATCACCAGGACCTGCTGGAGGCAGAGTGCAGACCCTTCCCACTCCCCAGCCATGCAGCGAGTACGGGACACTAATCACCAGGACCTGCTGGAGGCAGACCTTCCCCCGCCATGCTCAGAGTAGGGGCAGTAATCACCAGGACCTGCTGGAGGCAGACCCTCCCAGCTTCCCAGCCATGCAGGGAGTACAGGACACTAATCACAGACCCTCCCCAGCCATGCATAGAGTACAGGACACTAATCACCAGGACCTGCTGGAGGCAGACCCTCCCCATTCCACAGCCATGCATAGTGTACGGGACCCTAATCACCAAGACCTGCTGGAGGCAGACCCTCCCCACTCCCAACCATGCAGCGATTACAGGACACTAATCAGCAGGACTTGCTGGAGGCAGACACTCCCCACTCCTCGGCGGCCATGCAGGGGTACAGGACACTAATCACCAGGACCCGCTGGAGGTAGACCCTCCCGACTCCCCAGCCATGCATAGTGTACGGGACACAAATCACCAGGACCTGCTGGAGGAAGACACTCCCCACCCCCCAACCATGTATAGAGTACAGGACACTAATCAACAGGGCCTGCTGGAGGCAGACACTCCCCACTCCCCAACCATGCATAGACTATGGGACACTAATCACCAGGACCTGCTGAGGCAGACCCTCCCCACTCCCCAGCCATGCATGGAGTATGGGGCACTAATCACCAGGACTTGCTGGAGGCAGATACCCTCCCCATTCCCCAGCCATGCATAGAGTACAGGACACTAAATCACCAGGACCCGCTGGAGGTAGACCCTCCCCACTCCCCAGCCATGCAGGGAGTACGGGACAGAAATCACCAGGACCTGCTGGAGGCAGACCCTCCCCGTTCCCCAGCCATGGTTAGAGTACAGGACACTAATCACCAAGACCTGATGGAGGTAGACCCTCCCCACTCCCCAGCCATGCATAGAGTACAGTATACTAATCATCAGGACCTGCTGGAGGCAGACCCTCCCCACTCCCCAGCCATGCAGTGAGTATGGGATACTAATCACCAGGGCCTGCTGGAGGCAGACCCTCCCCACTCCCCAGCCATGCATGGACTACGGACACTAATCACCAGGACCTGCTGGAGGCAGACCCTCCCCCGCCATGCTCAGAGTAGGGGCACTAATCACCAGGACCTGCTGGAGGCAGACCCTCCCCAGCCATGCAGGGAGTACAGGACACTAATCACAGACCCTCCCCAGCCATGCATAGAGTACAGGACACTAATCACCAGGACCTGCTGGAGGCAGACCCTCCCCACTCCCCAGCCATGCATGGAGTACAGGACACTAATCACCAGGACCTGCTGGAGACAGACCCTCACCATCCCCCCGCCATGCATAGTGTACAGGACCCTAATCACCAGGACCTGCTGGAGGCAGACCCTCCCCACTCCTCACCAGCCATGCAGGGAGTACAGGACACTAATCACCAGGACCTGCTGGAGTCAGACCCTCCCCACTCCCAACCATGCAGCGACTACAGGACACTAATCACCAGGACTTTGTGGAGGCAGACCCTCCCCACTCCTCACTGGCCATGCAGGGAGTACAGGACACTAATCACCAGGACCTGCTGGAGGCAGACCCTCCCCACTCCCAACCATGCAGCGACTACAGGACACTAATCACCAGGATTTGCTGGAGGCAGACCCTCCCCACTCCTCAGCGGCCATGGTGGGAGTACAGGACACTAATCACCAGGACTTGCCGGAGGCAGACCCTCCCCACTCCCCAGCCATGTAGGGAGTACAGGACACAAATCACCAGGACCTGCTGGAGGCAGACCCTCCCCACTCCCCAGCCATGGTTAGAGTACAGGACACTAATCACCAGGACCTGCTGGAGGCAGACCCTCCCCACTCCCCAGCCATGGTTAGAGTACAGGACACTAATCACCAGGACCTGCTGGGGCACACCCTCCCCACTCCCCAGCCATGCATGCAGTACAGGACACTAATCACCAGGACCTGCTGGGGCACACCCTCCCCACTCCCCAGCCATGAGGGAGTACAGGACACTAATCACCAGGACCTGCTGGGGCACACTCTCCCCACTCCCCAGCCATGCATGCAGTACAGGACACTAATCACCAGGACCTGCTGGGGCACACCCTCCCCACTCCCCAGCCATGAGGGAGTACAGGACACTAATCACCAGGACCTGCTGGAGGCAGACCCTCCCCACTCCTCACTGGCCATGCAGGGAGTACAGGACACTAATCACCAGGACCTGCTGGAGGCAGACCCTCCCCACTCCCAACCATGCAGCGACTACAGGACACTAATCACCGGGACCTGCTGGAGGCAGACCCTCCCCACTCCCCAGCCATGAGGGAGTACAGGACACTAATCACCAGGATTTGCTGGAGGCAGACCCTCCCCACTCCCCAGCCATGTAGGGAGTACAGGACACAAATCACCAGGACCTGCTGGAGGCAGACCCTCCCCACTCCCCAGCCATGGTTAGAGTACAGGACACTAATCACCAGGACCTGCTGGAGGCAGACCCTCCCCACTCCCCAGCCATGGTTAGAGTACAGGACACTAATCACCAGGACCTGCTGGGGCACACCCTCCCCACTCCCCAGCCATGCATGCAGTACAGGACACTAATCACCAGGACCTGCTGGGGCACACCCTCCCCACTCCCCAGCCATGAGGGAGTACAGGACACTAATCACCAGGACCTGCTGGAGGCAGACCCTCCCCACTCCTCACTGGCCATGCAGGGAGTACAGGACACTAATCACCAGGACCTGCTGGAGGCAGACCCTCCCCACTCCCAACCATGCAGCGACTACAGGACACTAATCACCAGGACCTGCTGGAGGCAGACCCTCCCCACTCCCCAGCCATGAGGGAGTACAGGACACTAATCACCAGGACCTGCTGGAGCAGACCCTCCCCCGCCATGCTCAGAGTAGGGGCACTAATCACCAGGACCTGCTAGATCCTCCCCAGCCATGCTTGGAGTAGGGTCACTAATCGCTGGCACATGCTCACTCGTGGTCCACGACGTAAGCAGAGCTGCCAGGACTCGGCTTGGGAGGAACAATTAATACCACTATGATCGCCTACCTGGTAAGAAGCCCCACCCACTCAGCAAGTTTGCATCTTTCCCCACTCTTACAGCAGCTGATGGCAGCATCTGCCATTCACAGCCACCCAGGGGGTGGGGGGAGGGAGGGGCAAAGGATAGTCGTCCTGTGGGAAGCCAACACAGGCCAAAGGGCAGGGGGTACAAACACTGGAGTGGATGTCAGATATGGAACAACACAGGCCAAAGGTCAGGGGATACAAACACTGGAGGGGATGTCAGATATGGCACAAAACAGGCCAAAGGTCAGGGGATACAAACACTAGAAGGGATGCCAGATATGTCACAACAGGCCAAAGGTCAGGGGATACAAACACTAGAAGGGATGCCAGATAAGTCACAACGCAGGCCAAAGGTCAGGGGATACAAACACTAGAAGGGATGCCAGATATGCCACAACGCAGGCCAAAGGTCAGGGAATACAAACACTAGAAGGGATGCCAGATATGTCACAACGCAGGCCAAAGGTCAGGGGATACAAACACTAGAAGGGATGCCAGATAAGGCACAACAGGCCAAAGGACAGGGGATACAAACACTAGAAGGGATGCCAGATAAGGCACAACAGGCCAAAGGACAGGGGATACAAACACTAGAAGGGATGCCAGATAAGGCACAACAGGCCAAAGGACAGGGGATACAAAAACTACAAGGGATGACAGATATGGCACAACAGGCCAAAGGGCAGGGGATACAAACACTGGAGGGGATGCCAGATATGGCACAACAGGCCAAAGGGCAGGGGATACAAACACTGGAGGGGTTGCCAGATATGGCACAATGCAGGCCAAAGGTCAGGGGATAGAAACACTGGAAGGAATGCCAGGGCGGATATGGCAGAACAAAGGCCAAAGGGCAGGGATACAAATGCTGGAGAGCATGCCACCAGATGTGTCATTAACTAACACTATGGGTGGGCGGTTGGGAAAAAGAGGGAGAGGGTGATGCCAACATAGGCCTCTGATACTCGTTTCCTGACAGAAGATGCCTTTTGAGAACAGTCTTGAAGGTCTACATGGTGACTTTTTAGTATCAGTGGAAGGTCTACATGGTGACTTTTTAGTATCAGTGGAAGGTCTACATGGTGACTCTTTTTAGTATCAGTGCAAGGTCTACATCGTGACTCTTTTTAGTATCAGTGGAAGGTCTACATGATGACTCTTTTTAGTATCAGTGGAAGGCCTACATGGTGACTCTTTTTAGTATCAGTGCAAGGTCTACATCGTAACTCTTTTTAGTATCAGTGGAAGGTCTTCATGGTGACTCTTTTTAGTATCAGTGGAAGGTCTACATGGTGACTCTTTTTAGTATCAGTGCAAGGTCTACATCGTGACTCATTTTAGTATGAATGGAAGGTCTACATGGTGACTCTTTTTAGTATCAGTGGAAGGTCTACATGGTGACTATTTAGTATCAGTGGAAGGTCTACATGGTGACTCGTTTTAGTATGAGTGGGAATAGACTTCCAGTGGTGGGGATTAAGGTGGATGAATTGCTGGAAGTGGGTGGCAACACATTTAGGGGCGCGGCATGGAGAGGTTGAGCCACCGCTTCTAGTTTCAAGACAGATTCTCAGTCACAAAAAATCCTTTCAGCACAGTGTGCTGTTAACGCTGCACAAAATTCAGTGCAATTGCCTGCCTGGCATCTGTCTTCTCATTCAAGATTAGAGCATAAGAAAATAAAGTGCAATTGCCTGCCTGGCTTCTGTCTTCTCATCCAAGATTAAAGCAGACCAAAATAAAGTGCGATTGCCTGCCTGCCTTCTGTCTTCTCATTCAAGATTAGAGCAGAACAAAATAAAGTCAATTGCCTGCCTGGCTTCTGTCTTCTCATCCAAGATTAAAGCAGAACAAAATAAAGTGCAATTGCCTGCCTGCCTTCTGTCTTCTCATTCAAGATTAGAGCAGAACAAAATAAAGTCAATTGCCTGCCTGGCTTCTGTCTTCTCATCCAAGATTAGAGCAGAACAAAATAAAGTGCAATTGCCTGCCTGCCTTCTGTCTTCTCATTCAGGATTAGAGATGAACAAAATAAAGTGCAATTGCCTGCCTGCCTTCTGTCTTCTCATTCAATAATAGAGCAGAACAAAATAAAGTAAATTGCCTGCCTGGCTCCTGGCTTCTGTCTTCTCATTCAAGATTAGAGCAGAACAAAATAAAGTCAATTGCCTGCCTGGCTTCTGTCTTCTCATCCAAGATTAGAGATGAACAAAATAAAGTGCAATTGCCTGCCTGGCTTCTGTCTTCTCATCCAAGATTAGAGATGAACAAAATAAAGTGCAATTGCCTGCCTGCCTTCTGTCTTCTCATTCAAGATTAGAGCAGAACAAAATAAAGTGCAATTGCCTGCCTGGCTTCTGTCTTCTCATCCAAGATTAGAGAAGAACAAAATAAAGTGCAATTGCCTGCCTGGCTTATGTCTTCTCATCCAAGATTAGAGATGAACAAAATAAAGTGCAATTGTCTGCCTGCCTTCTGTCTTCTCATTCAAGATTAGAGCAGAACAAAATAAAGTCAATTGCCTGCCTGGCTCCTGGCTTCTGTCTTCTCATTCAAGATTAGAGCAGAACAAAATAAAGTGCAATTGCCTGCCTGGCTTCTGTCTTCTCATCCAAGATTAGAGATGAACAAAATAAAGTGCAATTGCCTGCCTGCCTCCTGTCTTCTCATTCAAGATTAGAGCAGAACAAAATAAAGTCAATTGCCTGCCTGGCTCCTGGCTTCTGTCTTCTCATTCAAGATTAGAGCAGAACAAAATAAAGTGCAATTGCCTACCTGGCTTCTGTCTTCACATCCAAGATTAGAGCAGAACAAAATAAAGTGCAATTGCCTGCCTGGCTTCTGTCGTCTCATCCAAGATTAGAGCAGAACAAAATAAAGTGCAATTGCCTGCCTGGCTTCTGTCTTCACATCCAAGATTAGAGCAGAACAAAATAAAGTGCAATTGCCTGCTTGGCTTCTGTCTTCTCATCCAAGATTAGAGATGAACAAAATAAAGTGCAATTGCCTGCTTGGCTTCTGTCTTCTCATCCAAGATTATAGATGAACAAAATAACGTGCAATTGCCTGCCTGCCTTCTGTCTTCACATTCAAGATCAGAGCAGAACAAAATAAAGTCAATTGCCTGCCTGGCTCCTGGCTTCTGTCTTCTCATTCAAGATTAGAGCAGAACAAAATAAAGTGCAATTGCCTGCCTGGCTTCTGTCTTCTCATTCAAGATTAGAACAGAACAAAATAAAGTGCAATTGCCTTCCTAGCTTCTGTCTTCTCATTCAAGATTATAACAGAACAAAATAAATTGCCTGCCTGGCTTCTGTCTAGAACAAAATAATGTGCAATTGCCTGCCTGGCTTCTGTCTTCTCATTCAAGATTAGAACAGAACAAAATAAAGTGCAATTGCCTGCCTGGCTTCTGTCTTCTCATTCAAGATTAGGACAGAACAAAATAAAGTGCAATTGCCTGGCTTCTGTCTTCTCATTCAAGATTAGAACAGAACACAATAAAGTGCAATTGCATGCCTGGCTTCTGTCTTCTCATTCAAGATTAGAACAGAACAAAATAAAATGCAATTGCCTGCCTGGATTCTGTCTTCTCATTCAAGATTAGGACAGAACAAAATAAAGTGCAATTGCCTGCCTGGCTTCTGTCTTCTCATTTAAGATTAGAACAGAACAACATAAAGGGCAATTTCCTGCCTGGCTTCTGGCTTCTCATTCAAGATTAGAGCAGAACAAAATAAAGTGCAATTGCCTGCCTGGCTTCTGTCTTCTCATTCAAGATTAGAACAGAACCGAAGCACAGTCTTTCGAGTGGAAGAGCTGCCGTTTGTGTGACCACACAGGGGATACTGGTATAGGATCAGCTCTGCTTTGCTTGTGCATCTCTTAAATGGCATGCTAATGTATGTATGGTGTCTAGGAGCCATAGGTGCTTCCATGCAGCAAAGCCTGATGGCCTTTTGTCTCTGATCTTCGTAATATATAAAGTCGGTACATGCCCGAGTATACGTAACCCGGAGAGGTGTGTGTACTGAAATATGCCAAAAAAGAGAATTGTAGTACTGCTAGTCAGACTGAACCAGCCTCTCAAAACAGAGTTGTTTCTGCCCCCCTCTGTCACCCTGTGGGTTTCTGTTTGATTAGCCCCAAACCTAAGCTACAGCTTCCCCTGTTGGCCTCCAAGCATGCTGTCCCTAGTTCTCCTCACCCTCCTCCACTACCTTCTGACACCCACGTTTCTGATGATCCATATCAAATATGCAACTGCCTTCTCATCTGCTCTTATTCCACTCCCTTCCCTCTGCCCAATGCTACTGCCATCACAGACACTCCTGCTTCATTCCCCCTCACTCCTCTGTCCAACGCTACGGCCATTACCGACACTTCTGCTTCATTCCCCCTCCCTCCACTGCCCAACCCTACTGCTATCACAGACACTTCTGCTTCATTCCCCTCCCTGCTCTGTCCAACCGTACTGCCATCACAGACACTTCTGCTTCAATCCCCCTCCCTCCTCCGTCCAACCCTACTGCCATCAGACAATTCTGCTTCATTCCCCATCCCTCCTCTGTCCAGTCCAACCCTACTGCCATCACAGACACTTCTGCTTCATTCCCCGTCTCTCCTCTGTCCAACCCTACGTCCATCACAGACACTTCTGCTTCATTCCCCCTCTCTCCACTTTACAACGCTACATCCATCACAGACACTTCTGCTTCATTCCCCCTCCCTCCTCTGTCCAAACCTATATCCATCACAGACACTTCTACTTCATTCCACCTCCCTCCTCTGTCCAACCCTATGTCCATCACAGACACTTCTGCTTCATTCCCCCTCTCTCCTCTGTCCAACGCTACATCCATCACAGACACTTCTGCTTCATTCCCCCTCCCTCCTATGTCCAAACCTATGTCCATCACAGACACTTCTGCTTCATTCTACCTCCCTCCTCTGTCCAACCCTAAGTCCATCACAGACACTTCTGCTTCATTCCCCTCCCTGCTGTGTCCAACCCTACTGCCATCACAGACACTTCTGCTTCATTCCCCCCTTTCTCCTCTGTCCAACCCTACTGCCATCACAGACACTTCTGCTTCATTCCCCATCCCTCCTCTGTCCAGTCCAACCCTACGTCCATCACAGACACTTCTGCTTCATTCCCCGTCTCTCCTCTGTCCAACCCTACGTCCATCACAGACACTTCTGCTCCATTCCCCCTCTCTCCTCTGTCCAACGCTACATCCATCACAGACACTTCTGCTTCATTCCCCCTCCCTCCTCTGTCCAAACCTATATCCATCACAGACACTTCTGCTTCATTTCACCTCCCTCCTCTGTCCAACCCTATGTCCATCACAGACACTTCTGCTTCATTCCCCCTCTCTCCTCTGTCCAACGCTACATCCATCACAGACATTTCTGCTCCATTCCCCCTCCCTCCGTCCAACGCTACTGCCATCACAGACACTTCTGCTTCATGCCCTCTTCATCCTCTGTCCAATGGTCACACAGCCACTTCTGCTTCACCCCCCTCACTCCTCTGTCCAACCCTACTGCCATCACATACACTTCTGCTTCATGACCCCTCCCTCTTCTGTCCAACCCTACGGCCATCACAGACACTTCGGCTTCATTCCCCCTCCCTCCTCTGTCCAACGCTACTGCCATCACAGACACCTCTGCGTACTCCCCCTCCCTCCTCTGTCCAACCCTTCTGCCATCAGAGACACTTCTGCTTACTCCCCCCCTCGCTCCTCTGTCCAACCCTACTGCTATCACAGACACTTCCGCTTCATTCTGCCTCCCTCCTCTGTCCAACCCTACTGCCATCACAGACACTTCTGCTTCATTCCCCCTCTCTCCTCTGTCCAACCCTACGTCCATCACAGACACTTCTGCTTCATTCCCCCTCTCTCCTCTGTCCAACGCTACATCCATCACAGACACGTCTGCTTCATTCCCCCTTCCTCCTCTGTCCAAACCTATGTCCATCACAGACACTTCTGCTTCATTCCCCCTCTCTCCTCTGTCCAACGCTACATCCATTACAGACACTTCTGCTTCATTCCCCCTCCCTCCGTCTAACGCTATTGCCATCACAGACACTTCTGCTTCATGCCCTCTCCGTCCTCTGTCCAATGCTGCTGCCATCACAGACACTTCTGCTTCATTCCCCCTTCCTCCTCTGTCCAAACCTATGTCCATCACAGACACTTCTGCTTCATTCCCCCTCTCTCCTCTGTCCAACACTACATCCATCACAGACACTTCTGCTCCATTCCCCCTCCCTCCTCTGTCCAACGCTACATCCATCACAGACACTTCTGCTTCATTCCCCTCCATCCTCTGTCCAACCCTACTGCCATCACAGACACGTCAGCTTCATCCCCCTCCATCCTCTGTCCAACCCTACATCCATCACAGACACTTCTGCTTCATTCTCCCTCCCTCCGCAGTCCAACGCTACATCCATCACAGACACTTCTGCTTCATTCCCCCTTTCTCCTCCGTCCAACGCTACATCCATCACAGACACGTCTGCTTCATTCCTCCTCCATCCTGTGTCCAACCCTATGGCCATCACAGACACTTCTGCTTCATGCCCTCTCCATACTCTGTCCATTGGTCACACAGACATTTCTGCTTCACCCCCCTCACTCCTCTGCCCAACCCTACTGCCATCACAGACACTTCTGCTTCATGACCCCTCCCTCTTCTGTCCAACCCTACTGCCATCACAGACACTTCTGCTTCATTCCCTCTCCCTCCTCTGTCCAACGCTACATCCATCACAGACACTTGTGCTTCATCCCCCCTCCCTCTTCTGTCCAACCCTACTGCCATCACAGGCACTTCTGCTTCATTCCCCCTCCCTCCTCTGTCCAACACTGCGGCCATCACAGACACTTCTGCTTCATTCCCCCTCCCTCCTCTGTCCAACACTACTGCCATCACAGACACTTCTGCTTCACTCCCCATCCTTCCTCTGTCAAACTCTACTGCCATCACAGACACGTTTGCTTCATCCCCATCCATCCTCTGTTCAACCCTACGGCCATCACAGACACTTCTGCTCCATTCCCCCTCCCTCCTTCCAACGCTACTGCCATCACAGACACTTCTGCTTCATGCCCTCTCCATCCTCTGTCCAATGGTCACACAGACACTTCTGCTTCATCCCCCTCACTCCTCTGTCCAACCCTACTGCCACCACATACACTTCTGCTTCATGCCCTCTCCATCCTCTGTCCAATGGTCACACAGACACTTCTGCTTCATCCCCCTCACTCCTCTGTCCAACCCTACTGCCATCACAGACACTTCTGCTTACTCCCCCTCCCTCCTCTGTCCAACCCTTCTGCCATCAGAGACACTTCTGCTTACTCCCCCCTCCCTCCTCTGTCCAACCCTACTACTATCCAGACACTTCTGCTTCATTCTCCCTCCCTCCTCTGTCCAACTCTCTGCCATCAGAGATACTTCTGCTTCATTCCCCCTCCCTCCTCTGTCCAACCCTTCTGCCATCAGAGACACTTCTGCTTACTCCCCCCTCCCTCCGCTTTCCAACCCTACTGCTATCACAGACACTTCTGCTTCATTCCCCCTCCCTCCTCTGTCCAACCCTTCTGCCATTAGATACACTTCTGCTTCATTCCCCATCCCTCCTCTGTCCAACCCTTCTGCCATCAGAGACACTTCTGCTTCACTCCCCCCTCCCTCTTCTGTCCAACCCTACTGTATCACAGACACTTCTGCTTCATTCCCCTCCATTCTCTGTCCAACCCTACTGCCATCACAGACACTTCTGATTCACCCCCTCCCTCCTCTGTCCAATGCTACTGCCATCACAGACACTTCAGCTTCATTCCCCCTCCCTCCTCTGTCCAACCCTACTGCCATCACAGACACCTCTGCGTCATTCCCCCTCCCTCCTCTGTCCAACCCTACTGCCATCGGAGACACTTCTGCTTACTCCCCCCTCCCTCCTCTGTCCATCCCTAGTGCTATCACAGACACTTCTGCTTCATTCTCCCTCCCTCCTCTGTCCAACCCTTCTGCCATAAGAGACACTTTTGCTTCATTCCCCCTCCCTCCTCTGTCCAACCCTTCTGCCATCAGAGACACTTCTGCCATCATACCCTACTGCCATCAGAGACACTTCTGCTTACTCCCCCCTCCCTCCGCTGTCCAACCCTACTGCTATCACAGACACTTCTGTTTACTCCCCCCTCCATGCTCTGTCCAACCCCACTGCCATCACAGACATGTCTGCTTCATCCCCCTCCATCCTCTTTCCAACCCTACATCCATCACAGGCACTTCTGCTTTATTACCCCTACCTCCTCTGGTCAACTCTACTGCCATCACAGACACTTCGCTTTATTGCCCCTCCCTCCTCCGTCCAACCCTACTGCCATCACAGACACTTCTGCTTCATTCCCCCTCCCTTCTCTGTCCAACCCTACTCCCATCACAGACACTTCTGCTGCATTCCCTATCCCTCCTCTGTCTAATGCTACTGCCATCACAGACACTTCTGCTTACTCCCCCCTACCTCCTCTGGTCAACTCTACTGCCATCACAGACACTTCGCTTTATTGCCCCTCCCTCCTCCGTCCAACCCTACTGCCATCACAGACACTTCTGCTTCATTCCCCCTCCCTTCTCTGTCCAACCCTACTCCCATCACAGACACTTCTGCTGCATTCCCTCTCCCTCCTCTGTCTAATGCTACTGCCATCACAGACACTTCTGCTTCATTCCCCCTCCATCCTCTGTCCAACCCTACTGCCATCACAGACACTTCTGCTTCATGCCTTCTCCATCCTCTGTCCAGTGGTCACACAGACACTTCTGCTTCATCCCCCCTCCCTCCTCTGTCCAATGCTAGTGCCATCACAGACACTTCTGCTTCATTCCCCCTCCATCCTCTGTCCAACCCTACTGCCATCACAGGCACTTCTGCTTCATCCCCCCTCCCTCCTCTGTCCAATGCTACAGCCATCCCAGACACTTCTGCTTCACTCCGCATCCTTCCTCTGTCCAACCCTATGGCCATCCCAGACACTTCTGCTTCATTCCCCCTCCCTCCTCTGTCCAATCCTACTGCCATCACAGACACTTCTGCTTCACTCCCCATCCTTCCTCTGTCCAACGCTACTCCCATCACAGACACTACTGCTTACTCACCCCCCCTCCTCTGTCCAACCCTACGGCCATCACAGACACTTCTGCTTCATTCCCCTCCCTCCTCTGCTCAACCCTACTGCCATCACAGACACTTCTGTTTCATTCCCCTCCTCTGTCGAACGCTACTGCCATCACAGACACTTCTGCTTCATCCCCCCACTCCTCTGTCCAACCCTACAGCCATCACAGACACTTCTGCTTCATTCCCCCTCCCTCCTCTGCTCAACCCTACTGCCATCACAGGCACTTCTGCTTCATTCCCACTCCCTCCTCTGTCCAACCCTACCGCCATCACAGACACTTCTGCTTCATTCCCCCTCCCTCCTCTGTCCAACGCTACATCCATCACAGACACTTCTGCTTCATTCCCCCTCCATCCACTGTCCAACCCTACGGCCGTCACAGACACTTCTGCTGCATTCCCACTCCCTCCTCTGTCCAACCCTACTGCCATCACAGACACTTCTGCTTCGTTCCCGCTCCCTCCTCTGTCCAACCCTACTGCCATCACAGACACTTCAGCTTACTCCCCCCCTCCTCTGTCCAACCCTACGGCCATCCCAGACACTTCTGCTTCATTCCCCTCCCTCCTCTGCCCAACCCTTCTGCCATCACAGACACTTCTGCTTACTCCGCCCTCGCTCCTCTGTCCAACCCTACTGCCATCACAGACACTACTGCGTACTCCACCCCCCTCCTCTCTCCAAACCTACGGCCATCACCGACACTTCTGCTTCATTCCCCCTCCCTCCTCTGTCCAACCCTTCTGCCATCACAGACACTTCTGTTTCATTCTCCCTCCCTCGTCTGTCCAATGCTACTGCCATCACAGACAGTTCTGCTTCATTCCCCCTCCCTCCTCTCTCCAACCCTACTGCCATCACAGATACTTCTGCTTCATTCCCCTCCCTCCTCTGTCCAACCCTTCTGCCATCACAGACACTTCTGCTTACTCCCCCCTCCCTCTTCTGTCCAACCCTACTGTATCACAGACACTTCTGCTTCATTCCCCTCCATTCTCTGTCCAACCCTACTGCCATCACAGACACTTCTGATTCACCCCCTCCCTCCTCTGTCCAATGCTACTGCCATCACAGACACTTCAGCTTCATTCCCCCTCCCTCCTCTGTCCAACCCTACTGCCATCACAGACACCTCTGCGTCATTCCCCCTCCCTCCTCTGTCCAACCCTACTGCCATCGGAGACACTTCTGCTTACTCCCCCCTCCCTCCTCTGTCCATCCCTAGTGCTATCACAGACACTTCTGCTTCATTCTCCCTCCCTCCTCTGTCCAACCCTTCTGCCATAAGAGACACTTCTGCTTCATTCCCCCTCCCTCCTCTGTCCAACCCTTCTGCCATCAGAGACACTTCTGCTTCATTCCGCCTCGATCCTCTGTCAAACGCTACTGCTATCACAGACACTTCTGCTTACTCCCCCCTCCATGCTCTGTCCAACACTACTGCCATCACAGACATGTCTGCTTCATCCCCCTCCATCCTCTTTCCAACCCTACATCCATCACAGGCACTTCTGCTTTATTACCCCTACCTCCTCTGGTCAACTCTACTGCCATCACAGACACTTCTGCTTCATTGCCCCTCCCTCCTCCGTCCAACCCTACTGCCATCACAGACACTTCTGCTTCATTCCCCCTCCCTCCTCTGTCTAATGCTACTGCCATCAAAGACACTTCTGCTGCATTCTCCCTCCCTCCTCTGTCTAATGCTACTGCCATCACAGACACTTCTGCTTCATTCCCCTCCCTCCTCTGTCCAACCCTACTGCCATCAGACACTTCTGCTTCATTCCCCCTCCCTCCTCCGTCCAACCCTACTGCCACCACAGACACTTCTGCTTCATTCTCCCTCCCTCCTCTGTCCAACCCTACGGCCATCCCAGACACTTCTGCTTCATCCCCCTCCCTCCTCTGTCTAATGCTACTGCCATCACAGACACTTCTGCTGCATTCTCCCTCCCTCCTCTGTCTAATGCTACTGCCATCACAGACACTTCTGCTTCATTCCCCCCCTCCTCTGTCCAACCCTACTGCCATCACAGACACTTCTGTGTACTCCCCTTCCCTCCTCTGTCCAACCCTACTGCTATCAAAGACACTTCTGCTTACTCCCTCCCTCCTCTGTCCAACGCTACTGCCATCACAGACACTTCTGCTTCATGCCCTCTCCATCCTCTGTCCAATGGTCACACAGACACTTCTGCTTCATCCCCCTCACTCTGTCCAACCCTTCTGCCACCACAGACACTTCTGCTTCATTCCCCCTCTATCCTCTGTCCAACCCTACTGCCATTACAGGCACTTCTGCTTCATCCCCCCTCCCTCCTCTGTCCAATGCTACAGCCATCACAGACACTTCTGCTTCATTCCCCCTCCATCCTCTGTCCAGCCCTACGGCCATCCCAGACACTTCTGCTTCATCCCCCTCGCTCCTCTGTCCAACCCTACTGCCATCACAGACACTTCTGCTTCATCCCCCTCGCTCCTCTGTCCAACACTACTGCCATCACAGACACTTCTGCTTCACTCCCCATCCTTCCTCTGTCCAACCCTATGGCCATCCCAGACACTTCTGCTTCATTCCCCCTCTCTCCTCTGTCCAATGCTACAGCCATCACAGACATTTCTGCTTCATCCCCCCTCCCTCCTCTGTCCAACCCTACTGCCATCACAGACATTACTGCTTACTCCCCCCCTTCTCTGTCCAACCCTACGGCCATCACAGACACTTCTGCTTCATTCCCCTTTCCCTCCTCTGCTCTATCCTACTGCCATCACAGACACTTCTGCTTCATTCCCCTCCTCTGTCGAACGCTACTGCCATCACAGACACTTCTGCTTCATTCCCCCTCCCTCCTCTGTCCAACGCTAAGCCATCACAGAAACTTCTACTTCATTCCCCCTTTCTCCTCTGTCCAACGCTACGACCATCGCAGTCACTTCTGCTCCCCTTCCCCTACCTCCTCTGTCCAATGCTACTGCCATCACAGACACTTCTGCTTCATTCCCCCTCCCTCCTCTGTCCAACGCTAAGCCATCCCAGAAACTTCTACTTCATTCCCCGCTTCTCCTCTGTCCAACGCTACGACCATCACAGACACTTCTGCTCCCCTCCCCCTACCTCCTCTGTCCAATGCTACTGCCATCACAGACATTTCTGCTTCATTCCCCCTCCCTCCTCTGTCCAACCCTACTGCCATCACAGACACTACTGCTTACTCCACCCCCCTCCTCTGTCCAACCCTACGGCCATCACAGACACTTCTGCTTCATTCCCCCTCCCTCCTCTGCTCAACCCTACTGTCATCACAGACACTTCTGCTTCATTCCCCTCCTCTGTCGAACGCTACTGCCATCACAGACACTTCTGCTTCATTCCCCCTCCCTCCTCTGTCCAACGCTAAGCCATTACAGGCACTTCTGCTTCATTCCCCCTTCCTCCTCTGTCCAACCCTACAGCCATCACATACATTTCTGCTTCATTCCCCCTCCCTCCTCTGTCCAACCCTACTGCCATCACAGACACGACTGCTTACTCCCCCTCCCTCCTCTGTCCAACCCTACGGCCATCACAGACACTTCTGCTTCATTCCCCCTCCCTCCTCTGCTCAACCCTACTGCCATCACAGACACTTCTGCTTCATTCCCCTCCTCTGTCGAACGCTACTGCCATCACAGACACTTCTGCTTCATTCCCCCTCCCTCCTCTGTCCAATGCTAAGCCATCACAGAAACTTCTACTTCATTCCCCCTTTCTCCTCTGTCCAACGCTACGACCATCGCAGACACTTCTGCTCCCCTCCCCCTACCTCCTCTGTCCAACCCTACTGCCATCACAGACACTTCTGCTTCATTCCCCCCTTTCTCCTCCGTCCAACCCTACTGCCATCACTAACACTTCTGCTTCATTCCCCATCCCTCCTCTGTCCAGTCCAACCCTACTGCCATCACAGACACTTCCGCTTCATTCTGCCTCCCTCCTCTGTCCAACCCTACCCCCATCACAGACACTTCTGCTTCATTCCCCGTCTCTCCTCTGTCCAACCCTACGTCCATCACAGACACTTCTGCTTCATTCCCCCTCCCTCCTCTGTCCAACGCTACATCCATCACAGACACTTCTGCTTCATTCCCCCTCCCTCCTCTGTCCAACGCTAAGCCATCACAGAAACTTCTACTTCATTCCCCCTTTCTCCTCTGTCCAACGCTACGACCATCGCAGTCACTTCTGCTCCCCTCCCCCTACTTCCTCTGTCCAATGCTACTGCCATCACAGACACTTCTGCTTCATTCCCCCTCCCTCCTCTGTCCAACGCTAAGCCATCACAGAAACTTCTACTTCATTCCCCGCTTCTCCTCTGTCCAACGCTACGACCATCACAGACACTTCTGCTCCCCTCCCCCTACCTCCTCTGTCCAATGCTACTGCCATCACAGACATTTCTGCTTCATTCCCCCTCCCTCCTCTGTCCAACCCTACTGCCATCACAGACACTACTGCTTACTCCCCCCCCTCCTCTGTCCAACCCTACGGCCATCACAGACACTTCTGCTTCATTCCCCCTCCCTCCTCTGCTCAACCCTACTGTCATCACAGACACTTCTGCTTCATTCCCCTCCTCTGTCGAACGCTACTGCCATCACAGACACTTCTGCTTCATTCCCCCTCCCTCCTCTGTCCAACGCTAAGCCATCACAGGCACTTCTGCTTCATTCCCCCTTCCTCCTCTGTCCAACCCTACTGCCATCACAGACACAGCTGCTTACTCCCCCTCCCTCCTCTGTCCAACCCTACGGCCATCACAGACACTTCTGCTTCATTCCCCCTCCCTCCTCTGCTCAACCCTACTGCCATCACAGACACTTCTGCTTCATTCCCCTCCTCTGTCGAACGCTACTGCCATCACAGACACTTCTGCTTCATTCCCCCTCCCTCCTCTGTCCAATGCTAAGCCATCACAGAAACTTCTACTTCATTCCCCCTTTCTCCTCTGTCCAACGCTACGACCATCGCAGACACTTCTGCTCCCCTCCCCCTACCTCCTCCGTCCAACCCTACTGCCATCACAGACACTTCTGCTTCATTCCCCATCCCTCCTCTGTCCAGTCCAACCCTACTGCCATCACAGACACTTCCGCTTCATTCTGCCTCCCTCCTCTGTCCAACCCTACCCCCATCACAGACACTTCTGCTTCATTCCCCGTCTCTCCTCTGTCCAACCCTACGTCCATCACAGACACTTCTGCTTCATTCCCCCTCCCTCCTCTGTCCAACGCTACATCCATCACAGACACTTCTGCTTCATTCCCCCTCCCTCCTCTGTCCAAACCTATGTCCATCACAGACACTTCTGCTTCATTCCCCCTCCCTCCTCTGTCCAACCCTACGTCCATCACAGACACTTCTGGTTCATTCCCCCTCTCTCCTCTGTCCAACGCTAGATCCATCACAGACACTTCTGCTCCATTCCCCCTCCCTCCGTCCAATGCTACTGCCATCACAGACACTTCTGCTTCATGCCCTCTCCATCCTCTATCCAATGGTCACACAGACACTTCTGCTTCACCCCCTCACTCCTCTGTCCAACCCTACTGCCATCACATACACTTCTGCTTCATGACCCCTCCCTCTTCAGTCCAACCCTACCGCCATCACAGACACTTCGGCTTCATTCCCCTTCCCTCCTCTGTCCAACCCTATTGCCATCACAGACACCTCTGCTTACTCCCCCTCCCTCCTCTGTCCAACCCTTCTGCTATCACCGACACTTTTGCTTCATTCTCCCTCTCTCCTCTGTCCAACCCTTCTGCCATCAGAGACACTTCTGCTTCATTCCCCACCCATCCTCTGTCCAACCCTACTGCTATCACAGACACTTCTGCTTACTCCCCCCTCCATGCTCTGTCCAACCCTACTGCCATCACAGGCACTTCTGCTTTATTACCCCTACCTCCTCTGGTCAACCCTACTGCCATCACAGACACTTTGCTTCATTGCCCCTCCCTTCTCTGTCCAACCCTACTGCCATCACAGACACTACTGCTTACCCCCCTCCCTCCTCTGTCCAACCCTACGGCCATCACAGACACTTCTGCTTCATTCGCCCTCCCTCCTCTGCTCAACCCTACTGCCATCACAGACACTTCTGTTTCATTCCCCTCCTCTGTCGAACGCTACTGCCATCACAGACACTTCTGCTTCACTCCCCCTCCATCCTCTGTCCAACCCTACTGCCATCACAGACACTTCTGCTTCATTCCCCCTCCCTTCTCTGTCCAACCCTACTCCCATCACAGACACTTCTGCTGCATTCCCTATCCCTCCTCTGTCTAATGCTACTGCCATCACAGACACTTCTGCTTACTCCCCCCTGCCTCCTCTGTCCAACGCTACTGCCATCACAGACACTTCTGCTTCATGCACTCTCCATCCACTGTCCAATGGTCACACAGACACTTCTGCTTCATCCCCCCTCCCCCCTCTGTCCAATGCTACAGCCATCACAGACACTTCTGCTTTATTCCCCCTCCATCCTCTGTCCAATGCTACAGCCATCCCAGACACTTCTGCTTCACTCCCCATCCTTCCTATGTCCAATGCTACTCCCATCACAGACACTTCTGCTTACTCCCCCCTCCCTCCTCTGTCCAACCCTATGGCCATCCCAGACACTTCTGCTTCATTCCCCCTCCCTCCTCTGCTCAACCCTACTGCCATCACAGACACTTCTGTTTCATTCCCCTCCTCTGTCGAACGCTACTGCCATCACAGACACTTCTGCTTCATTCCCCCTCCCTCCTCTGTCCAACCCTTCTGCTATCACAGACACTTCTGCTTCATTTCATTCCCCCTCTCTCCTCTGTCCAACCCTTCTGCCATCAGAGACACTTCTGCTTCATTCCCCACCCATCCTCTGTCCAACCCTACTGCTATCACAGACACTTCTGCTTACTCCCCCCTCCATGCTCTGTCCAACCCTACTGCCATCACAGACATGTCTGCTTCATCCCCCTCCATTCTCTTTCCAACCCTACATCCATCACAGGCACTTCTGCTTTATTACCCCTACCTCCTCTGGTCAACTCTACTGCCATCACAGACACTTTGCTTCATTGCCCCTCCCTCCTCCGTTCAACCCTACTGCCATCACAGACACTTCTGCTTCATTCCCCCTCCCTTCTCTGTCCAACCCTTACTGCCATCACAGACACTACTGCTTACCCCCTCCCTCCTCTGTCCAACCCTACGGCCATCACAGACACTTCTGCTTCATTCGCCCTCCCTCCTCTGCTCAACCCTACTGCCATCACAGACACTTCTGTTTCATTCCCCTCCTCTGTCGAACGCTACTGCCATCACAGACACTTCTGCTTCACTCCCCCTCCATCCTCTGTCCAACCCTACTGCCATCACAGACACTTCTGCTTCATTCCCCCTCCCTTCTCTGTCCAACCCTACTCCCATCACAGACACTTCTGCTGCATTCCCTATCCCTCCTCTGTCTAATGCTACTGCCATCACAGACACTTCTGCTTACTCCCCCCTGCCTCCTCTGTCCAACGCTACTGCCATCACAGACACTTCTGCTTCATGCACTCTCCATCCACTGTCCAATGGTCACACAGACACTTCTGCTTCATCCCCCTCCCTCCTCTGTCCAATGCTACAGCCATCACGGACACTTCTGCTTTATTCCCCCTCCATCCTCTGTCCAATGCTACAGCCATCCCAGACACTTCTGCTTCACTCCCCATCCTTCCTATGTCCAATGCTACTCCCATCACAGACACTTCTGCTTACTCCCCCCTCCCTCCTCTGTCCAACCCTACGGCCATCACAGACACTTCTGCTGCATTCCCCCTCCCTCCTCTGCTCAACCCTACTGCCATCACAGACACTTCTGTTTCATTCCCCTCCTCTGTCGAACGCTACTGCCATCACAGACACTTCTGCTTCATTCCCACTCCCTCCTCTGTCCAACCCTACCGCCATCACAGACACTTCTGCTTCATTCCCCCCTCTCTCCTCTGACCAACCCTGCTGCCATCACAGACACCTCTGCTTCATTCCCCCTCCCTCCTCTGTCCAACCCTACTGCCATCACAGACACTACTGCTTACTCCCCCCCTCCTCTGTCCAACCCTATGGCCATCACAGACACTTCTGCTTCATTCCCACTCCCTCCTCTGTCCAACCCTATGGCCATCACAGACACTTAAGCTTTGTTCCCGCTCCCTCCTCTGTCCATCCCTACTGCCATCACAGACACTTCAGCTTACTCCCCCTCTCCTCTGTCCAACCCTACGGCCATCCCAGACACTTCTGCTTCATTCCCCTCCGTCCTCTGTCCAACCCTTCTGCCATCACAGACACTTCTGCTTACTCCGCCCTCCCTCCTCTGTCCAACCCTACTGCCATCACAGACACTACTGCTTACTCCACCCCCCTCCTCTCCAACCCTACGGCCACCACATACACTTCTGCTTCATTCGCCTCCCTCCTCTGTCCAACCCTTCTGCCATCACAGACACTTCTGCTTCATTCCCCCTCCCTCCTCTGCTCAACCCTACTGCCATCACAGACACTTCTGTTTCATTCCCCTCCTCTGTCAAACGCTACTGCCATCACAGAAGCTTCTGCTTCATTCCCCCCCTCCTCTGTCCAACCCTACGGCCATCACAGACACTTCTGCTTCATTCCCCCTCCCTTCTCGTCTCAACCCTACTGCCATCACAGACACTTCTGCTTCATTCCCTCTCCCTCCTCTGTCGAACGCTACTGCCTTCACAGACACTTCTGCTTCATTCCCACTCCCTCCTCTGTCCAACCCTACCGCCATCACAGACACTTCTGCTTCATTCCCTCTCTCTCCTCTGTCCAACCCTATGGCCATCACAGACACTTAAGCTTTGTTCCCGCTCCCTCTTCTGTCCAACCCTACTGCCATCACAGACACTTCAGCTTACTCCCCCCCTCCTCTGTCCAACCCTACGGCCATCCCAGACACTTCTGCTTCATTCCCCTCCCTCCTCTGTCCAACCCTTCTGCCATCACAGACACTTCTGCTTACTCCGCCCTCCCTCCTCTGTCCAACCCTACTGCCATCACAGACACTACTGCTTACTCCACCCCCCTCCTCTCTCCAACCCTACGCCCACCACAGACACTTCTGCTTCATTCCCCTCCCTCCTCTGTCCAACCCTTCTGCCATCACAGACACTTCTGCTTCATTCCCCTCCCTCCTCTGTCCAACCCTACTGCCATCACAGACACTTCTGATTCACCCCCCCCTCCCTCCTCTGTCCAATGCTACTGCCATCACAGACACTTCTGCTTCATTCCCCCTCCCTCCTCTGTCCAACCCTACTGCCATCACAGACACTTCTGCTTCATTCCCCCTCCATCCTCTGTCCAACCCTACTCCCATCACAGACACCTCTGCTTCATTCCCCCTCCCTCCTCTGTCCAACCCTACTGCCATCACTGACACTTCTGTGTCATTCCCCCTCCCTCCTCTGTCCAACCCTACGTTCATCAGAGACACTTCTGCTTCATTCCCCCTCCCTCCTCTGTCCAACCCTACTGCCATCACAGACACTTCTGCGTCATTCCCCCTCCCTCCTCTGTTCAACCCTATTGCCACCACATACACTTCTGCTTCATTCCCCTCCCTCCTCTGTCCAACCCTTCTGCCATCACGGACACTTCTGCTTACTCCCCCCTCCCTCTTCTGTCCAACCCTACTGCCATCACAGACACTTCTGATTCATCCCCCCTCCCTCCTCTGTCCAACCCTACTGTCATCACAGACACTTCTGCTTCATTCCCCCTCCATCCTCTGTCCAACCCTACTGCCATCACAGACACTTCTGCGTCATTCCCCCTCCCTCCTCTGTCCAACCCTACTGCCATCACAGACACTTCTGCGTCATTCCCCCTCCCTCCTCTGTCTAACCCTACTGCCATCACAGACACTTCTGCTTCATCCCCCTCCCTCCTCTGTCCAACCCTACTGCCATCACAGACACTTCTGCTTCATCCCCCTCCCTCCTCTGTCCAACCCCGCGGCCATCACAGACACTTCTGCTTCATTCCCCCTCCTTTCTAAGTAAGCTAAGGAGCAGCAGAAATGCATGATTTGCTCCGTCCCATGAAGAGAGGTGGAAGCGTGAGATGTCATCCTGCAGTCTGTACCCACCACTTACTTGCTATGGTTGGTTGTTTTTGCTTTCTAGGAGATTTATGTCATGCCAAGATGTCAGTGTGCACCCACTCCATGTGCAACCACATTTGAGAGCTCTGATAAACTAAGCCTGGAGACATACAGGTATGTATTACCTTAATTAGACCTGAACAATTTTTATATAGCCCCGAGAGGACAATGAGAGTGTTTTTATTGAACTGGCCACCTGTGTGGTGGGCTCTATCCAGAATGTACTGTAATTAACTTTGTGAAATGTGTTTCATTGGTATGAGTAGTCCCTGTTCCGCACGTTGGTTCAATTGGGAAGTGAGCTGTACTTTGCTCTCTATTCTATCCATTGTATCACCTTTACAGAGGAGGATGGCATACTGTAAGTAATCTTGATGTGGCTAATGTTGCATGTGCTCTCTGCTATCAGTGTAATGCAAAGAGTCCCAGATGCCTCTGGCTTGACAGAACAGTGTTTGTTTTGTTCTACTTTTTAAGTTTAATGTGCCTGCCTATTTTATATTGACGTTATTCATCATTATCATTTGTAATGGTGTAAATGGTTCCCTTCTTTGTTCTCCAATCCCTCAAACACCCACACACCTCAACTCTCAAAAATCCTCTGTCATAACCTACCATCACAAACCTCCCACTCTGCTAGTCATGTGCATACTCACTTGCTCTGTCACACTGCCAAGTCACAACTCACTCCCCATTCCCTGTATCTCTTAACCATGCCCCTACTCTCACCAGTTCCTCCGGCAGTCCACAGTCCTCCACTCATTTTTTCTCCTTCAACATCCATTTCCCCACTTATCACACTCTTTCCTTAATCGTTTTGCTCAATCTGCATCTTGCTCTCTCTTTCCGGCCCTAACTCCCTGTCTGCTTTCTGGCTCATTGTAAAGACCGGAGGTGGGGGGTCTCTATTATTGGTACGTGGTCGAGCAATCCAGGCCTAGCTTCTCAGGAGGTGATGCGGGCTGGTTCTTAAGTACAGTGTAGTCCCTAAGCACCCACAAAGGAATGTCCGCACACTGTATTAGTTAAAACACAGTTTTTATATAATTAATATTCAAGGTTATGTACAATATCACGATAACTCACTTTGTGCTCATTATCTATAATGGCCAATCTATTCAGTTCTACGTAGTACCCCAATTACTATTCGATCTCTTTTAAAGTGCATCAACTGTACGGTTAAATGTCGCACAAATCGGTTTGTAAAGGAAACCAACAATATATATAAGAGGAAAGTATTTGGTTAGAACAATAGGCAGAATACTGGCCCTGCTACCTAGACACAGCTCTGTGTGGAGATCCCCCCACCTGGGCAACCTGTAAAATAAAGATATATCACCAGCCCAGTCCACATATTGTTCACAAGAATCTTTCCAATAGTTCATCAACCCCAAAGTACCTGGTGTTGTAGAGTTCCTCATCGGGAAATCGACGGCCCTTCTTGAGTGCACTCCCTTTAAGGCAGGAGCCACGGGTCGTCGAACGTCCGGCGATGAACACAGTGAACTACGGCGGTGAAGTGGCAGCTTCGTTCCTAGCGGTGCTCGTCGACGGGGAAGCGTAAACGTCCTGCAAGGAAGTGGCATGCGGGGCACCTCGATTTCGATAGTTCTGGACAGCAAAGAGTTTGAAGAACACATTGTGTATAGGCGCTATATAAATAAACAATCAATCAATCAATCAATCAAACTGTGGCCCAGCAAGGGCGTCGAGTCGTCAGCGTCTCTGTGGTCTTTTGGTGGCGGGAAACCCACCGGCGGATGCTCCTCAACGCGTCGTCGGCCTGGCCTTCTCCGGCGGGATAAGGCAGGCCGCAGTGCGCACGAGCATGTCAGTGAATCAAAAGTTCTTAAGCAACGGGAGCACAGCAGCTCCTTACGGCAACAGCGGTCATCAACGGTGGCGGACAACAGTCCGGGCGCTTCTCTTTGGGATTCCGCGGCAGTCCCCGCCTCCGGTCGGCAGACTGTCGTAGGTCTGTCTACCAGGGAGCTTTGGCAAAGATCAGCTGGTGCACGATGGTCCCTCGTAGCTCGGAAAGAGGGCACCTTAACAGGTCCTCTCTGCATCAGTCCTTGGAGACACAGCAGCTTTCAGATTGATGAAGAAGGGCAACAGCAATTCTTCTCTTCCAGCAGGGCTTCAAGGACAAGCTTCAGTTTCACTCCCGTTACTCTTCGTAGTTTGGACTTCAGCTTCTGAACACGAATTCTAGCAGTGAGAGGCCTCCAGATATACTAGTTGATCTCCCATTCATTCTGCTGGGTCACACTCAGGCAACCAATCGGTCAGAAGGGCATTCATGCAGGCAGGCAGCCAATCAGGCACACAAGGTATTCAGGCCATTCACTTCTCTCCAGACACTCACAACAAGTTATGTGTATTGGAACAAGTACCAAGCCATTCAACACTCCACACTGCATTCATACCAGTTCCGGGCAGGGCTGTCTCAGTCATTGGGCCTCATTACGAGTCCGCTGTGCTGGAATGCGGTGATTCCGTGTCGACGGTGACTCCGCTTCCACTACTGCAAAGTTGCAGAAAGAAGGGCTGATTACGGCACGTGGGTTGCGCGCAACACACCAAGGCGGAAACGGAGTCTCCGCCGTCACATAAACACCTACGCGCATGGACTTAGTGCCACAGAAAACAGCGCTAGAGCCGTGTCTGCCCCCGCCGACGCGGAAACACCGGAAGCAGAAATACCATGACCGCGGGGAAAAAAACGTAAAACAGAGAGGCGGCTATTATATAAAGCACAATCCACTGCTATCCTCAGACACCACAGGTCAGATCACCTCCCTGAGACTGACAACTCATCCAACAGCATCATGGCATCCAGGATACCAGCACGCAGACAGAGAAAGCAGCGCTTCAGTGAGGCTGAGCTCACAGTAATGGTGGAGCACATTGTTGAGCATGCTGAAATGCTCTTTAGCGCAGATCAGCGGCGCGCTACTCAGCAATGCCGCAAGGAGGTGTGGGCAGAGGCAGTACGCAAGTGCATAGCGGTTGGTGTGACCACACGCTCAGTGAAGGAATGCCACAAGAGGTGGGATGACCTCAGGCTCCGGGTGCGCAACCTCATCACAGCACACCGCCAACACAGAACTGGCACTGGTGGAGGCCCTGCATCCCCTCTGAAGCTGCAGTCGTGGGAGGAGCACTGCAGCAGTGTCATGCACCTCGAAGGCATCCACAGAATAGGAGAGGCAGAGGCAGGAGTGAGCCCACCTGCAGATGCTGGTAAGTGCACAGAGTACAAAGCCTTAAGTGTGAATGGGAGCGACCCAATGGACCCACTCCCAATGCCCCCCCAACAGGGCAGGAGTGACCCAATGGACCCACTCCCAATGCCCCCCCAACAGGGCAGGAATGACCCAATGGACCCACTCCCATTGCCCCCCCCCCCCCCAACAGGGCAGGAGTGACCCAATGGACCCACTCCCAATGCCCCCCCCCCCAACAGGGCAGGAGTGACCCAATGGACCCACTGACTGGCCAGGCGACGCGTATCACATCCCCAAAGCACGACCCCTCGAAATTCACACAGTGCGTGTCTGACTGGAAGCAGAGACCCACACCTGTGTGCATCAATAGTCAAAAGTGTTGAATTGCAAGTGGACATGGATTGTGATGTTTGATGCATGTGATGGACACATTACTTAACACCACACAACTAACCGCATGCCCTCTGTATCCCCACAGTCGACAAGTGACAGCGACGATGCACAAGAGGCTACGCAGCGGCTACCTGCAGGCGCACAACGCAGCTCTCATGTCCAGGAGGATGATGCAAGCTGCTCTGGCACATAGGCACTGGCAGCACCAGGCACACCGGCAACATAAGGCACATCGGCTGCAGCAGGCATGCCGGCAACATCAGGCACACCGGCTGCAGCAGGCACACCAGCAGACGCCACCATCCCCATGCAGGCACCCACCCTGGCCCCAGATGACGATTTGCAGCCCATCTGCACAGCTGAGGAGGCTGCATCAAGTGATGGGAGTGCCCCCGCCATGCAGGCCGAAGCAGTACAACAGGGTGAGGGGGACAACATGGATGGGCTGTATCCCATCCATGGCCTACAGTTCAGCCCCCCAGAACTGCACAGCCCCATGCGCTCCCCAACTCCATCCATGGCCGAGCTCTGTACACGTTTGCAGCACATCGAGCAACAACAGGCCACCCTGACGCAGCTAGTGGAAAGACAGCTGGAGGAGGCCAGGCTGCAGCGTGAGGGGCCATGCATCAGCGTGAGGAGGCCAGGCTGCAGAGGGAGAGCAATGGTATGTCGGTGCGTCAGCTCTGCAGGTCGATTGGACGATTTGCGGCCACAATTCTCACCCTGGCACGCCATGTCAGGGAAGGGAACAGTGTGCAATCCAGCATTGCTGAGTCAATGGTGGTAGCCCAACAGGCGTTTCAAGGAGCTTGCCCATAGTTACACCGACAGTCACTTCAGCCAGCACCACCCCATCCAGCTCTGCGTTCAAGTCAGTTGACTGGACCCTCCAGCAAGGACACGCCTGCGCACAAGTGCCCCCGCAAATAGTGGCATATGGGAATGCCAGTCAACATGACATTCGGGGACACCATGGGTGTAGGGGGGTGGGAACGTTTGGGTGGTGGGGGTTGCCCATTAGGGGGTTAGTTGTTAGGGGCCTGGTTGGGGGTAGGAACGTTTGGGTGGTTTGGGTGGTGGGTGGGCATGGGTGTACAGCTTCCCTACCCAATGCACTTTCTTCCCTGGTTAATTGATAATACAAAACCTTTGAAAACTACCATAATGAATGGACATCTGTCATTTCATTAGCAGACAAAAATTATTTATTCATCGGCATCGTCATATCCATGCTTTGCTGTCAATGTGCAGTCTCTCAAAAGTAAATGCGAATGAGTGCATCCCGTGCTTGTTGGCAATCTTTAGCACCCCTGGGAGGTTGTGGTGCCACCCCATCCCCATCGCCATCTCATCCCCATCTCCATCCCCATGTTCATCTCCTGCGTCTGGGGGCAGCAGAATGTTCCTGCGCAAGCACAGATTGTGCTGCATGGCACACACACGCATAATTTTACCCGTCTTCACTGGGCTGCACAGCAGTGATCCGCCAGATCTGCTCAAGCAGCGGAACCTGGCCTTCAGTAGGCCAAATGTCCTTTCAATCATGCCACGTGTGCGGACGTGTGCCCTGTTGTCCGCCTCCTCAAGCCTGTTCCTTGGCCTCCGTACAGGCGTCATCAGCCATGGCGTGAGTGCATATCCAGCATCACCTACATGGGATGTAAATGTGTGGGACATGTCAGTGTTTGTGGTTCATCTCACGATCTGATGCAATGCAATATTGTGTCATCATACATTCATCCATATGGGCCTAGCCGTGGTCGTAAGGGCGGGTGATTGCCATCCATGGGTGATTGTTGTAGATGGTGGCATTTGGACATGGCACTATTACTTGCTGTGCATATGAAGTGGACCTTATACACGATAGTGGTTGGTAAGTAAGGCACTGTGCAATGACAAGCACACATGGGGGAGTCAATCCATGATCTGTGATGATTTGGCTGTTGCAGGATGTCTCATGTGCAGCCGTCATGTGCTTTGGGGGGAGGTGGTCCTAAGTGTGGGTGGCTGGATTGAGTTGATCAACTTGTATGGCCTGTTGGTAGTATGTCTCCTTAGGCACGGTGTGTACTGTGGCAACCTGTCATGTGTAGATATGTGATGTGTGTGTTATGCTGACCGTCCATTACATGGGCCAGGTGGTGATGCATGTGCAGTTGTAGCAGCCCACTCACACAGGTCATTGGCCTGGGCACTCAACACACTTCAACAGGGCCTATTCATTGGCAGTTGTACTCACCCAATAGCCATGTGCTTTGTCCAGCGTAGCCTTCCATGTAGCGTGGCAATGTGGAATCCGCAGGACCATTGAGTTATGTGTTGACCCCGGAAAACGTGCGCAGAAATGTGTAATCAGCAGTCCGGCATCACATACCATCTGTACATTCAGTGAGTGGTACTGTTTCCTGTTGCGGTACACCATCTCCATTGCATGTGGTACTGTCAGCTCTATGTGGGTGCAGTCTAATGCACCTATGCAATTTGGCATGGCTGCAATGGCATGGAGTGCCAACTTGGTTGCAATGACCTCTGCAAGTGTACGGGGTAGGGCAATGTGTTCCGACACATGGTGCAGCAGAGCGTCCAGTACCTGTCCCAATATATTTGAAAAACAGGGTTGTGAGAGCCCGTGCAGCTCACCAACTGTGTGCTGATAAGTTCTGGTGCCTAGGAAATGCAGTACTGACACCACCTTCAGGAGGGGGGTGGGGATTGCGGTCGAGATGGCAATGTGGCTGCTGATGTCGTCCTCAATCATGGCGGTGATGTACATGATAGTTGGACGGTCCAGTCGGTATAATGTGTGGATCTGTCCTGGGGTCAGGTTCCAGGGTGAGGCCCTGATGCGGGGTATTGCAGGCTGCCTGTGGGGTCGTGCCGGCTGCACAATTGGGTTTGGCATGGGTGCAGGGTTTGCTAACTGACGCCTGCGCCTCCTCCGCCTCTGCCTCATCCTCCTCTGCACCATTGCTGCCACCATGTGCACTGCTGCCTGTAGGTTCAATAGTCCCAGTCCCAATGCTGCTGCTGCTGTTGCCTGCATGCATTGTTGTGTTTGGAGTTGGCCTGGGTGTGGGTGTGGCCTTTTGTAGCCTCCCAGTGACCTGCTGGGTCCGGCTGGCCTCATTTGGGGCACCTGTGGCCTGATTTGCCTCACCTGGTAATGTTTAACGTCATGTTCGCGGTGGCGCCAATACCGCCTCTGTGCCCATGGATTTTCTGCCATTTTTGTGGCAGTGTTTCCATGTCCGTGGTACTCGTGATGCCCATGGTGTTTCGTGTTGCCGGTAACTGGGTGGTTTCACTGCCGTCGCATTCTACAGATCACTTAACTCCGCGGTGGCGGTTTGTGGTGGTGGTTTTTCCGGGTCCGTGGGTCGTGATTGCACGGTCACAGAAACGACACCGGTATGGTTTTACCGGTGGCGTTAAGTCTAGTAATGAGGCCCATTGTGTCAAACACCAGATACTAGACATCCACAACACATAATGCGTATGTGTCACACACTCCATTCACCCAGATCCCACCCACAGAGCATACCCACAACATACTGCCACTGGGAAGGCTTCAGCCAGTCTAGCCTGGACTTCACAACAACACCATATATGGAACTCCCACCAACAGCTGGCCAGGGGGAAGGGACAGAGTCAGGGCTTCCCAGGACTTTGGGAAAACAAGATAACAGGCAATAGAAAGCAAGAGGCCACAGGGGCCATCTTGTTTCCTATCGGGAATCAACTGATTCCAATGGCAGGGCCTCGGTATCCCAAAATGGAGGATACTCAGAGCACCTGTCAAATTCAGCATGGAGCTGCCACCAGCCCATACCCTGCTCTGGGAGCCACACACAAGTGCCCATAAACATACACCAGGGGCAAAGGGTTGTACCCCCACCCATGGGTGCCATAAGGGTATCCCATGGGTCTGTACACCAAACCAAAAGTGAGAGTTGCACTGCCAGGAGTCCCACATGAACTCCTGCACGGAAAACACGACAGAACACACGATAAAATGCAGTAAAGGACAAGTATACGGAGACCCTGTCCCTCCGATGCATTTCCAGCATCACAGTCGCCCCTCCCCCCAGACTGAGGTTAGGGTGCCTAATCTCTCACAAGATAGACACCTTCCTCCAGATGGTCAACATACCTTCTGGAAAGGCCATCTGCATTATCGTGACTCTTCCCTGGTCTATGCGCTATGGTGAAGCCTAGCCCTTGCAGGCTAATGGACCACCTGAGCAGTTTCGGGTTCTCACCCTTCATCTGCATAAGCCACTTCAGGGGCTTATGATCTGTTTGGACCTTGAAGGTAGACCCTGTAAGGTAGGGCCTAAAACGCCTAAGGCTCCAAACTATGCTAAAACATTCCTTTTCAACAGTAGCCAACCTAAGTTCTCTACCCTTGAGTTGTCTACTGATGAATATGATAGGATGTTCCCTCCCTTTGTCATCTAACTGGGACAAGACAGCTCCAATTCCAGTGTTGCAGGCGTCAGTTTGAACAATAAAGGGCTTGCTGTAATCGGGCGCGCACAACACAGGTGCCCTACACAGACTTTCTTTCAAGCCATCAAAGGCCCTCTGACAGTAGTCTTCAGTGCAATTAACCTTCCTAGGCTGTTTGGGTGAAGTCAGAGCTCTCAGGGGTGCAGCTCTGGTTCCATAGTCTGCCATGAAATTGCGATAATACCCAGTGAGGCCCAAAAAGGCTATCACCTGGGTTTGAGTAGTGGGAGTCTCCCAGTCCTGTACATCCTGTATGTTACTGGGGAGAGGTTTGATTTGATCCCCTCCAACCTCATGACCAAGATATGTGACTTTCCTCTGAGCTATTTGGCCCTTGGTGGCCTTGATAGTGAGGTTAGCCTGTTTCAAGGCCTGCAACACCCTATCCAGATGTGTCAAATGCTCTTCCCAGGTGGAACTGTAGACGGCAATGTCGTCTAAGTAGGCCACACAAAAGGCCTCCAGCCCACTGAGCGCATGATTGACCAATCTCTGGAAGGTGGCAGGGGCATTCTTCAACCCAAAAGGCATGACCCTAAACTGGTAGAGTCCCTCAGGTGTTGAGAACGCCGTCTTTTCCTTAGCATGGTCCGTCAGAGCTATTTGCCAATAGCCTAAGATAAGGTCAAAGGTGCTCGCAAATTTGGCAGCACCTATGGTGTCTACAAGCTCATCAGCCCAGGGCAATGGGTGCGTGTCGGTTTTGGTGACGGCATTGACTCCTCGGTAGTCCACACAGAACCTCCAATCCTTGGTACCTGCTTGGGGACTTGCCTTGGGGACAAGGACCACAGGACTGGACCAGGGACTGGTTGAGGGTTCAATAACACCCAGATCCAACATCCTGGCGACCTCAGCCTGGATGTGGTTCTTAACTGTATCTGACATACAGTAGCACATGCTTTTGACAGGCACATTGTCACCAGTGTCAATTTCGGGCCTACACCACGGTCTAAGGCCTGGTGTCAGTGAAAACAGAGAGGCATACTGCCAGAGCAAAGCCCTGCAGGCCTTCTGCTCCTCTGTCGTCAGATCTGGAGAAAGATGTACTCCCTCCACTGAGCCATCCTGAGGGTTGCTATGCAGCAAATCAGGAAGGGGCTCACTCTCATCCTCCTCTTGCTCTGAAGCTAGCAAGAGACATGAGACTTCTGCTCGCCCGTGGAAAGGCTTGAGCCTGTTAACATGGAATACCAGAGGGGCTACCCCTGGGATTCCCATGTCAACCAGATAATTGACTTTGCCCATCTTGGAGATGATCCTGAAGGGTCCAGTCCACTTTTCTGCCAAAGCTCGAGGCGTGGTAGGCTCCATCACGAGGACCTCCTGTCCTGGAGTCCAATCCACTTGCATTGTTTTAAGGTCATGCCAGTATTTATTCAATTTCTGGCTGGCCTTGAGATTCGCTGTTGCTTGACCCATCATCTGTGTCATCCTCCGTCTGAGGCCTAACACATAGTCCTACACGTGCTTGGCGGCACCTGGAGGGGTGGCCTCCCAACCTTCTCTGATCAAGGCAAGGGGACCCCTCACGGGATGTCCAAAGAGTAACTCAAAGGGGCTGAAACCAACACTCTCTTGAGGTACCTCTCTGTAAGCAAACAGCAGGCATGGCAGGAGGAGATCCCATTTCCTCCTTAGGGGCTCTTCCAAAGTGCCCAGCATGCCCTTGAGAGTTTTATTAAATCTGTCAACCTGACCATTGGTCTGGGGATGGTAAGAGGTAGAGAACTTATAGGTTACCCCGCACTCTTTCCACATGGTTTTCATGTAACTCGACATGAAGTTGGATCCTCTGTCAGAGACAACCTCCTTAGGGAATCCAACACAGGTGAAAATGCCCAGGAGAGCCCTGGCAACCACCTTGGCAGTAACAGCCCGAAGGGGTATAGCCTCAGGGTACCTGGTGGCATGATCAACCAAGACCAGGATGAACCGATGTCCACCTGAAATGGGACCGACAATGTCGATGCGCACCCTCTCAAAAGGTGTGCTAACCACTGGCAATGGCTGCAGTGGGACAATGACACTGCCTCCAGTCTTGCCAGACCACTGACAAGTTGGGCAGGTCCTACAGTGGGACTCCACTTCTACTCCCATCTGGGGCCAGTAGAAATGGGCAGAGAGCCTCTGCTTAGTCCTCTTGTTACCAAGATGACCTGCTAAGGGCACCTCATGCGCCAACTGCAGCAGGAAGGGCCTGTAAACCTGGGGTACCACCAATCTGTTGAAGGCACCAGGTTCAGGCTTAGTGGGTTTACTAACAAGGAGCTCACCCTCCCAGTATATCCGGAATGTCCTAGGCACTTCTCCTTGTGCCTGGGACAGGGCCTGTTTCCTCAGAACCTCAAGAGAGAGTGGCACTCTCTCTGTCCCTTACAGAAGTCTGCCAGGGAGGGTCCCCCTTCAGCTAACAACCATTGAAGGTCGGGGTGATCCTCCGGGTTCAGTACCTCTCCCACAGGAAAGTCTTCTGGCTCTTCTCCCACAGGAGTTGAGACGGGGTTCACCACTGGACCCAGCCCGTCCGGAGCTTGGATCCCAATGGGTGCTGTTGGAACAGCAGGAAGAGCAGGGGCTCCCTCCACAGAGGTGGCCTTCTTACTCTTCCATTTCTTTCGTGCCTTGGGTTTTCCCGTCAGCGAGGGTACCGGGCTCACATCCAAACCCTGTAACACCTGTGACATAGTGACTGCTGCAGCAATCAGGGGGAGACCATCCGAGATCAACCCCAATTCCACTAGATCATTACCTAACAGAATGTTAGCATGGACATTGCCCTGAACCAGCACAGGAAGCCTTGCTGTCTTGTCTCCAATCATGAGTGTGACTAAGACTACAGGCAATAATTTGGGAGGCCCACCAGCTAACCTGGTGGTTCTCAGAGGATCACCTACATAGTCCTCTGGCTTGAGCAGGGTCCTGTCCACCACTGTCATGCTTGCCCCAGTGTCTCTCAAGCCAGTAGAAGGCTGGCCATTCAAGAGGACACTGCTCAAAATCCTAAGTGTGTTCTGTCGGATAGTCGCCAGTACTTCTGCGTACTGGTCCCAGGTCCCAAGGGACACTAAGGAAATCTCTATGGGAGCACCAAATGTGATCCCGGTAGAGGAGGGGAGGACAGTGGCCTCCACCTCAGGTACGGAGTAGGGGTAGGTCAGGCTAACAGCCTGGCTCCAAGTGACTTGCCCTTACACTTGGGATCACCCCTTCTATGATCCAGAGCCCTACAATCCCAACAAGTGCCGGGAGTGTGGGGTACGATACTGGAACTACTGGGACCCTGCTTTGCAGCAGGCGGACCACTACTCTTACTCTCACTCACAACAGACTTATCTCCACTAGGTTTTTGGGACTTAGGAGAGGAAGGTTTTGGTTTACTCGACTGTGATTGCTTCTGGGACGCCTCAGCTTTCTGAGAGGTCCCCTTTTCTTTGCCCTTGTCCTTCCCACTGGAGTCCTTAGGGGACACCCGGTGGGAGACCCACTTTTCAGCCAACCTAGCCAGCTTAAATGGATCCAAAATGTTCTGGTCAGCAACATACTGACGTAGCTCTGGTGAACAGGCTTCAGAAAAACACTCAAAAAACAAAAGGTGAGACAATTCAACAAAAGTTTTCATCTTCGATCCATCAATCCACCCCATCATGTTCATGTGCGCAGCACTCACCCAGTCAACCCAAGACACATTCTCTCTTTTCTTAAATTCCCTGAACCTTTTAAGGTATTGGGTAGGTGTTTTGCCAAATTTGGCAATCAGAGCAGACTTCATGCACTCATACTGACCCCTTTCTTCCACACTCAGTTTCAGAATACAGTCATATCCAGCCTGAGGCACTCTGCTTAACAAACACTTAGCCCAATCTCTCTTATCAACATCATGAATTGCACAAGCCATTTCAAACGCTTCAATCCATTGGAGGATATCTGAACCCAAATTAACAAGGGGGTCCTTGGGAGTCCCTCTGCCAGACAATAGTCCTGGTTGCAAGACACTTACCCAGAGTCTTTAGCTCACTATCTTTCACAGAGAAGAAATATCCCAAACATATCAGTCTTTGTCCTGCACTGGGGCAGCCCAGCACTGAAATGCTAGGCAATTCTCCTCTGAACAAGAGTACCAACAGCATCCCCAGACACGTGTTTCGGTCTGGTTGGAGCTCATCAGTAGGGAGGAGCTGTGCCTCTCTAAGAATAGTGAGCAAGGGGTCCACGTCTGGATTCCCCTAGTAACTTAGGGTGAGACCCAAAGTTACTTAAATAAGCAAATTAACAAGGGGATCCTGGGAGTCCCTCTGCCAGGAGAAGGCGGGCCGCAGTGCAGACGAACGCGTCCGTGAATCGAAAGTTCTTAGGCAACGGAGGCACGGCGGGTCCGGTCGGCAACAGCGGTCGTCGATGGTGGAGGACAACAGTCCGGGCGCTTCTCTTTGGGATTCCGCGGCAGTCCCCGCTTCCGGTCGGCAGCCTGTCGTAGGTCTGTCTACCAGGGAGCTTTGGCAAAGATCACCTGGTGCACGATGGTCCCTCAGAGCTCGGGAAGAGGGTGCCTTACCAGGTCCTCTCTGTGTCAGTCCTTGGAGACACAGCAGCTTTCAGATTGATGAAGGTCAAGCTTCAGTTTCACTCCAGTTACTCTTCGTAGTTTGGACTTCAGCTTCTGAACACAAATTCTAGCATTGAGAGGCCCCCCGATATACTAGTTGATCTCCCATTCATTCTGCTGGGTCACACTCAGGCAACCAATCGGTCAGAAGGGCCTTCATGCAGCCAGGCAGCCAATCAGGTGCATAGTGCATTCAGGCCATTCACTTCTCTCCAGACACTCACAACAAGTTATGTGTATTGGGACAAGTACCCAGCCATTCAGCACTCCACACTGCATTCATACCAGTTTCGGGCAGGGCTGTCTCAGTCATTGTGTCAAACACCAGATACTAGACATCCACAACACAGAATGCGTATTCGTCACACACTTTATGCACCCAAGTCCCACCACATGGCGTACCCACAACATACAGCCACTGGGAAGGCTCCAAACAGTGTGGCCTGGACTTCACAACAACCCCATATATGGAACTTCCACCCAACAGCCGGTCAGGGGGAAGGGACAGAGTCAGGACTTCCCAGGACTTTGGGAAAACAAGGTAACAGGCAATAGAAGGCAAGAGGTCACAGGGGCCATCTTGTTTTCTATCAGGAATCAACTGATTCCAATTGCAGGGCCTGGGTATCCCAAAATGGAGGATACTCAGAGCACCTGTCAAATTCAGCATGGAGCTTCCACCAGCCCATACCCTGCTCTTTGGACCACACACAAGTGCCCAACCATACACTAGGGGCACAGGGTTGTAACCCCACCCATGGGTGCCATAAGGGTATCCCATGGTTCTGTACACCAAACCAAAAGAGAGAGCTGCACCGCCAGGAGTCCCACATGAACTCCTGCATGGAAAACACAACAGAACACACGATAAAAGGCAGTAAAGGACAAGGATACGGAGGCCCTGTCCCTCCAATGCATTTCCAGCATCACACTCATGCTCCATCTCTGACCCTCTCTGCTTTCTGTTTGTTTGCAACACCTTAAGGGTGTGATGACATATAGGGAGAAAGAGGGAAACCTTAGGTTGTCCCGTGAGGACATTGAAATACAAAAGGCTTCAGCCTTTATGCCATCAGCAGCAGTCGGATATCTCTTTAGACAGGCGGGCTTACTCATTTTGAGTACCAGCGTGGGTTTGAGGGCGTTCGACCCTTGACCTGTCTCTGTGAGTTGGTGTATTATAGAGGCCAGCTGTGACACACTCCTTCCTGTTGCTACTCTTTCTCCGCTGTCTTTCACTTTCTGTTGCTTTTCCACTCACTATTGTCTCTTTCTTCCACTGCCGCTCAGGTTATTTGCCTTTCTTCGCTTGTCTCACTTTTCCATTGTCCATCTCTTGCACCAGCTGTTGATCTGATCTGTGTCTAGAGATGTCTATTGCTGCTGATGTTTCTCCTCTCCTGGTTACCTCTGTCTCTTTATTCTCTGCTTTCTTTGTAGAGTATCTCCTTGCTCTCTCTTCCTGGTCTTGCTTCACTGTCTCTTTTGGCTCATTATTATGGTCCCTGTTCTCTCCTTCTCACCTGCTTCCACCCACCCCCTTTGTTGCCCTGTTTCTCTTAGATTCAGAGTTCAGTTATTCTTATGTTTGCTTCCAGCCATTGCAATAATACCTATTCGAAAAGCTGAACATGCATTTTCCATCCACACATCTAGTTCAGTTTGAACATTGTGGGGGGTCCTATTAAATGCATGCACAAGTGTCTCAGCAGATTCTGCACCTGCGTCCATGCCATAGCTGCAGTGTATGACATTGCAAGTGTAGCAGTATACAAGTATACACGACTATCCTCATTGCCCCTCATTCGGGGGTCTCACCTAGGGGCCTTGCTTAGTATACCGACTCATGTTGCTGCTCCCTGCATGTGAACCTGTCCATGCTGGGACCTCATGTACACTTAGCAAACACCACTCACTAGCTTCTCCAAACTTCCCCAGTCTCCCTTATCATGTGACCCAGCATAGTGAGTACTAGTAAAGATGGCTGCCTAGCCCGCCATGACACTCTGGATCAACAACACATTATTTGCTATATCTCAGTTCCTGTGAATATGAGCATCTTCATGAAAACGACTCTCTGCTGTTGACACACATGGGATGTGTGCAGTGTGTGGCAGAAGTACACATAACTTGAGTGTATGGCAGAGCACAACCTCAGCAGTGTTGCCAGCCTTCTCTCTTCACGTCTGCACAAGGTGCCTGCTTTGCCTAAATATCATTTTTAGCTGTGCCTCCTTCCTGCATTGAAGGCACCTGTTTGCTTGAAAATCATGTTTGCTGGGTGCACAACTGTTACTTACTACCATTTTACAAACAGCATTTGCTGTTGAGTACATCCTGCATAACGTCTTGCACGTCCTACTTTGTCCTCAGTGCCCTGTTACCCTCTTGTCCCCCACCCCCTGTATTTTTGCCCCCCCATGTGCCTCAGTACATCAGCCTTGTAAGTGTCCTCCTCACCATTGCAGCTAGCTATGTCACTATCTCTCCTATCTTCTCTAACTGCTTCTCTATTTCCTATCTCTCTCCTATCACTAAATCTGCCCGAGGAAACTTAAGAAGGACATACTGGGCTCCAACCCAGGCCTTCCTATTGCAGACACCTATGTCACGGCTTGCTCAAGAGATTCTCACAGACCTCCTCTTTGTCGTTACCTCACCCAACCTATGGACCTGGAACATGGTCACCTTTCTTCCTCCTATCGCCTCTTCTCCCATTAATGGTGGCACGTGCTGGGAGGTCCTCCTGGCCTCTTTGCCATTTCCAGTGTCATCATTAATGTCTACTTCAATGGAACCATCATGATTCAGGGTCCTCAACCCAACCTTCTTCTCTTCGAAAAGCTGCTCCCTTGCCTCTCTAACCTCACCCCTCCCTCCGGCCAGGCTCCCTTGCCTTCTGTACCTTCCTCCTCCTCTGCACAGGCTCCTTTCCCTTCTGTGCCCTCCTCCTCCTCTGCACAGTCTCCCTTGCCTGCTACATCTTCCTTATACTCTCCACAGGCTCCCTTGTCTGCTGTGCCTTCCTCGTTCTCTGCACAGGCGCCCTTGCCTTACTTCACTGCCCTGACGCCCTTGTCGGCCTTGGCTCCTCCGTTATCCTCCACTATCCCTACTGCTCTCTCGCCACCCTTGGGGGGGGAGACCACCATCCCCTGCAACCCCCCACGGAAGTCCTTCAAAGATGGGAAACTGCTCCATATTGTCACGCTTAACTTTTGCTCTGCTGTCAAACACTCGTCTGATATCTGCAACCTTCTTGAACGCATGGACCTAGGTGTGCTCGCCATCAAGGAGACATGGTTCAAGTACAGCCCTGTCACAATCTGCGACACACTCCTCCCTGTAGGATACAAGACCCCTCTTTTCCCAGGCCCAAGGAGTCAGGAGGGGGAGTGGCATTGATCTTCCAAGAATGGATACCTGTGTCCATCATCCACACTCAGGCCTACTCCTCCTTCGAGAGTCTAGTCTGCAGCCTCTCACTCTCTAATAAATCTTCTCTCCTTATGGCCACCTTCTATTAGCCACTAGGACAGTCCACTCTCTTCCTCTCAGAACGGGCTGACCTGACCTCCTCTCTACTCTCCTCCTCCCCCTCTCAACTCCTCCTGCTGGGTGACCTCAACATCCATCCGGACTCTCCTGACTCCTCGGCACCTTTTTTTCGCAACCTATGCGATTCTCTCTCTGTCTCCATCTTACCCTCTGGCCACTACCTAGTATAAGATCTTCTGCTAGAAGATCCGTAGCTCGGGACGCTTTCCAAGATTAGATGGTCTGGCCACTACCTAGTATAAGATCTTCTGCTAGAAGATCTGTAGCTCAGGGTGCTTTCCAAGATTAGATGGTCTGTCCACTACCTAGTATAGGATCTTCTGCTAGAAGATCCGTAGCTTGGGACGCTTTCCAAGATTAGATGGTCTGGCCACTACCTAGTCTAAGATCTTCTGCTAGAAGATCTGTAGCTCTGGGTGCTTTCCAAGATGAGATGGTCTGGCCACTACCTAGTATAAGATCTTCTGCTTGAAGATGCGTAACGCTGTGCCCTTTCAAGATTAGATGTTCTTCTGGCCACTACCTAGTCTACGATCTTCTGCTTGAAGATCCATAGCTCAGGACACTTTCCAAGATTAGATGGTCTGGACACTACAGAATCTTAAAGGTCTTCCCCTAAGGGAATAAACCATGCTGTAGGTGCTGACTCAGTCACTGGTTCAACTGGATCTGGTACAACTAGTAGGTGACAAATGCACTGCAGCTGTTTCTATACATTTATTACTGCATTTTTATGGGGGGGATAAGCCCGCCAAAGCCCTCTTCTATGCCCCCCTTCCCTTTCCCAACTTCCACCTACCAATAGAAATTAATAAAATGTATACCCGGCCCCCTAAAACAGCCACAAAAAGGCATCTGGCCACATCCTAGTATAAGATCTTCTGCTAGAAGATCCATAGCTTGGGACACTTTCCAAGATTAGATGGTCTGGACACTACCTAGTATAAGATACTCTGGCAGAAGATCTGTAGCTCGGGATGCTTTCCAAGATCAGATGGTCTGGCCACTACCTAGTATAAGATCTTCTGCTAGAAGATCCATAGCTCAGGACACGTTCCAAGATTAGATGATCTAGCCACTACCTAGTATAAGATCTTCTGCTAGAAGATCCGTAGCTCGGGATGCTTTCCAAGATTAGATGATCTAGCCACTACCTAGTATAAGATCTTCTGCTAGAAGATCCGTAGCTCGGGATGCTTTCCAAGATCAGATGGTCTGGCCACTACCTAGTATAAGATCTTCTGCTAGAAGATCCTTAGCTCAGGACGCTTTCCAAGATTAGATGGTCTGGTTACTACCTAGTATAAGATCTTCTGCTAGAAGACCCATAGCTCTGGACGCTTTCCAAAATTAGATGTTCTGGCCACCAGCTATTATAAGATATTGTGGCAGAAGATCTGTAGCTCGGGATGCTTTCCAAGATTAGATGGTCTGGCCACTACCTAGTATAAGATCTTCTGCTAGAAGATCCGTAGCTCGGGACACTTTCCAAGATTAGATGGTCTGGACACTACCTAGTATAAAATTTTCTGGCAGAAGATCTGTAGCTCGGGATGCTTTCCAAGATTAGATGGTCTTGCCACTAACTAGTATAAGATCTTCTGCTAGAAGATCCGTAGCTCAGGATGCTTTCCAAGATTAGATGGTCGGGCCCCTACCTAGTATAAGATCTTCTGCTAGAATATCCGTAGCTCAGGGTGCTTTCCAAGATTAGATGGTCTGGCCACTACCTAGTATAAGATCTTCTGCTAGAAGACCCATAGCTCGGGACGCTTTCCAAGATTAGATGGTCTGGCCACTACCTAGTATAAGATCTTCTGCTAGAAGACCCATAGCTCGGGACGCTTTCCAAGATTAGATGGTCTGGCCACTACCTAGTATAGGATCTTCTGCTAGAAGATCCGTAGCTTGGGACGCTTTCCAAGATTAGATGGTCTGGCCACTACCTAGTCTAAGATCTGCTGCTAGAAGATCTGTAGCTCAGGGTGCTTTCCAAGATTAGATGGTCTGTCCACTACCTAGTATAAGATCTTGTGCTCGAAGATGCGTAAGGCGGTGCGCTTTTCAAGATCAGATGGTCTGGCCACTACCTAGTATAAGATCTTTTGCTAGAAGATCCAAAGCTCTGGATGCTTGTCAACTAGTATAAGATCTTCTGCTAGAAGATCCATAGCTCAGGACGCTTCCCAAGATTAGATGGTCTGGCCATTACCTAGTATAAGATCTTATGCTGGAAGATCCGTAGCATACAATGCTTTCCAAGATTAGATGTCTGGCCACTACCTAGTATACGAACTTCTGCTCGAAGATCCATAGCTCAGGACGCTTTACAAGATTAGATGGTCTGGACACTACAGAATCCTAAAGATCTTCCCCTAAGGGAGTAAACCATGCTGTAGGTGCTGACTCAGTCACTGGTTCAGCTGGATCTGGTACAACGAGTAGGTGACAAACGCCTTGCAGCTGTTTCTCTGCATTGCATAGGGGCAGGGGTAAACTGCCAAAGCCCTCTTCTATGCCCCCCTTCCCTTTCCTGACTTCCTCCTACCAATAGAAATTCATAAAATGTATACCCATACTCCCCAAAACAGCCACACAAAAAAGGCGCCAAAATGGCTGCAATGAGTTGGCCCTTAAAGGCTTTGGGTTTCTCCTCAGCCTTTTTCTGACACAGTAGATGATAGAGGCTTCTTAGGTGTGGGTATATCCTTGCCAGCTTGTCACGTGTCTGCTTGTTATCTGGTGACTTCAGCAGGGAAAGGTCTCGCCACACCAAGTTTTTCCAAGTCATTCCCTATCAGGACTGTTGTGTGGATATTAACTGGAATATTTGCAGATAATAAAACCATACATGGTAGTGTGATGAAGTGGATTCTGCCCTGCAGGAGTATAAGTGTGAGTCGGGTAAACTGGCCCACTCAGCCCTCACACTTCTACAAACCAAAACCCAGCACAATCATACAGCTGCAAGTAGAATGAAAAGAGAATACTGTACTAAAACCCACTCCAGAGGAAGAACAGAGAAGATGTGACAGACTGAAGAACGTGGCACTCTGAGCCTAGTTTCAGGGGTGGTAGGTAAGGTACTACCATAAAACGGAAACAGGTGTGTGCAACCCTTCTACTGAGGATGGACATGGTTCAAATTACCGGTTCTATGGAATTTCCTCCACTCCGGAGGGTGTACAACCATGTTTTAGCTCACTGCATGCTTCAAAGAGGAGAAATGCAGATTTGCATATCAGTTTGGTGCCATCCACAAAGGCAGGCCAGCACCGAAATGCTAGGCAAATCTCCTCTGAACAAGAGTAGCATCAGCAACTCCAGACACGTATTTCAGCCTTGTTGGGCCTCCTCAGTGAGGTGAAGCTGAGCCTCCCTAAGGCACAGTGAGCAAGGGGTCCACGTCTGCATAAATGTGCTGCATATATGGTTGTCGAAGTGATGATCAATGGTGCGTCATTGTTCCATCAACGGGCTAGCCAGGCCGAGCTGTGGTTGTAACCCCCGGTTAAAGTCGGCCAGTGACCCTCTGGTGATTCAGTTCAGTTTCCGCATGGAGCGGGTGCTTCGGGCCTAGCAGGTGACGTGCTTCACTAGGAACATGATGCAGTGTCGAGCTGGTTTAGATGCAAGCAATAGTTCGGCTTGTTCGGAGGAACACAGATGCCAGCATCTTTGCAATAGTTCAAGATGTGGGGAGCACAGAGCGACTGGTTCGGTGCAGTAGAGCAGGGAGCTTCGGTTGGTCTGGCCCTCCGGTTGCTGTGAGGCCTTCGCAAAGGACTTGAGGACAAGATATCTCCATTCAGGGTCTGCTCCGCTAGCTCCAGGAGATCAGTTGCCGAGTGATTGGTCCTGGTCCACAGCAGTGGTCACTCCTGATGTGCCCTGAGAGTGGTTAGGTGACAGATTTTTCTTCTGTCCAAAGCCTTCACCTCAGGCTGAGGGCTTTGGGCAGTTCTACTGTCCCAATGGAAGTCCACAGTGTCATCCCTCCATTCCCAGCGGTGACCTCGCCCCATGTGGCCAGGGGGCAGCTGCCCCTACCTGATCCTGATCCCTGGCTATATGAGGGAAGATCACTTGGCGGGAGGCAACCCTCAAGGGAGTGGACAACATCATCAGATTACCCGCCAATTAAGGTACTGTAGACCCCCTTCAAACAACCGTTCAAACACCATGACATACTGCCAGGCTGCCAACATGACTATGGGCCTCATTACGACCCTGGCACTAAGTGAAAAACGATGGCGGTAAATGGTTACCGCCATCGTTTTCCGCCAGGTCCGATCATGACCCGTGACCGTTAACTACGATGCCATTAGCGGCATCGTAGTTAACGCTACCGCTAACTGCGCTAAGGGTGTGCGCATGCGGCCGGCCACACCGTACTTAGCGCCATGGCGGAAAGGTACGCAAATGCTGACCCAAGCGGACATGCACCTAACGCCATCACCCAGCCCGTTAAGTACCTTACCGCCATGGTGCTAAGTACGCCATCGCGAACCAACCGTAAAGGGCCATGTAAAGTGAATGCAGCTGCCACAGGTGCACAGAAACAGCACAGGTGAAGGCAATACAGACTCAGGAAGTACAAAAAGAGCACACCCCACCCCTTCCCACACCCAGTCACACTCCACAATGATACCAATACGACTAGCAATGTTGGGGCAGGAGAACCTGATAGCAATGCAAGTGCTACTACAACAACAACAACAACAACAACAACAACAGGCTGCACAGAGGAGACGCAGGAGGAGAAGGAGGGCAAGGCAGGCCCAGCAAGCCCCACCAGCACAGCCAGTGCCACCACGCAGGCAGCCCCCAATCCCACGCATCAGAGCCAATCCATTCAACCTCACTGCTGAGCAGATCCACACCCTGTACCGTATGGACCGGGACACCATCACCGCCATCGTACACATGATACACAACGACATCGTCAGCATGATAGAAACTCCAACCGCCATCCCACCCCTACTGAAGGTAGTGTCTGTACTCCACTTCCTGGCCACAGGCACCTACCAGCACACAGTGGGGCACTTGCATGGCATTTCACAACCATTATTCTCACGAACCCTCATCCAAGTGCTCGATGCCCTCCTCAAGCACACAGACGACCACATCTCATTACCACGGACTGCCCAGGACATTGCAAACACCAAAGTGGGTTTCCATGGACTAGCCGGCATACCCGGTTGCATTGGTGCCATCGACTGCACCCATGTGGAATTGGTGGTTCCACGTGCCATGGAGGTACCGTACCGCAACCGGAAACAGTTCCACTCAATCAACGTGCAAATGGTCTGTGACTCCAACAAGATCATCACACATTGTTGTGCCCGATTCCCCGGATCAACCCATGATTCTATGGTCCTGAGGAACTCCACAATACCACGCTACATGGAGCGACATGCAGGCCCAAGATCCTGGCTACTCGGTGAGTCCAATGTCATGTAAGTGGGCAGGTGAATGACGTACCGATGCATACTCCACCTGGCTGAAGGGGGGGGGGGGAATGATGCATACTCCACCTGGCTGAAGGGGGGGGAATGATGCATACTCCACCTGGCTGAAGGGGGGGGAATGATGCATACTCCACCTGGCTGAAGGGGGGGGGAATGATGCATACTCCACCTGGCTGAAGGGGGGGGGGAATGATGCATACTCCACCTGGCTGTGAGCAACACAGAGAACGGAGACAGAGGATGGGCACTCACAATGCACTCAACCCCTCTGCATACATTGTGTGATGGCATGCAAAACAGGCCAGGGGAGCCATGAGCATATACTGGTTGCATTGTGTGAATCAATTAGTGCATGTAGAAGTGAGCCGAAGTAACAGTTGGATGCAGGCCATGGTGGCACATCATGTTCTTGATCAGACGACATGACTGACACATACATTCTCGCCTACATACAGATGATGCAGGCTATCCCCTGAAGAGGTGGCTCCTTACACCAGTCCGGAACCCGCAGAACCAGCACGAGGAGGACTTCAACCGTGCACATACACGTACTCGTGTGGTCATAGAGCAAACATTCGGCCTATTGAAGGCACGGTTCCGAAGCCTCAGCAGGTCTGGAGGGGCACTCCTGTACCACCATGAGAAGGTGGCAAAGATGGTCATGGCATGTGTCATGCTACACAATATGTGCGTCAGACGGAATGTGCCCCTGCCCCCTGACGCAGGACTGCAACCACCTGACGATGAGGATGAGGAGGGTGCAGATGGGGCACCACCCCATGGAGGAGGCGACGCACAGGAGGGGCGTGCAATGCGCCAAAGTATCATCGACCACTGCTTCTAGCACACACGGCTGGTGTGAATCACATGGAGACTGCACTTGGGGCACTGTGTGTCTCTGGGACATGCACACTGTGGACTGTACACCAATAAAGCACACATATGCAATGAAAATGTCCACACATTTCATTTTGTGAAAGAAAAATGTGTATTCAAACAATGAAACGTCGTGACACACCCCCTGCCCCCTCCCCCCTGAACACCCCAACACACCCCCTCCCCCCTCCCCCCTGAACACCCCAACACACCCCCTCCCCCCTCCCCCCTGAACACCCCAACACACCCCCTCTCCCCTCCCCCCTGAACACCCCAACACACCCCCTCCCCCCTCCCCCCTGAACACCCCAACACACCCCCTCCCCCCTCCACCCTGAACACCCCAACACACCCCCTCCCCCCTCCACCCTGGAATCCCTACGAAGGTGCGGTAGTGTCTGTGCAGCAGGGTGTGCAGTAGTCCTGCTCGACTGTCAAGCCACTAATGTGATTCCCCTCCCCTGGCCCCCGGGGCACCCCTGCCCGTGCTGCGTAGATTGCGCCCTGATCTGCGGATGGGGCTGCTCTGTGCCGAGCTGGCTGATGAGGATGGTCCGGCCTGCACATCTGGACGCATGTCCCTGATGGTCTGGACAAGTTCTGTGAGGACATTGCGCACAGCCGCAAGTTCCGTGCATATGTCCTTTGTGGAGGACTCTATGGCAGCTGTGACTCGGTCTGCCAAACTCTCCATGCCATCCCTTGCCACCCCACACTGTGCAACATGTTCGTTGAGGAGGGCGGATAGCTGCTGCTGGCGGGTAACCATTTCCTCAAGTGTCTGCTGGTTCTGCTGGGCCATGCCAAGTGGCATTTGCATGTGCATTGGGCTGCTCACCTCAGGCTGGGGGGATGGGGTGGCCGGCCAATCCTCGGCCTCCGACTGCCCCTGTGTGGCATCCGCCTGCACGGGGTTTAGGGATATGCAGGGGGAATGTGGCTGGGCAGTGGGCATTTCCTCATCGATGAGCTCGATGCTGCCTGCCTCACTGTCGGAGGTTGCCGCTATGGCAGCGATTTCTCCCAGGGTGCTGCTTGCAGCAGAGCCTGTCCCTTCAGTGGGCACGAGTAGTGACATGTGCGGTGCTGCTGCTGGGTCTGTGTCTGCTGTTGTGGGGGCTGGCATTTGCCTGTCCTCTTCCCCAGGCAGGGTTTGCGGCTGGTGGTGTGTTTCCTTTCGGATGGCTGGGGTGGATGCCTGTGGCCTGGCCCTCTTGGTGGATGTGGATGCAGTGTTGTCCTCTTCCTGGAAGTCTGTGTCAGATCCTGTGGTGGAGCAAAGGAGGGAAAGTGTTATTGATGGGTACGCGGACATTGGCCGTGCATTGTGAGGGATGACATCTATACAGTGGGTACATGCAGCACATTTCAGGCAGGGGCATACAGGTTTTGTGCCTTTTGTGTGGAGGTAGCATGGTGGTATGTGTGTGCCAGCAGTTAGGTTGTGCATGCTGCATGTGTACAGGGTGGAGTCTAGATGTGTCTGTGGACATTCACCTGCCGATGTGTTGCATATGCGCTATGGGGCTACATGGTACTTCACATGATAGGACTTTGTTGAGTTTTGCATGGCTTGCTCTGGCCACCTACCTGCATCTCCTGAGGTCGGCGCTCCTCTCTCCATCCCTCCGACACCTTGGATGCTCTCCATCCCGATGGTGGATGCACATATTTCCTCCCATGCTTGCAGCTTAATGGGCGAATCCGATCCACCCCCAGTTGACGTGGCTAGGTTGCGGTTGGCTGAGAGGATGCTTCGGACACGGAGCCTCAAGTCGTCCCAGCGCTTTCTGCACTGCTGGGCTGTGCGGGGTACGGCCCCCACTGCACTCACACGCTGTGCCACTAGGGCCCATATGGCCTTTTTTTTTGCTATTGCCGGCCTTGTCATCTGCGCGGAGAATACAGCTGCAGCATTTTCTTGCAGGGTCTCTGCGAGCATGGTTAGTTCCTCCCTTGAGAAACGGTCTTGGCGCTGCCGGTCACATGCTTTTTTAACAACTTTGGGCATTTTTACTTGGCTAATTGGGTGGGTGATGGGTGTGGATAGGTGTCAGGGTTGGATCAGGTATGGTTGTGGAGGATGGCAATGGATTGTGTTTTTCAAGATGGCCGTCGTGCAGTTTCCCGTTCCGCCGCGATGACGCTATTTCCGGTTCCGCCTATTTACGGTGACCGCTAATTACGGTGACCGCTAATTGCGGTCGCCGCTATGGTGTGTGTGGCGGTAGTGCTCCTTGCGCGGCGTGCGATGGCGGTAAGGGCCGTTTCTGGCCCTTTTACGCCATGCCGTAGTTTACATTAACGCCATGGCGTAATGCACGTGCCCGATGGGTCGGAATATGCCGCACTTTACGCCATCGACCCACGGCGTAAACGTTGATTACGCCATGGCGGTAATGTTCGGTACTTACCGCCAGGGTCGTAATGAGGCCCTATGACTCAAAGGGACTCATGAGTAAAATACCCGCCTCATTTATCCTTTGACAATCTTAACATTCCCCTAAAAAGTACTGGGACGAGGAAGAATAGGAGTATCCTGAATGAAGATCACTTTCCCAGTACTGTGACGGAGCTGATCCCTAATGACTCACAAGAGAGTTATAAGATCAGTACTGTGACGAGGGAGAAGAATAGAGAAATGAGGATTACATATAAGAACAACATATAGCAGTCTAGTCTTTCCTAAAATCCTATTGGCCAGAGCCAGTATAAAAGCAAGGGAAGACTCAGGAAGTGTGAGAGAGGCTTTCCCAGGAGGACCTGGCTTCAGGAACCATTTGACCCAAGAGAATGGGCCTTGGACTGCTGTTCCAGAGGAAAGAAGGGGGACCCTAGCATCCCAACTGCTGCTGGAGAACCGGTTAGTGCTAGGAGAAACCATGGAACTGCTGTGGGCCTCAAAGAGGCCCCAAACCCCTGAGTACCAGCACTGGGCCAGAAGAAAGCTGGAATCTCTCCCACTGGTGTAGATGCTGCCTGGAGCGGCGCTGCCTAAAGAGAGGCTCCCTAGTAAGCTGCTTCTCTCAGTGAGAACAGGAGACCGTGGAGCCATGAGGAGGTCTGTGGAGCCATTCGGCTCAGAGAATGAGAAGAGGAAAGCTGTCTGCTAGAGAAAGTATGCCACAAGATCACCAGAAACCAGCACAGGGCTCCTGGCCATCCGCAGGTGTGCAGTGACAGTGTTTGCCTACCAGGAGCCTGATACAAAGCAGATGGGCCCAGCAGGAACCGCGGAACACAGAGAAGTAGAGAAACGAAGATGGCGAGGCGAGGAGAGACGCCGAACAAACAGTCACTGGCTGACCGCAAGGGGAATGAAGCATGCTAGCTAGAACCGAAGAGTCCCCAGAAGGGAAGCAGGGACACTGGGGAGAATTGACAGATATTCCAAGGGAGAATAATTGTGAAGAAAGCAAATAAGGCAATTGAAAGAGAAAGAACCTGTGAACAGTGCATGGAAAGGGAAACCAAACGAAAAGTAAGGAACTTTCATGAATGTCAATGTATACAATACACAAGTTGGAAAGTGGGTGCAGCACTCTCATGAAGAAACGTCCTGGCAGGAGGGTATACTAGGCAATTTCAAGTGTGTTTAAAGAAATCCCTGCCCGGAGAAGCATACCAGGCAGTTACACGTGTGTATAAAAAAGCCCTTGTAGGGAAACACACCAGGCAAGGACACATTGAACAGTGCATAAGAAATACATTGTCAGAAAGGGGTCCTGAGAAGGATATATCAGGACTAAGCCAGGGGCTGTTTAAAACCAGAGAGTCGAGGAGTGAAAACCTGGCAGGGGAGTACACCAGTTACCCTAACAGGATAACGATAAAGAACCAGGTTGATTTGAGTATCAGTTGCCTAGTGAAGGAAGAGCAACTCAAGGAACTGATATCTTTGATGATACAACAGAAGGAAGAACAGTCCAGGGGAATGGAATAACCCTCTGGAAAAAGGGGGGCGTGGCTTGGATGGCCACGTAAGGGGACGTGCTCTAGAGGAGCTCCTTCGATCCTGCAACGATCCTGGCGAACAAAGTGCGTGTATGGACACCTGTCAGCTTGGATAATCCACATCTTTGCTTATGAATATGGCAGCTGCACTCGCTGAACTTCTGGTGCATGAGTGAAGCACGGATGCAGAGATATATATATCTGCTTGCAGCGAGACCCGGACCGGCGAGCGAAACAAAATGGCGGCGGAAACAAAGGGAATACTGAAGATCACGAGTGCGCCGCACTGATAGCATACTAGGGACCCGGACGGCACCCGCATCGGATCTCAAGATCCTTTATCAGCTGTAGACCCGGGCCGTGGCACTGGAAGGCGGAGGAGCAGCACCGTGCTGCCCTGACTGTGCTTCTGTATTGCGAGCTGGAGACAGCGCACACCCGTGGCAGTGCGCACCTGGAGCTCACTCATCCACAGACAACAACGGAAAAGACGCGCGGACGAACTGGAGGCTGACGCTGGGCCAGCGAGGTGGTCGGATCGGACGTCGTTGGAACGCAAGCAGGCTACACAGTAGCAGCGCACCCTGGGGAGGATCAAACGAATGTTGCGCTCGGAGCTCAGGCGTGCTTGTGAGCTGGCAACAAAGTAACCAGAGACCCTGGTTCTAGCGGGAGTGATCAAGCGGACACAGCAGCACTTCAGAACGCTGCAGATCAGACTCCAGACATACAGGGCACGAGACAGATCCTGCCTGTAGACTGAGTGAACGCTCCACACACCCTGAACATCTGTAGGCAGGGCTGCCTGTGAGGAGGATGGTAGCCGGACCTGGGAGAAGTGCTGGAAACAGAGGACCAAGCACGACCCGGGGGGACCACCTCCTGGAAACACGGGAGATAGGGGACAACACAGTGCCGGGGGGCTCCCGTAGAGACAAATAACACTGAGAAGGGGGATCTAGGCCTAACGTTGATGGGTCTCTATTACGAAGCTAATTTGTGATATTAGCTAGCCACGAACAATCTTAGGTGGCCCCTCTGAAACTGGGCACGAGTGCACAACATCTGGTACTGCATTATGTGCTGGGTGGCGTTGAGATCGACGAGGTGCTGGATAAGGGGGTGCTTTGGGGCAGAGTGCGCACCAGTGCGCTAACCACGGAAGGATTCAGACGGAGCCAGAGCCACGATACCAAGAGAGCACAAGCACGTGGGAAGAGACAGCCCATTCTGGGCGCGAGGCGAGCGACAAGGACACGCATGGACTACTGAGAGTGTCTTGGTGCCACGAGGACATTGGTGCATGTGAAGGCACGGCTGGCTTATGCCCGGCCAACATAGCAGGATGTCCAGTTAAGTTGTTAGACCCAGGATCAAACAGCCCACGATGGAGGCCTATGCCAAGTCGCCCCCAGGGGCTGAAGGGGGCAAGAGCAAAGAGACTCCCACGACAGTGGCAAAGACACTGGCACGATCCAGGAAGTGCTGGCAGCGATTGCGGACTTAAAGGTGGCATGGGAGACTAAACTGGGGTTGGCAATGCAAGAACTGAAGGAGGGCCTGGACCTCAAGATTGGAGCGGTCCAGGAGGAAGTGAACCTGCTGAGACAAGATGTGCGAACGATCACGGAGCGCACTGGGGCCTTGGAGAAGGAGGTGGCCTCGAACACGGCAGCGTGTGCCGCACATGGCGCAGAGCTCCATGCCCTTGTGCAGCGGGTGGGCATCCTGGAGGACAGAGCTGAGCTGGCGGAGGGGCCTGCCAGACGCAACAACATTTGTATAGTTGGCTTGCCGGAAGGAATGGAAGGGCCTAACCCCACTGAATATGTGGAAACTATGCTCCTGCAGGAGATAACAGGTGGGGCGCTGACCCAGGGGTTTGCGGTTGAGAGAGCGCATAGGGCACTGACAAGGAGACCGCCCCCGGGAACCCCCCCAAGACCGCTGATTGCAAAGACCCTGAACTACCGAAATCGGGAGAAGATACTTGAATTCTTCCGGAGGGGAGGAACGATTGAAAGAGGGTCAGCAAAGATCACGGCGTACCCAGACTACACGTTGCAGGTACAGCGCAGCAGGATGAACTTTGGGTCCGTGAAGAGGAGATTGAGAGAAGCAGGCCACTGTTATATGTTGCTCTACCCAGCCAAGCTGAAAGTGTTCTATAAGAACAAATCTCTGTTTTTTGAGACGCCGGCGGATGCGATGGATTGGCTGGATGTGCAGGGCCAACCTCAAGAACCGGATATCCAGACGGGAGCTGCGGAAGATAAGTAGCATGCCGCTGTGTCACCCAGGGTGACTTGGCTAAGACATTGGGACTTGAATATAGAGTTAAACTATGTTTGTGGGGAGTGCGTTGCAGTATTAGTTAGCAGGTCCCGATGGACGCACCAATCTTTAGATAGATGAGTAGGAGCTCCTGGGAGACATCCCTTGAACCCACTAGTAGTATATTTAGTTAGGTCACTGTTAGATCGGTGACGCCCCGCAGGGTCCTAGTCCTCGGACACTAGACAGGACCAGACGTGGGTGGGCCTGAGATCCAGGGATGGTGCTGGGCACTTGTTGGGGCAGGGGAGGGCAGGGGGAGGGGTCGGGTTGTGTGCAGTGGGGAGGAGTTGGGGAACAAAGGAGGGGGGAACTGTTGAGGGGGGAAAGGGTAGAGTCGGAACTCGGGCTATCAAGGGATGCATCGAAGGGGGAGGTGGACAGAGAGTATATCGAGTAGATGGCATCGGGTAATCTCAGAATGGTGTCCTGGAAAGTACGGGGCCTCAATAGTTATTTAAAATGTAATAAAGTAATGTTGTATCTGAAAAGGATGCGTATTGACATAGCCTTGCTACAAGAGACCCATCTCACGAAGGAGAAGTTGGAGATGGTCAAGAGGAAATGGAGGGGTAATGTCACGGGGGCCACGTATTCGGCATATGCAAGAGGGGTAATCACATGGGTGGCGCCGCATGTGCCGTTTCAGGCACTTAATTCAACAATAGACCCAGAGGGCAGAATGGTGGTGGTGACGGGACTCCTGGAGAACAGGGAGGTGCATATTATAAATCTGTACGCTCCTAACCACGACACAGCGGCTTATTTTAGGTCACTTTACAGCAAGATCAGCCCCCTGGTGGGAGGTGCGATGGTGTGGGGGGGGCTTTAATTGTATCCTGAATCCTGGAATAGATAGGTCAGATGACAAATCAGGGAAGCTGTCGCCAGCAGCTAAAGTGCTGGGGACAATGTTGAACGACTTAGGCCTAGAGGATGTGTGGAGAAGGCTGCATCCAACGGATAGACAATATCCGCACTATGCGGCGCCACGTGACTTGCACACAAGGTTGGATTATGTGTTTGTAGCTGCCGGGATAGCGGGAGAAATGGTAGGAGCGGAATATAAGGCCCGACTACTAGCTGATCACTCGCCTTTGGTCGTAGAGTGGCGACATCAAACCCCCAGAGCGCGGATCCCGACATGGAGACTTAGGACTGAGGCACTACAAGATGAGGGGTTTCGGGAGGATCTGAGGGAGGCCATTGAGGAATATTTTGAAATAAACATGGGCAGTGTACGCTCCATGGGTACAGTATGGGAGGCATTTAAGGTGGTGGTGCGGGGAGTAGCTATATCGAAATCTAAGGGACTCCAGGGGGGTATTGAAAGGGAACTTCAGGAAACAGAGAGAGAGCTAGAGGACCTCACACGGGACGAGGCGGCCACCCGGGAGAACAGCGCCAAGATAAAAGATTTACAGTTAACCTGCTGCGGACACTGGGATAGATTATGTAGATTAAATTACAAGAAATACACAGAGAGACTACATGCAGGGGGAGATAAGCCAGGCAGATTGCTGGCTTGGCTGTACAAGAGGGAGACCCCTCACTCGGTGATCAGTGAGATCAGGGATGAGGAAGGTCATATCCGCAATACCCAGGAGGGGGTTAACGAGGAGTTCCTCAAGTATTATAGACATCTGTATGCATACACAGGGGAGGACATGAGTCAAGATATACTGGACTCATTAGAGGATATAGAGCTGCCCACCCTGGATGACCTAGAACGTGAGGATTTGGACACCCCCGTCACCTCGGATGAGCTGGAGATGGTGATCCAACATCTGCCCACGTGTAAGGCACCCGGGTTGGATGGGTTGCCTAGCGAGTTTTACAAAACATATAAGCAGGAGCTGCTACAGCCGTTGCTCGCCATGTTTAATGAGGCCTATGAGCGGGGGGAACTGCCATTGTCCCTCCGCGAGGCAGTGATTATCCCACTCCTGAAACCAGGCAAGCCTGCCGCGGAGTGTGCGTCTTATAGACCCCTGTCCATGCTCAATCAGGACAGTAAAATACTTACGGCAGTGCTGGCCAATAGGTTGAAGAGGCTGATTGGTAAGATGATACACCCAGATCAGACGGGCTATGTCCCTGGCAGGAACATTACGGATAACCATAGGAGGCTACACCATATCATTGATTATACGGAGGGAGACACAGGTGAGTTGGCTATCGTGTCGCTAGACGCGGTCAAAGCCTTTGATTCAGTGCGGTGGCCATGGTTGAAAGCGACCCTGAAGGGATACGGTATGGGGCCTGGATATATCAGGTGGGTGCAGATGTTGTATGGCACCCCGATAGCAAGGGTTAAAACAGGATTCATAATCTCAGATAAATGGCAACTCAGCAGGGGGACCAGACAAGGATGCCCCTGGTCACCCATGTTATATATTCTGGCGCTAGAGCCGTTGGCAATATGCCTGCGACAACAATACGGGGAGGTGGGGGTCCGCACGATAAGTGGTACACACCTGGTATCGCTTTATGCAGATGACATGCTCCTCTACTTGCGCTACCCGGAGGAGAACCTACAGTATGTGTCGGAGGTGATGGACCGATATGCCACCCTCTCGGGCATATCGGTGAACCCCGGGAAGTCTAGCTTGTTCCCCTTGGGTAGGTATAGGGGCGTCCCATCGCAGAGTCTGCCTATCCTGCCAATACTATGGCAGACTGTGTCTTTTAGGTATCTGGGAGTGAATATTTATCATAACATTGTGACGGAGCACAAACATAATACGGAGAAAGCAATTGAGGAGGTTCAGAATAGCATGGCGTTCTGGTCTAGATTACCCCTATCTATGATGGGGAGAGCAGTCCTGCTCAAGATGGTGGTCCTGCCCAGACTCTTACATTTTTTTTGTGAATGTCCCGTATCTGATTCCCAGGAGCTTTTTCGTGAGACTCCATAGTATGGGCAGGGGCTTCATATGGGGTAGCTCCAGAAACAGGGTGGCTCTGTGGAAACTTCAGGGCTCATGTGACAGGGGGGGCATAGGCCTGCCGAACTTTGAACTTTATTATCTGGCGGGGCAGCTGCTGTTTGTGGCCAGGTGGTTGTCGGCAGAGGACTCGGCAGAGGCTAGGCTTCTGCGTACGACTCTGCTCCATACTTCTTGAGAGAGGTAGTGTGGCTACAAAAGAGTAAAATGGCAGGAAGAGGGGGTTTATTGAGGCTGGGCTGGGAGGTCTGGCGCAGAACATGGAGAACGTTGGGTGACCCGGACCCGCTCTCTCAGCAGGCCCCGCTGGTGGCACTGTGCGGGAACGACTCTCAATTGCTGGAGGCGGTCCGTAGATACTGGGAGCCGGTGGGCCTAGCCACCCTCGGTATATATGGCAGGAAGGGGAGGCATTGGAATTTCAAAGGTTGCAGGATGAGACAGGGGTGCATGTAGGCCAATCTATAACCTACGCCAGGCTCATGAAACGGGTGAGGGAGAGATGACCTGAGACGGTGCTAGCGGAGGACCCAGATGCTGCCCTGGAAATGATGCATGATGTTTCAGAGGGCGGGCACGAAATATCCAGAATATATGAGCTCCTGAGAGCAAAGGCAGGGAGGGAGCTGTTACAGCTGAGGCAAGATTGGGAGGAGGAAGTGGGAGGACCCATGACAGATGGGCAGTGGGAGAGAGCTCAAAGGTACCATAAAAAGGTGTCCCGAAATGCGTGATTCCAGCAGATTCAGTTATATGTCACTCACAGAGCTTACCTGACTCCCGGGAAAATAGCAGGGTTTGGAGGCTCGACCACACAGAATGCCCTAGATGTGGGGAGGTAGAAGCAGGGCTGCTGCATATGTTTTGGGCTTGCCCCGAGGTGCATAGATTCTGGGAGGAAGTGAAAACCAAAATGGCCGGTGGGGGAGTGGTGCTGGATGTGGGATCGGCTTGGGCATGCATGCTCGGGATTTTTCCCAGGCCATGCAATCTAAAGCACATAAGCAAGATGAAGGACTTGGCTTATATCCTGGCTAAGCGTAGGATCGCAGTGGGCTGGAAGGCGGCCCACAGACCCAGGGTGGAGACATGGTGGGCGGACCTCCAGAGATGGGCGGAAGCAGAATCCGCAGTATGGTTTGAAGCGGTTACCAGAGGGGGAGAAGAGGAAGTAGGGCCCCTGATGGCCTGGCGACAATTAGTGTCCTCTATGGCAAACCCCCACCAGGGTAATGACGAGACAGGAAACCCAGGTGAGTCCATAAGCACTGCGATACCCGCAATTGCTCCTGTAGAGGCCACGGATGAACCGGCTCAAGTTTCGGGGGTCGGAAGGGGGAGGATGGAGAATGATAAGGGATAATGTGACGATTTGATGTTGACTATGTACGTCCTGAAAAGTTGTATTGTTTGTTGTTTAGTTTGGTTAAAATAAAAATAAATTTAAAAAAAAACCCCTCTGAAACAAGGAACTCTATCCTTCTGGAACTTTTTTTGTTAGAGTTGTGCATTTTTTCTTTTTGAACAGGTATAAATCACTCAAGGCCAAAGACATTACCCTTTTCACCTCAGAGTTTATTTTATTAGAGTGTGAGGGCCAGAATAGTACTTTGGAAGCAGGACGATTTTGTTTTGGACATTCAGACATCGACAAACCCTTTGTTTTGGATATATGTAGGGAAACACCTCTAGTGCAAGGTCAGAGAAGCATTCCCCCACCCCTTTTTTTTTAATGAAAGTCTTTGACCAAAGCCATGAATCTCTTGTGTCTCATTCCTGGGTCCTCACAGTCTCTTTGGCTTTGAAGGATCCTTGAGGATCTGAGTGAATCTGCGGAAGGGGTGAGCGACCCCTTCTTTGAAAGGAACAGGTCCCCAGGTAATTGGTCTAAAGCTAGCCTGCCTTAGTGGGCCAATCGCTGCTCCTGGCCAGAGAGGGTGTTGCCCTATTGATGTCACACCCAAAGTGCTTTGCTTCAGAGGAAGTTGAGGGGACAGGAAAAGGAAAGAGAGGCAGTGAGAAACAAGATGGTGGAAGGCTTCCAGTAACCAGAGTCCTCCTGCCTATCTTAATCCAGCCCCTTTCCCTCCCACTGACAATAAAAACCTTTAGGCATGCAGCACCCTGGTGTGAATCTACTCCTCCCGAATTGTTTATTTGTACAGCGCTTATACATTAGTCATTGTTAGGCTTTGACGTTTCCGAATTATCTAAAAAAAAAGGTAACTGGCATACTAGGCCTTGCAGCATTTCTCTTAGTGCAAGTGCATGAAGTGTTTCAGGCGCAACCAAACTAAGGAGGGGAGACAAAGGGGGGACAGTACAGAACTTACTAGCCTACTAAATTCAGGTCATGCCAGTGTACAGACAGAATTGCAGTGGATGGGGCGGGGGAACAAGAGTGCCCTGTCCAGCAGGGCCCTGGGTTAAGTGCAGAGAGGTTACCCCTCTCTTGGAAAGTATGCTGAAAGTGCAGTAGTGCTGAACATAGTGCAGAGGCCCGGGGGCAAGTGCCAAGACTGGCAGGGAGCCTGGGACCTGTAAGGCTCTGGATGTGAACCAGGCGACCAGTCAGCAAAACTGGACAGAGTTAGGGAAGAGAAGGAGGAGTGAGGCAGGAGAGAAAAAGTGCGGAGGTTAGCAGGGGAGAGTGAGAGAGAGAGGGGAAGAGAAGAGTATGGTCTTGAGGAGTTTCCGGAACTTAAGGAGCTCCGGCTGAAGGTGGAGTGAGGCAGGGAGGCTGCTCCAGAGGGAGGCACGTTCAGAGGATAAAGATCTACCCCCAAATCTTTGCTTGGAAAAACGGCTCATTCGCAAAGAGTTGGAGGAGGATGAGCAGAGGGCTCTAGAAGGAGAGTATTTAGGAAGAGAGTGCTGTAGATAGTGTGGGCCACGGCCCCAGAAAGTCTTGTGGACTATGCAGAGGGTTTTGAACTTGATCCTAGCAGCCACAGGGAGCCAGTGGAGGGATTCCAGTGCCAGAGAGATGCAGTCCCTGGGCTTGAGGCCAAGGATAAATCTTGCAGTCCTGTTCTGGATGAGTTGTAGAGGATGGAGTGTAGAAGTACGAAGAATGAGAAAGAGGCTGTTGCAGTAGTATAGCCTAGAGAGAACCAGGGCTCTGGAGACGATGAGCCTTTGGGGGAAAAGTGAGAAAAGGTAGAATACCTCTGAGGAGGTGCAGCTGGTAGTGGGACTTTTCGGAGATGTCCGAGATGTGAGAAGAGAAGGAGAGAGTGGAGTCAAAAATGACCCCCAGATGTTTTACCTCACTAGCAGGTGGTGGCGCAGGGCAAAGGTAGGCCAACCAGTGAGAAATTGGGAAAGCGGAAGCAGGGGTCCCAATGAGGAAGATCTCTGTCTTACTGGCATTGAGGCAGTGATCATTAGCAGCACACCAAGACTGAATTGTAGACAGACAGTCAGGAATGAGCGAGGAGGAGCAAGAAGCCAAGGGTAGCCCGGAGGAGAGCAACGTGTCATTCACATAATACTGAAAGTTAGAGGTGAAGGTAGAGATCCTGTGGGCCAGAAGGTCCATGTAGACATTGAAGAACCAATGGGATAGGTTAGGTCCCTGAGAGACACAACAAGTAGATAGAGTGATAGAGGAGAAAAAGGAGATGGGAGATCAGGATGTTCTGGTTTACCATATCGAAAGCAGAAGAAAGATTGAGAAGAATAAGAACAGAAGGAGAATTAGAGTCAAGATTTGAGAGCAGATCTTCATATGTCTTCAGAAGAGCAGTTTCCCTGCCTCTGGATGCTCTAAAGCCAGACTGATGGTCATGGAGACAACCAACATATTCAGTAGGGAGGGTAAGCTGAGAGATAGCTAATTTCACCAAGAGTTTGCTCAGGAAAGGAGTGATAGAGATCGGGCAATAGTTTCCCCGATAGAAGGGTCAGCAGAGGGTTTTTTGAGCAGAAGGTGCACAAGAGAGTGCTTGAGAGCAGTGGGGAAAACTCCACTGGAGAAAGAGAGGTTGCAGAGGTCGGCCAAGGCTGGAGCAAGAGAATCAATGTTGTCCTTGATGGTTTTAGGAGGGCATGGGTCAACCTATTTGGAGGAGGCTTTCATGGAGCAGAGACGAGAAGGGGGGTAAAGGAGGCCCAAGCAATGTGGGTGCAGGCGTAGGTGCAGGGTACAGAGAGGACAAGATGTCCTGTTTTTTGGCAGTGAAATGTGCAGCCAAGGCCGAACAAAGCACCTGGGTGGGTGCAGTAGAGGAAGAAGATGTAGTAGGACTTTGAAGAGCTCAGCCGTGTTGTCAGATGCAGCTGAGATGCAGACATGAATATAGACTCTTGGAGCGGAGGCAGTCTATATTGCCTTTGAAGAAGGCGGCAGGCCAGTTTGTCAGATGGTGCACCTGAAGATCCCCATTTCCGTTCCACTGATCTGCACTTTTGTTTAATGGCAGCCAGCTCGGAGTCGTACCAAGAGTTGCACAGGGGCAAGAATGTCAAGAGTGTTTGAAATGGAGTGGTGAAAGTTAGAGAGGGCTGTATCAGGGTGGGAGTCGGTCGCAGGAGCAGACGGAGGAGAGTAGGTGCAGTCAAAGGCAGCCACTGTCACTCTTTTCATGGGTCTGATGACCTTGAAGGCAAGAGGCAGTGAAGGGTGTGCCCGTGCTAGAGGAGTGGTGTGGATGGGGACCAGACAGTCCCATTCCACTTCCTGGCTGTCTACACATGTGATCTGCAGGGGCCCTCAAAAAAAGCAGTTTTCGTGGTCAGCTGCCGGCCCAAAAAAGGAAACCCCGGTCCTGGAAGGGCAGAGAGAAGGCAAGGGGACACAATGGAGAAAGGAGCAGACAAAAGACCTTGTAGCACGGCTATGTTTGATACTAGCCATAGTCAGGAGCTACTCGATGTACACTCGGTAAAAGGTTATAGAATTACAAGAAAAAGCTACTGCTGCCACCAGTATGTTCCGAGGCACATTATACAATCACCAAAAACTATTTAGAGGGTGTCTAGGGCCATAAAACACAAAGGCCCCATTTCTCTGTACTGTTAGATACTTTACGCAATCATACAATGTTATCAACAAGTGACAACAAAGTCAAAATATTAAGAGAAACAATGTTTCTCAGTACCGACAGCCTAAATGACATGTCTTTTTCCCTATAACAATGAGCGAAAACCCAGTGGAGTGCAGTTGAAGGCTGTGCTCCACTGTAAAAAGTCAGATCAGGAAACAAAAACAAATATAAAATTGTTTGGGGGTTCAAGGACTATAGAGGAAAAGTTGCTTTTAGAAATCTTTTATACCAGATACCAATTTGGATGTGGTGACCATGATCATAAGTAGCACCAGGCACTACGCCTACACCAGGCACTACGCCTACACTCAGGCATAGCTTATTCTTAGAGATTACCCCGCCACCAGCATGGGGTACTCATGATCATAAGTAGCACCAGGCACTATGCCTACACTCAGGCGTAGCTTATTCTTAGAGATTACCCCGCCGCCAGCATATGGTACTCATGATCATAAGTAGCACCAGCACTATGCCTACACTCAGGCGTAGCTTATTCCTAGAGATTACCCCGCCGCCAGCATGGGGTACTCATGATCATAGGTAGCACCAGGCACTACGCCTACACTCAGGCATAGGTTATTCTTAGAGGTTACCCCGCCACCAGCATGGGGTACTCGTGATCATAGGTAGCACCAGGCACTATGCCTACACTCAGGCATAGCTTTGTTTTAGAGATTACCCTGCCGCCACCATGGGGTACTCATGATCATAAGTAGCACCAGGCACTATGCCTACACTCAGGCATAGCTTATTCTTAGAGGTTACCCCGCCGCCAGCATGGGGTACTCATGATCATAAGTAGCACCAGGCACTATGCCTACACTCAGGCATAGCTTATTCTTAGAGGTTACCCCACCGCCAGCATGGGGTACTCATGATCATAAGTAGTATCAGGCACTATGCCTACACTCAGGCATAGCTTATTCTTAGAGGTTACCCTGCCGCCAGCATGGGGTACTCATGATCATAAGTAGCACCAAGCGCTATGCCTACACTCAGGCATAGCTTATTCCTAGAGATTACCCCGCCGCCAGCATGGGGTACTCATGATCATAAGTAGCACCAGGCACTATGCCTACACTCAGGCATAGCTTAATCTTAGAGATTACCCTGCCGCCAGCATGGGGTACTCATGATCATAAGTAGCACCAAGCGCTATGCCTACACTCAGGCATAGCTTATTCCTAGAGATTACCCCGCCGCCAGCATGGGGTACTCATGATCATAAGTAGCACCAGGCACTACGCCTACACTCAGGCATAGCTTATTCCTAGAGATTACCCCGCCGCCAGCATGGGGTACTCATGATCATAAGTAGCACCAGGCACTACGCCTACACCAGGCACTACGCCTACACTCAGGCATAGCTTATTCTTAGAGGTTACCCCGCCGCCAGCATGGGGTACTCATGATCATAAGTAGCACCAGGCACTATGCCTACACTCAGGCATAGCTTATTCTTAGAGGTTACCCCACCGCCAGCATGGGGTACTCATGATCATAGGTAGCACCAGGCACTATGCCTACACTCAGGCATAGCTTATTCTTAGAGATTACCCCACCACCAGCATGGGGTACTCATGATCATAGGTAGCACCAGGCACTATGCCTACACTCAGGCACAGCTTATTCTTAGAGATTACCCTGCCACCAGCATGGGGTTCTCATGATCATAAGTAGCACCAGGCACTATGCCTACACTCAGGCATAGGTTATTCTTAGAGGTTACCCTGCCACCAGCATGGGGTACTCATGATCATAGGTAGCACCAGGCACTATGCCTACACTCAGGCATAGCTTATTCTTAGAGATTACCCCACCACCAGCATGGGGTACTCATGATCATAGGTAGCACCAGGCACTATGCCTACACTCAGGCACAGCTTATTCTTAGAGATTACCCTGCCACCAGCATGGGGTTCTCATGATCATAAGTAGCACCAGGCACTATGCCTACACTCAGGCATAGGTTATTCTTAGAGGTTACCCTGCCACCAGCATGGGGTACTCATGATCATAAGTAGCACCAGGCACTATGCCTACACTCAGGCATAGGTTATTCTTAGAGATTACCCCGCCGCCAGCATGGGGTACTCATGATCATAAGTAGCACCAGGCACTATGCCTACACTCAGGCGTAGCTTATTCTTAGAGATTACACTGCCACCAGCATGGGGTACTCATGATCATAAGTAGCACCAGGCACTACGCCTACACTCAGGCATAGCTTATTCTTAGAGATTACCCCACCACCAGCATGGGGTACTCATGATCATAAGTAGCACAAGCACTATGCCTACACTCAGGCGTAGCTTATACTTAGAGGTTACCCTGCCGCCGGCATGGGGTACTCATGATCATAAGTAGCACCAGGCACTATGCCTACACTCAGGCATAGCTTATTCTTAGAGGTGACCCCGCCGCCAGCATGGGGTACTCATGATCATTAGTAGCACCAGGCACTATGCCTACACTCAGGCATAGCTTATTCTTAGAGATTACCCTGCCACCAGCATGGGCTACTCATGATCATAAGTAGCACCAGCACTATGCCTACACTCAGGCACAGCTTATTCTTAGAGATTACCCTGCCACCAGCATGGGGTACTCATGATCATAAGTAGCACCAGGCACTATGCCTACACTCAGGGAATAGGTTATCCTTAGAGATTACCCCGCCACCAGCATGGGGTACTCATGATCATAAGTAGCACCAGGCACTATGCCTACACTCAGGCATAGCTTATTCTTAGAGGTCACCCCGCCACCAGCATGGGGCACTCATGATCATAAGTAGCACCAGGCACTATGCCTACACTCAGGCATAGCTTATTCTTAGAGATTACCCTGCCGCCGGCATGGGGTACTCATGATCATAAGTAGCACCAGGCACTATGCCTACACTCAGGCGTAGCTTATTCTTAGAGATTACCCCGCCACCAGCATGAGGTACTCATGATCATAAGTAGCACCAGGCACTATGCTTACACTCAGGCATAGCTTATTCTTAGAGGTCACCCCGCCACCAGCATGGGGCACTCATGATCATAAGTAGCACCAGGCACTATGCCTACACTCAGGCGTAGCTTATTCTTAGAGATTACCCCGCCACCAGCATGGGGTACTCATGATCATAAGTAGCACCAGGCACTATGCCTACACTCAGGCATAGCTTATTCATAGAGATTACCCCGCCGCCAGCATGGGGTACTCATGATCATAAGTAGCACCAGGCACTATGCCTACACTCAGGCGTAGCTTATTCTTAGAGATTACACTGCCACCAGCATGGGGTACTCATGATCATAAGTAGCACCAGGCACTATGCCTACACTCAGGCATAGGTTATTCTTAGAGGTTACCCCACCGCCAGCATGGGGTTCTCATGATCATAAGTAGCACCAGGCACTATGCCTACACTCAGGCATAGGTTATTCTTAGAGGTTACCCTGCCACCAGCATGGGGTACTCATGATCATAGGTAGCACCAGGCACTATGCCTACACTCAGGCATAGCTTATTCTTAGAGGTTACCCCGCCGCCAGCATGGGGTACTCATGATCATAAGTAGCACCAGGCACTATGCCTACACTCAGGCGTAGCTTATTCTTAGAGATTACACTGCCACCAGCATGGGGTACTCATGATCATAAGTAGCACCAGGCACTACGCCTACACTCAGGCATAGCTTATTCTTAGAGATTACCCCGTCGCCAGAATGGGGTACTCATGATCATAAGTAGCACAAGCACTATGCTTACACTCAGGCATAGCTTATTCTTAGAGATTACACTGCCACCAGCATGGGGTACTCATGATCATAAGTAGCACCAGGCACTATGCCTACACTCAGGGAATAGGTTATCCTTAGAGATTACCCCGCCGCCAGCATGAGGTACTCATGATCATAAGTAGCACCAGGCACTATGCCTACACTCAGGCATAGCTTATTCTTAGAGATTACCCCGTCGCCAGCATGGGGTTCTCATGATCATAAGTAGCACCAGGCACTATGCCTACACTCAGGCGTAGCTTATTCTTAGAGATTACCCTGCCACCAGCATGGGGTACTCATGATCATAAGTAGCACCAGGCACTATGCCTACACTCAGGCATAGCTTATTCTTAGAGATTACCCCGCCGCCAGCATGGGGTACTCATGATCATAAGTAGCACCAGGCACTATGCCTACACTCAGGGAATAGGTTATCCTTAGAGATTACCCTGCCGCCAGCATGGGGTACTCATGATCATAGGTAGCACCAGGCACTATGCCTACACTCAGGCATATCTTATTCTTAGAGATTACCCCGCCGCCAGCATGGGGTACTCATGATCATAAGTAGCACCAGGCACTATGCCTACACTCAGGCGTAGCTTATTCTTAGAGATTACACTGCCACCAGCATGGGGTACTCATGATCATAAGTAGCACCAGGCACTACGCCTACACTCAGGCATAGCTTATTCTTAGAGATTACCCCGCCACCAGCATGGGGTACTCATGATCATAAGTAGCACCAGGCACTATGCCTACACTCAGGCGTAGCTTATTCTTAGAGATTACCCCACCGCCAGCATGGGGTACTCATGATCATAAGTAGCACCAGGCACTATGCCTACACTCAGGCATAGCTTATTCTTAGAGATTACCCCGTCGCCAGCATGGGGTACTCATGATCATAAGTAGCACCAGGCACTATGCCTACACTCAGGCATAGCTTAGTATTAGAGATTACCCCGCCACCAGCATGGGGTACTCATGATCATAGGTAGCACCAGGCATTATGCCTACACTCAGGCATAGCTTATTCTTAGAGATTACCCCACCACCAGCATGGGGTACTCATGATCATAAGTAGCACCAGGCACTATGCCTACACTCAGGCATAGCTTATTCTTAGAGGTTACCCCACCGCCAGCATGGGGTACTCATGATCATAGGTAGCACCAGGCACTATGCCTACACTCAGGCATAGCTTATTCTTAGAGATTACCCCACCACCAGCATGGGGTACTCATGATCATAGGTAGCACCAGGCACTATGCCTACACTCAGGCACAGCTTATTCTTAGAGATTACCCTGCCACCAGCATGGGGTTCTCATGATCATAAGTAGCACCAGGCACTATGCCTACACTCAGGCATAGGTTATTCTTAGAGGTTACCCTGCCACCAGCATGGGGTACTCATGATCATAGGTAGCACCAGGCACTATGCCTACACTCAGGCATAGCTTATTCTTAGAGGTTACCCCGCCGCCAGCATGGGGTACTCATGATCATAAGTAGCACCAGGCACTATGCCTACACTCAGGCGTAGCTTATTCTTAGAGATTACACTGCCACCAGCATGGGGTACTCATGATCATAAGTAGCACCAGGCACTACGCCTACACTCAGGCATAGCTTATTCTTAGAGATTACCCCACCACCAGCATGGGGTACTCATGATCATAAGTAGCACAAGCACTATGCCTACACTCAGGCGTAGCTTATACTTAGAGGTTACCCTGCCGCCAGCATGGGGTTCTCATGATCATAAGTAGCACCAGGCACTATGCCTACACTCAGGCATAGCTTATTCTTAGAGGTGACCCCGCCGCCAGCATGGGGTACTCATGATCATTAGTAGCACCAGGCACTACGCCTACACTCAGGCATAGCTTATTCTTAGAGATTACCCTGCCGCCGGCATGGGGTACTCATGATCATAAGTAGCACCAGGCACTACGCCTACACTCAGGCGTATCTTATTCTTAGAGATTACCCCGCCGCCAGCATATGGTACTCATGATCATAAGTAGCACCAGCACTATGCCTACACTCAGGCGTAGCTTATTCCTAGAGATTACCCCGCCGCCAGCATGGGGTACTCATGATCATAGGTAGCACCAGGCACTACGCCTACACTCAGGCGTAGCTTATTCTTAGAGGTTACCCCACCGCCAGCATGGGGTACTCATGATCATAAGTAGCACCAGGCACTACGCCTACACTCAGGCGTAGCTTATTCTTAGAGATTACCCCGCCACCAGCATGAGGTACTCATGATCATAAGTAGCACCAGGCACTATGCTTACACTCAGGCATAGCTTATTCTTAGAGGTCACCCCGCCACCAGCATGGGGTACTCATGATCATAAGTAGCACCAGGCACTATGCCTACACTCAGGCATAGCTTATTCATAGAGATTACCCCGCCGCCAGCATGGGGTACTCATGATCATAAGTAGCACCAGGCACTATGCCTACACTCAGGCGTAGCTTATTCTTAGAGATTACACTGCCACCAGCATGGGGTACTCATGATCATAAGTAGCACCAGGCACTATGCCTACACTCAGGCGTAGCTTATTCTTAGAGATTACCCCGCCACCAGCATGGGGTACTCATGATCATAGGTAGCACCAGGCACTATGCCTACACTCAGGCATAGCTTATTCTTAGAGGTTACCCCGCCGCCAGCATGGGGTACTCATGATCATAAGTAGCACCAGGCACTATGCCTACACTCAGGCATAGGTTATTCTTAGAGGTTACCCCACCGCCAGCATGGGGTTCTCATGATCATAAGTAGCACCAGGCACTATGCCTACACTCAGGCATAGGTTATTCTTAGAGGTTACCCTGCCACCAGCATGGGGTACTCATGATCATAGGTAGCACCAGGCACTATGCCTACACTCAGGCATAGCTTATTCTTAGAGGTTACCCCGCCGCCAGCATGGGGTACTCATGATCATAAGTAGCACCAGGCACTATGCCTACACTCAGGCGTAGCTTATTCTTAGAGATTACACTGCCACCAGCATGGGGTACTCATGATCATAAGTAGCACCAGGCACTACGCCTACACTCAGGCATAGCTTATTCTTAGAGATTACCCCGTCGCCAGAATGGGGTACTCATGATCATAAGTAGCACAAGCACTATGCTTACACTCAGGCATAGCTTATTCTTAGAGATTACACTGCCACCAGCATGGGGTACTCATGATCATAAGTAGCACCAGGCACTATGCCTACACTCAGGCATAGCTTATTCTTAGAGATTACCCCGTCGCCAGCATGGGGTTCTCATGATCATAAGTAGCACCAGGCACTATGCCTACACTCAGGCGTAGCTTATTCTTAGAGATTACCCTGCCACCAGCATGGGGTACTCATGATCATAAGTAGCACCAGGCACTATGCCTACACTCAGGCATAGCTTATTCTTAGAGATTACCCCGCCGCCAGCATGGGGTACTCATGATCATAAGTAGCACCAGGCACTATGCCTACACTCAGGGAATAGGTTATCCTTAGAGATTACCCTGCCGCCAGCATGGGGTACTCATGATCATAGGTAGCACCAGGCACTATGCCTACACTCAGGCATATCTTATTCTTAGAGATTACCCCGCCGCCAGCATGGGGTACTCATGATCATAAGTAGCACCAGGCACTATGCCTACACTCAGGCGTAGCTTATTCTTAGAGATTACCCCGCCGCCAGCATGGGGTACTCATGATCATAAATAGCAACAGGCACTATGCCTACACTCAGGCGTAGCTTATTCTTAGAGATTACCCCACCGCCAGCATGGGGTACTCATGATCATAAGTAGCACCAGGCACTATGCCTACACTCAGGCATAGCTTATTCTTAGAGATTACCCCGTCGCCAGCATGGGGTACTCATGATCATAAGTAGCACCAGGCACTATGCCTACACTCAGGCATAGCTTAGTATTAGAGATTACCCCGCCACCAGCATGGGGTACTCATGATCATAGGTAGCACCAGGCATTATGCCTACACTCAGGCATAGCTTATTCTTAGAGATTACCCCGCCACCAGCATGGGGTACTCATGATCATAAGTAGCACCAGGCACTATGCCTACACTCAGGCATAGCTTATTCTTAGAGGTTACCCCACCGCCAGCATGGGGTTCTCATGATCATAAGTAGCACCAGCACTATGCCTACACTCAGGCGTAGCTTATTCCTAGAGATTACCCTGCCACCAACATGGGGTACTCATGATCATAAGTAGCACCAGGCACTACGCCTACACTCAGGCATAGCTTATTCTTAGAGATTACCCCGCCGCCAGCATGGGGTACACATGATCATAGGTAGCACCATGCACTATGCCTACACTCAGGCATAGCTTATTCTTAGAGGTTACCCCACCGCCAGCATGGGGTTCTCATGATCATAAGTAGCACCAGGCACTATGCCTACGCTCAGGCACAGCTTATTCTTAGAGGTTACCCTGCCGCCAGCATGGGCTACTCATGATCATAAGTAGCACCAGGCACTACGCCTACACTCAGGCATAGTTTATTCTTAGAGGTTACCCTGCCGCCAGCATGGGGTACTCATGATCATAAGTAGCACCAGGCACTATGCCTACACTCAGGCATAGCTTATTCTTAGAGATTACTCGCCGCCAGCATGGGGTACTCATGATCATAAGTAGCACCAGGCACTATGCCTACACTCAGGGAATAGGTTATCCTTAGAGATTACCCTGCCACCAGCATGGGGTACTCATGATCATAGGTAGCACCAGGCACTATGCCTACACTCAGGCATAGCTTATTCTTAGAGGTGACCCCGCCGCCAGCATGGGGTACTCATGATCATAAGTATCACCAGGCACTATGCCTACACTCAGGGAATAGGTTATCCTTAGAGATTACCCTGCCGCCAGCATGGGGTACCCATGATGATAGGTAGCACCATGCACTATGCCTACACTCAGGCATAGCTTATTCTTAGAGGTGACCCCGCCGCCAGCATGGGGTACTCATGATCATAAATAGCACCAGGCACTATGCCTACACTCAGGCATAGCTTATTCTTAGAGGTTACCCCGCCGCCAGCATGGGGTACTCATGATCATAGGTAGCACCAGGCACTACGCCTACACTCAGGCATAGGTTATTCTTAGAGGTTACCCCGCCACCAGCATGGGGTACTCGTGATCATAGGTAGCACCAGGCACTATGCCTACACTCAGGCATAGCTTTGTTTTAGAGATTACCCTGCCGCCACCATGGGGTACTCATGATCATAAGTAGCACCAGGCACTATGCCTACACTCAGGCATAGCTTATTCTTAGAGGTTACCCCGCCGCCAGCATGGGGTACTCATGATCATAAGTAGCACCAGGAACTATGCCTACACTCAGGAATAGCTTATTCTTAGAGATTACCCCGCCACCAGCATGAGGTACTCATGATCATAAGTAGCACCAGGCACTATGCCTACACTCAGGCATAGCTTATTCTTAGAGATTACCCCGCCACCAGCATGGGCTACTCATGATCATAGGTAGCACCAGGCACTATGCCTACACTCAGGCATAGCTTATTCTTAGAGATTACCCTGCCACCAGCATGGGCTACTCATGATCATAGGTAGCACCAGGCACTATGCCTACACTCAGGCATAGCTTAGTCCTAGAGATTACCCTGCCGCCAGCATGGGCTACTCATGATCATAAGTAGCACCAGGCACTACGCCTACACTCAGGCATAGCTTATTCTTAGAGATTACCCCGTCGCCAGCATGGGGTACTCATGATCATAAGTAGCACCAGGCACTATGCCTACACTCAGGCATAGCTTATTCTTAGAGATTACCCCGCCACCAGCATGGGGTACTCATGATCATAAGTAGCACCAGGCACCATGCCTACACTCAGGCATAGCTTATTCTTAGAGATTACCCCGCCGCCAGCATGGGGTACTCATGATGATAAGTAGCACCAGGCACTACGCCTACACTCAGGCATATCTTATTCTTAGAGATTACCCCGCCGCCAGCATGGGGTACTTATGATCATAAGTAGCACCAGGCACTACGCCTACACTCAGGCATATCTTATTCTTAGAGATTACCCCGCCGCCAGCATGGGGCACTCATGATCATAAGTAGCACCAGGCACTACGCCTACACTCAGGCATATCTTATTCTTAGAGATTACCCCGCCACCAGCATGGGGTACTCATGATCATAAGTAGCACCAGGCACTATGCCTACACTCAGGCGTAGCTTATTCTTAGAGATTACCCCACCACCAGCATGGGGTACTCATGATCATAAGTAGCACCAGGCACTACGCCTACACTCAGGCGTAGCTTATTCTTAGAGGTTACCCCACCACCAGCATGTGGTACTCATGATCATAAGTACCACCAGGCACTATGCCTACACTCAGGCGTAGCTTATTCTTAGAGGTTACCCCGCCACCAGCATGGGGTACTCATGATCATAAGTAGCACCAGGCACTATGCCTACACTCAGGCGTAGCTTATTCTTAGAGGTTACCCCGCCACCAGCATGGGGTACTCATGATCATAAGTAGCACCAGGCACTATGCCTACACTCAGGCGTACCTTATTCTTAGAGTTTACCCTGCCACCAGCATGGGGTACTCATGATCATAAGTAGCACCAGGCACTATGCCTACACTCAGGCATAGCTTATTCTTAGAGATTACCCCACCACCAGCATGGGGTACTCATGATCATAAGTAGCACCAGGCACTATGCCTACACTCAGGCGTAGCTTATTCTTAGAGATTACCCCGCCACCAGCATGGGGTACTCATGATCATAAGTAGCACCAGGCACTATGCCTACACTCAGGCACAGCTTATTCTTAGAGATTACCCTGCCACCAGCATGGGGTACTCATGATCATAGGTAGCACCAGGCACTATGCCTACACTCAGGCATAGCTTATTCTTAGAGGTTACCCTGCCACCAGCATGGGATACTCATGATCATAGGTAGCACCAGGCACTACGCCTACACTCTGGCATAATTTATTCTTAGAGATTACCCTGCCACCAGCATGGGGTACTCATGATCATAGGTAGAACCAGGCACTAGGCCTACACTCAGGCATGGCTTATTCTTAGAGGTTACCCTGCCACCAGCATGGGATACTCATGATCATAGGTAGCACCAGGCACTACGCCTACACTCTGGCATAATTTATTCTTAGAGATTACCCTGCCACCAGCATGGGGTACTCATGATCATAGGTAGAACCAGGCACTACGCCTACACTCAGGCATGGCTTATTCTTAGAGGTTACCCTGCCACCAGCATGGGGTACTCATGATCATAGGTAGCACCAGGCACTACGCCTACACTCAGGCGTAGCTTATTCTTAGAGGTTACCCTGCCACCAGCATGGGGTATTCATGATCATAAGTAGCACCAGGCACTATGCCTACACTCAGGCGTAGCTTATTCTTAGAGGTTACTGTCAAGACCGGTGGGGGGGTCTGTACTTCCGCTCTCTATATGGTAGAGGAGAGGCACAGAAGACCCCAACCAAGATTCTCGATTACGGTAGCAATGGACGAGCAATCAAGGCCTAGCTTCTCAGGAGGTGATGCAGGCTGGTTCTTAAGTACAGTGTATCCCCAAGCCCCCACAAAGGAATGTCCACACACTGTATTACTGAAAACACAGTCTTTATATAATTAATATTCAAGGGTTATGTACACTTATCACAATAACGCACTTTGTGCTCAGGAAAATCAATAATGGTAAATATCTACAATTCTAAAGTGGTACCACTAATATTAGACCTCATTAAAGTGCATTCACAATACTGTAGAAATGGCACACAGATCAATAAGAAGGAAACCAGCAATAGAGAGAGGAGAGATAAAAGATGGTTGAAACAATAGGCAGAATACTGGCCCCTACCACTGGACACAGTTCTGTGTGGAGATCCCCCCACCTGGGCAACCTGTAAAATAAAGAGATATAACACAAGCCCAGTCCATATATTGTTCAATAGTCTTATTCTCTCCTACAATGTTTTTACCCCCCTAATGTACCTGGTGGAGTCGAGTTCTTCGGAGAGGCGTCGACAGATCCTTCTTGAATGACCCCCTTTAAAGCAGGAGTCACGGATCGTCGAGAGGCGTCGAGAGGCGTCGAAGAACTCGGTGTTCGGTGTCGGGGAATCGACGGCCCTTCTTGAATGCCTCCCCTTTCAAGCGGGAGACACGGGGCGTCGAACGTCCGACAACAAACAAGGTAGAACGGCGTCGATGAGGCGGCAGGCTTCGATCCGAGCGGTGCTCGTCGGCGTCGAGACGTCGGCGTCCTGCGAGGAAGAGGCGTGCGGGGCACCTCGGCGACACTAGTTCTGGACCGCAAAAATTGTGAATGACGGTGGCCCAGCAAGGGCGTCGAGTCGCTCGAGTCTTTGGGGTCGTGAGGTGGCGGGAAACCCACCGGCGGATTCTCCTCAGCGCGTTGGTCGTCCTCGACTTTCTCCGGCAGGACAAAAGCGGTCGACGGTGCGGACGAGGGAGTCCTTCGAGTCAAATGTTCTTAGGCAAGGAGCGGACGGCTCCGGTCGTCGGCGGCACGGCGTCAAGTGGTTCCCACGGCTGGGCAACACAACTTCGACGGGCCTCCAGCGGTTACACAGACCTGCGAACCCTGGTCGACGGCAATGGACTTCGACAGCGTCGAGGTCCGGGTGCTTCACTTCGATTTCCTCGGCGGTCCCGTCTCGGGTCGGCAGCCTTTCGAGGGTCTGACTTCCAGGGCGCTTCGGCGAAGATTCAGCGGTGCTCGATGGTCCCTCGGAGCACGGGAAGAGGGCGCCTAGCCAGGTCCTCTCTCGGGTCAGTCCTCGACGATTTCGACAACCTTCAGTTTCTGTCGAAGCAAATGCCACAGCAAGTCTTCTTCTTCCAGCTGAACGTCGAGGATCAGCAAATCCAGTTACTCTTGAGTGGAGACTCAGCTTCTGAACAATTTCCAGGGGTGAGAGGTCCCCAGATATACTATCCTGTCTCTCATCCACACTGCTGGCACACACACAGCAGCCAATCACACAGAAGGGCATTCATGCAGTCAGTCAGCCAATCAGGCACACAGTGCATTCAGGCCACACTCCTCCCTTTCAGACACTCACAACAAGGAATGTGGATTGGGACAAGTACCCAGCCATTCAACACTACACACTGCATTCAGGCCAGTTTCGGGCAGGGCTGTCTCAGTCTTTGTCTCACATGCCAGAAACCAGACAACCACAACAAGAAGTGTATATTGGTCACACACTCCATTCACCCAGGTCCCACCCACAGGAGGTACCCACAACATACAGTCAAAGGGAAGGCTCCAGTCAGTCTAGCTGGGCCTTCACAACAACACCATATATGGAACTTCCACCCAACAGCCAGTCAGGGGGAAGGGACAGAGTCAGGGCTTCCCAGGACTTTGGGAAAAACAAGACAACGGGCAATAGAAAGCAAGAGGCCACAGGGGCCATCTTGTTTTCTATCAGGAATCAACTGATCCCAATGGCAGGGCCTGGGTATCCCAAAATGGAGGACACCCAGAGCACCTGTCCAATTCAGCATGGAGCTGCCACCAGCCCATACCCTGCTCTGTGGGCCACCCACAGGTGCCCAAAAACATACACTAGGGGCACAGGGTTGTACCCCTACCCAGGGGTGCCATAAGGGTATCCCATGGGTCTGTTCACCAAACCAAAAGAGAGAGCTGCACTGCCAGGAGTCCCAAATGGACTCCTGGGCAGAAAACATAACAGAACACACGATAAAAGGCAGAAAAGGACAAGGATTCAGAGGCCCTGTCCCTCTGATGCATTTCCAGCATCACAGTCGCCCCCCCCAGACTGAGGTGGAGGGTGTCTAATCTCCCACGGGATAGACACCCTCATCCAGACGGTCAACATACCTTCTGGAAAGGCCATCCGCATTATCGTGACTCTTCCCTGGTCTGTGCTCTATGGTGAAGTCTAGCCCTTGCAGGCTAATGGACCACCTGAGCAATTTCGGATTCTCACCCTTCATCTGCATAAGCCACTTCAGGGGCTTATGATCTGTTTGGACCTTGAAGGTGGACCCCGTAAGGTAGGGCCTAAAACGCCTAAGGCTCCAAACTATACTAAAACATTCCTTTTCAACAGTAGCCCACCTAAGTTCTCTACCCTTGAGTTGTCTACTGATGAATATGATAGGATGTTCTCTCCCTTTGTCATCTAACTGGGACAAGACAGCTCCAATTCCGGTGTCGCAGGCATCCGTCTGGACGATAAAGGGTCGGCTGTAGTCAGGCGCACACAACACAGGTGCCCTACACAGACTTTCTTTCAAGCCATCAAAGGCCCTCTGACAGTCTTCAGTCCAATTAACCTTCCTAGGCTGTTTGGGCGAAGTTAGAGCTGTCAGGGGTGCAGCTATGGTTCCATAGTCTGCCATGAAATTGCGATAGTACCCAGTGAGGCCCAAAAAGGCTCTCACCTGGGTTTGAGTAGTGGGAGTCTCCCAGTTCTGTACATCCTGTACTTTACTGGAGATAGGTTGGATTTGACCCCCTCCTACCTCATGACCAAGATAGGTAACTTTCCCCTGAGCTATCTGGCACTTGGTGGCCTTGATAGTGAGGTTAGCCCTTTTCAAGGCCTGCAACACCCTATCCAGATGTGTCAAATGCTCTTCCCAGGTGGAACTGTAGACGGCAATGTCGTCTAAGTAAGCCACACAAAAGGCTTCTAGCCCACTGAGCGCATGGTTGACCAATCTCTGGAAGGTGGCAGGGGCATTCTTCAACCCAAAGGGCATGACCCTAAACTGGTAGAGTCCCTCAGGTGTGGAGAACGCCGTCTTTTCCTTGGCATGGTCCGTCAGAGCTATTTGCCAATAGCCTGAGGTAAGGTCAAAGGTGCTCACAAATTTGGCAGCACCTATGGTGTCCACGAGCTCATCAGCCCTGGGCAATGGGTGCGCGTCAGTTTTGGTGACGGCATTGACTCCTCGGTAGTCCACACAGAACCTCCAATCCTTGGTACCCGCCTGGGAACTTGCCTTGGGGACAAGGACCACTGGACTGGACCAGGGACTAGTTGAGGGTTCAATAACACCCAGATCCAACATCTTGGCGACCTCAGCCTGGATGTGGTTTTTGACGGTATCTGACATACGATAGCTCCTGCTCTTGACAGGCACACTGTCACCAGTGTCAATTTCGTGCTTACACCACGGTGTAAGGCCCGGTGTCAGTGAAAACAGAGAGGCATACTGCTGGAGCAAAGCCCTGCAGGCCCTCTGCTGCTCTGTTGTCAAATCGGGAGAGAGATGTACTCCCCCCACTGAGCCATCCTGAGGGTTGCTATGCAGCAAATCAGGAAGGGGCTCACTCTCATCCTCTTCTTGCCCTGAAGCTAGCAAGAGACATGAGACCTCTGCTCGCCTGTGGAAAGGCTTGAGCCTGTTGACATGGAATACCTGGGGGGCTACCCCAGAGGCTCCCATGTCAACCAGATAATTGACTTCGCCCATCTTGGAGATGATCCTGAAGGGTCCAGTCCACTTGTCTGCCAAAGCTCTAGGCTTGGTAGGCTCCATCACAAGGATTTCCTGTCCCGGAGTCCAATCCACTTGCGAAGCTTTAAGGTCATGCCAGTACTTGTTCAATTCCTGGCTGGCCTTGAGATTTGCTGTTGCCTGACCCATCATTTGTGTCATCCTCCGCCTGAGGCCTAACATATAGTCCCCCACTTGCTTGGCGGGACCTGGAGGGGTGGCTTCCAAGCCTTCTCGGATCAAGGCGAGGGGCCCCCTCACGGGATGTCCAAAGAGTAACTCAAAGGGGCTGAAACCAACACCCTCTTGAGGTACCTCTCTGTAAGCAAACAGCAGGCATGGCAGGAGGAGATCCCATTTCCTCCTTAGGGGCTCTTCCAAAGCACCTAGCATGCCCTTGAGAGTTTTATTAAATCTCTCAACCAGACCATTGGTCTGGGGGTGGTAAGAGGTGGAGAACTTGTAGGTTACCCCGCACTCTTTCCACATGGTTTTCATGTAACTAGACATGAAGTTGGATCCTCTGTCAGAGACAACCTCCTTGGGGAATCCAACACGGGTGAAAATGCCCAGGAGAGCCCTGGCAACCACCTTGGCAGTTACAGTCCGAAGGGGTATTGCCTCAGGGTACCTGGTGGCATGATCTACCAAGACCAGGATGAACCGATGTCCACCTGAAGTGGGAGGGTCAAGGGGACCGACGATGTCGATGCCCACCCTCTCAAATGGTGTGCCAACCACTGGTAATGGCTGCAGTGGGGCAATGATCCTGCCTCCAGTCTTGCCAGACAACTGACAAGTGGGGCAGGTCCTGCAGTGGGACTCCACCTCTACCCCCATCCTTGGCCAGTAGAAATGGGCAGAGAGCCTCTGCTTAGTCTTCTTAGTCCCAAGATGACCAGCCAAGGGCACCTCATGCGCCAACTGCAGTAGGAAGGGCCTGTAAACCTGGGGTACCACCAACCTCTTGCGGGCACCAGGTTCAGGCTTAGTGGGCTCACTAACAAGGAGCTCACCCTCCCAATAAATCTTGAATGTCCTAGGCACTTCACCTTGTGCCTGGGACAGGGCCTGTTTCCTCAGACCCTCGAGAGAGTGGCACTCTCTCTGTCCTTTACAGAAGTCTGCCCGGGAGGGTCCCCCTTCAGCTAACAAGCATTGAAGGTCGGGGTGCTCCTCCGGGTTAAGAACCTCTCCCACAGGAGAGTCTTCTGTCTCTTCTCCCACAGGAGTTGAGTTTGCGTTTTCCACTGGACCCAGCCCGTCCGGAGCATGGATCCCAATGGGTGCTGTCAGAACAGCAGGAAGAGAAGGTGTTCCCTCCACAGAGGTGGCCTTCTTGGTCTTCCTTCTTCTTGCCTTAGGCCTCGCCTTTGGCTCGGGTACCTGACTCACAGCCAGACCCGGTGTCACCTGTGACCTAGTGACCGCAGCAGCAGTCAGGGGAAGACCATCCGAGATCAACCCCAACTCCACTAGATCATTACCTAACAGAATGTTAGCAGGGACATTGTCCTGAACCAGGACAGGAAGCTTTGCTGTCTTGTCTCCAATCATGAGTGTGACTAAGGTTACAGGCGATACTTTAGGAGGCCCACCAGCTAACCTGGTGGTTCTCAGAGGAGCACCTACATAGTCCTCTGGCTTGAGCAGGGTCCTGTCCACCACTGTCATGCTTGCCCCAGTGTCTCTCAAACCAGTAGAAGGCTGGCCATTCAAGAGGACACTTCTCAAAAACCTACGGGTGTTCTGTGGGATAGTCGCCAGTACTTCTGCGTACTGGTCCCAGGCCCCAAGGGACACTAAGGAAATCTCTACCGGAGCACCAAAGGTGATTCCGGTAGAGGAGGGGAGGACAGTGGCCTCCACCTCAGACACGGGGTAAGGGTAGGTCAGGCTGACAGCCTGTACTCCAAGTGCCTTACCTTTACACTTGGGGTCACCCCTTTTGTGATCCAGAGCCCCACAATCCCAACAAGTGCCAGGAGTGCGGGGTACGGTACTGGAACCACTGGGAACCTGCTTTGCAACAGGTGGACCACTACTCTTATTCCCCCCCACAGAGGACTTATCCCCACTAGATTTTTGGGTCTTAGGAGAGGAAGGTTTTGGTTTACCCGACTGTGACTGCTTTTGGGACTCCTCAGCTTTCTGAGAGGCCCCCTTTTCTTTGTCCTTGTCCTTCCCACTGGAGTCCTTAGGAGACACCCGATGGGAGACCCACTTGTCAGCCAACCTAGCCAGCTTAAAGGGGTCCAAAATGTTCTGGTCAGCCACATACTGACGCAGCTCTGGTGAACAGGCTTCAGAAAAATGCTCAAAAAACAAGAGGTGGGACAACTCAACAAAAGTTTTCACCTTGTATCCATCAATCCACCCCATCATGTTCATGTGCGCAGTACTCACCCAGTCAACCCAAGACACATTCTCTCTTTTCTTAAATTCCCTGAACCTTTTAAGGTATTGGGTAGGTGTCTTGCCAAACTTGGCAATCAAAGCAGACTTCATACACTCATACTGACCCCTTTCTTCCACACTCAGCTTCAGAATACAGTCATATCCAGTTTGAGGCACTCTGCTTAACAAACACTTAGCCCAATCTCTTTTATCTACATCATGAATTGCACAAGCCATTTCAAACGCTTCAATCCATTGGAGGATATCTGAACCCTCCACAAACACACCAACCAAATCTTTCATAAACTTGGTGGCTGGGGACCTGCCACTCTCAATTGGTCTAGCTGAAGTCTCCACTCGAGCTTTCTCTAACTGGATTCTCTGACATTCAGTGTCCTTTTCTTTGAGCGCAAGATCCCTATTCTTGAGTTCCACTTGCTGTGCCAGCTCCTCTTTCTTAAGCTCAGCTTCTATTTCCAACTTGCGATATTCAAAGGCTAACTTCATCCTTAATAACTCAAGTTCCATGGAATTGCTGGGGTTTGGAACAGAGGCAGCAGGAATGGTGGCATTCCCAGAAACAGATTCAGCGACAACCCCAGGGGCAGAGTCCTCACTGGTTGCATCCCCCCCTTCATCAAGGGTTTCACCATCAGTCTGGTAGTCCACCAGGGCAGCTATCAGCTCAGCCCTAGACTTATCCACAAAGTCTAACTCCCTGGCTTCACGAGCACTCTGGAGAGCCTCTAAGCTCATCCGAGTCAATTTACCATTTGCAATGGACTCCATTGCTTGTAATGCAGTTATTTGGTACACACCCAAACCTTAATCTAATAAAGTGCGGATATTTTGTAAGTGGCACGGTTATACACTGAGTCTTAAAACCATAAGCATCCCACCGCTGGCCACCAGCTTGTCAAGACCGGTGGGGGGGTCTGTACTTCCGCTCTCTATATGGTAGAGGAGAGGCACAGAAGACCCCAACCAAGATTCTCGATTACGGTAGCAATGGACGAGCAATCAAGGCCTAGCTTCTCAGGAGGTGATGCAGGCTGGTTCTTAAGTACAGTGTATCCCCAAGCCCCCACAAAGGAATGTCCACACACTGTATTACTGAAAACACAGTCTTTATATAATTAATATTCAAGGGTTATGTACACTTATCACAATAACGCACTTTGTGCTCAGGAAAATCAATAATGGTAAATATCTACAATTCTAAAGTGGTACCACTAATATTAGACCTCATTAAAGTGCATTCACAATACTGTAGAAATGGCACACAGATCAATAAGAAGGAAACCAGCAATAGAGAGAGGAGAGATAAAAGATGGTTGAAACAATAGGCAGAATACTGGCCCCTACCACTGGACACAGTTCTGTGTGGAGATCCCCCCACCTGGGCAACCTGTAAAATAAAGAGATATAACAAAAGCCCAGTCCATATATTGTTCAATAGTCTTATTCTCTCCTACAATGTTTTTACCCCCCCAATGTACCTGGTGGAGTCGAGTTCTTCGGGGAGGCATTGACAGATCCTTCTTGAATGACCCCCTTTAAAGCAGGAGTCACGGATCGTCGAGAGGCGTCGAGAGGCGTCGAAGAACTCGGTGTTCGGTGTCGGGGAATCGACGGCCCTTCTTGAATGCCTCCCCTTTCAAGCGGGAGACACGGGGCGTCGAACGTCCGACAACAAACAAGGTAGAACGGCGTCGATGAGGCGGCAGGCTTCGATCCGAGCGGTGCTCGTCGGCGTCGAGACGTCGGCGTCCTGCGAGGAAGAGGCGTGCGGGGCACCTCGGCGACACTAGTTCTGGACCGCAAAGATTGTGAATGACGGTGGCCCAGCAAGGGCGTCGAGTCGCTCGAGTCTTTGGGGTCGTGAGGTGGCGGGAAACCCACCGGCGGATTCTCCTCGGCGCGTTGGTCGTCCTCGACTTTCTCCGGCAGGACAAAAGCGGTCGACGGTGCGGACGAGGGAGTCCTTCGAGTCAAATGTTCTTAGGCAAGGAGCGGACGGCTCCGGTCGTCGGCGGCACGGCGTCAAGTGGTTCCCACGGCTGGGCAACACAACTTCGACGGGCCTCCAGCGGTTACACAGACCTGCGAACCCTGGTCGACGGCAATGGACTTCGACAGCGTCGAGGTCCGGGTGCTTCACTTCGATTTCCTCGGCGGTCCCGTCTCGGGTCGGCAGCCTTTCGAGGGTCTGACTTCCAGGGCGCTTCGGCGAAGATTCAGCGGTGCTCGATGGTCCCTCGGAGCACGGGAAGAGGGCGCCTAGCCAGGTCCTCTCTCGGGTCAGTCCTCGACGATTTCGACAACCTTCAGTTTCTGTCGAAGCAAATGCCACAGCAAGTCTTCTTCTTCCAGCTGGACGTCGAGGATCAGCAAATCCAGTTACTCTTGAGTGGAGACTCAGCTTCTGAACAATTTCCAGGGGTGAGAGGTCCCCAGATATACTATCCTGTCTCTCATCCACACTGCTGGCACACACACAGCAGCCAATCACACAGAAGGGCATTCATGCAGTCAGTCAGCCAATCAGGCACACAGTGCATTCAGGCCACACTCCTCCCTTTCAGACACTCACAACAAGGAATGTGGATTGGGACAAGTACCCAGCCATTCAACACTACACACTGCATTCAGGCCAGTTTCGGGCAGGGCTGTCTCAGTCTTTGTCTCACATGCCAGAAACCAGACAACCACAACAAGAAGTGTATATTGGTCACACACTCCATTCACCCAGGTCCCACCCACAGGAGGTACCCACAACATACAGTCAAAGGGAAGGCTCCAGTCAGTCTAGCTGGGCCTTCACAACAACACCATATATGGAACTTCCACCCAACAGCCAGTCAGGGGGAAGGGACAGAGTCAGGGCTTCCCAGGACTTTGGGAAAAACAAGACAACAGGCAATAGAAAGCAAGAGGCCACAGGGGCCATCTTGTTTTCTATCAGGAATCAACTGATCCCAATGGCAGGGCCTGGGTATCCCAAAATGGAGGACACCCAGAGCACCTGTCCAATTCAGCATGGAGCTGCCACCAGCCCATACCCTGCTCTGTGGGCCACCCACAGGTGCCCAAAAACATACACTAGGGGCACAGGGTTGTACCCCTACCCAGGAGTGCCATAAGGGTATCCCATGGGTCTGTTCACCAAACCAAAAGAGAGAGCTGCACTGCCAGGAGTCCCAAATGGACTCCTGGGCAGAAAACATAACAGAACACACGATAAAAGGCAGAAAAGGACAAGGATTCAGAGGCCCTGTCCCTCTGATGCATTTCCAGCATCACAGTTACCCTGCCACCAGCATGGGGTACTCATGATCATAAGTAGCACCAGGCACTACGCCTACACTCAGGCATATCTTATTCTTAGAGATTACCCTGCCGCCAGCATGGGGCACTCATGATCATAAGTAGCACCAGGCACTACGCCTACACTCAGGCATAGCTTATTCTTAGACATTACCCCACCACCAGCATGGGGTACTCATGATCATAAGTAGCACCAGGCACTATGCCTACACTCAGGCGTAGCTTATTCTTAGAGGTTACCCCACCACCAGCATGTGGTACTCATGATCATAAGTAGCACCAGGCACTATGCCTACACTCAGGCGTAGCTTATTCTTAGAGGTTACCCCGTAACCAGCATGGGGTACTCATGATCATAAGTAGCACCAGGCACTATGCCTACACCCAGGAATAGGTTATCCTTAGAGATTACCCCGCCACCAGCATGGGGTACTCATGATCATAAGTAGCACCAGGCACTATGCCTACACTCAGGCACAGCTTATTCTTAGAGATTACCCTACCACCAGCATGGGGTACTCATGATCATAGGTAGCACCAGCAGGCACTATGCCTACACTCAGGCATAGCTTATTCTTAGAGGTTACCCCGCCGCCAGCATGGGGTACTCATGATCATAAGTAGCACCAGGAACTACGCCTACGCTCAGGAATAGCTTATTCTTAGAGATTACCCCGCCACCAGCATGGGATACTCAAGATCATAGGTAGCACCAGGCACTACGCCTACACTCTGGCATAATTTATTCTTAGAGATTACCCTGCAACCAGCATGGGGTACTCATGATCATAGGTAGAACCAGGCACTACGCCTACACTCAGGCATGGCTTATTCTTAGAGGTTACCCTGCCACCAGCATGTGGTACTCATGATCATAGGTAGCACCAGGCACTACGCCTACACTCAGGCATTGCTTATTCTTAGAGGTTACCCTGCCACCAGCATGGGGTACTCATGATCATAGGTAGCACCAGGCACTATGCCTACACTCAGGAGTTGCTTATACTTAGAGGTTACCCTGCCACCTGCATGGGGTACTCATGATCATAAGTAGCACCAGGCACTATGCCTACACTCAGGCGTAGCTTATTCTTAGAGGTTACCCTGCCACCAGCATGGGGTACTCATGATCATAAGTAGCACCAGGCACTATGCCTACACTCAGGCGTAGCTTATTCTTAGAAGTTACCCTGCCACCAGCATGGGGTACTCATGATCATAAGTAGCACCAGGCACTATGCCTACACTCAGGCGTAGCTTATTCTTAGAGATTACCCTGCCACCAGCATGGGGTACTCATGATCATAAGTAGCACCAGGCACTATGTCTACACTCAGGCGTAGCTTATTCTTAGAGATTACCCCGCCGCCAGCATGGGGTACTCATGATCATAAGTAGCACCAGGCACTACGCCTACACTCAGGAATAGCTTATTCTTAGAGATCACCCTGCCGCCAGCATGGGGTACTCATGATCATAAGTAGCACCAGGCACTATGCCTACACTCAGGCATAGCTTATTCTTAGAGATTACCCCGCCGCCAGCATGGGGTACTCATGATCATAAGTAGCACCAGGCACTATGCCTACACTCAGGCATAGTTTATTCTTAGAGATTACCAAGCCGCCAGCATGGGGTACACATGATCATAGGTAGCACCAGGCACTACGCCTACACTCAGGCATAGCTTATTCTTAGAGATGACCCCGCCGCCAGCATGGGGCACTCATGATCATAAGTAGCACCAGGCACTATGCCTACACTCAGGCATAGCTTTGTTTTAGAGATTACCCCGCCGCCAGCATGGGGTACTCATGATCATAAGTAGCACCAGGCACTACGCCTACACTCAGGCATAGCTTATTCTTAGAGATTACCCCGTCGCCAGCATGGGGTACTCATGATCATAAGTAGCACCAGGCACTATGCCTACACTCAGGCATAGCTTATTCTTAGAGATTACCCCGTCGCCAGCATGGGGTAGTCATGATCATAAGTAGCACCAGGCACTATGCCTACACTCAGGCATAGCTTATTCTTAGAGATTACCCCGTCGCCAGCATGGGGTTCTCATGATCATAAGTAGCACCAGGCACTATGCCTACACTCAGGCATAGCTTTTTCTTAGAGGTTACCCCGCCGCCAGCATGGGGTACTCATGATCATAAATAGCACCAGGCACTATGCCTACACTCAGGCATAGCTTATTCTTAGAGATTACCCCGCCGCCAGCATGAGGTACTCATGATCATAAGTAGCACCAGGCACTATGCCTACACTCAGGCATAGCTTATTCTTAGAGATCACCCTGCCGCCAGCATGGGGTACTCATGATCAAAAGTAGCACCAGGCACTATGCTTACACTCAGGCATAGCTTATTCTTAGAGGTCACCCTGCCACCAGCATGGGGTACTCATGATCACTATGCCTACACTCAGGGAATAGGTTATCCTTAGAGATTACCCTGCCACCAGCATGGGGTACTCATGATCATAAATAGCACCAGGCACTATGCCTACACTCAGGCATAGCTTATTCTCAGAGATTACCCCGCCACCAGCATGGGGTACTCATGACCATAAGTAGCACTAGGCACTATGCCTACACTCAGGCATAGCTTATTCTTAGAGGTCACCCCACCACCAGCATGGGGCACTCATGATCATAAGTAGCACCAGGCACTATGCCTACACTCAGGCATAGCTTATTCTTAGAGATTACCCCGCCGCCAGCATGGGGTACTCATGATCATAAGTAGCACCAGGCATTATGCCTACACTCAGGGAATAGGTTATCCTTAGAGATTACCCCGCCACCAGCATGGGGTACTCATGATCATAAATAGCACCAGGCACTATGCCTACACTCAGGCATAGCTTATTCTTAGAGATTACCCCGCCGCCAGCATGGGGTACTCATGATCATAAGTAGCACCAGGCACTATGCCTACACTCAGGGAATAGGTTATCCTTAGAGATTACCCTGCCACCAGCATGGGGTACTCATGATCATAGGTAGCACCAGGCACTATGCCTACACTCAGGCATAGCTTATTCTTAGAGATTACCCTGCCGCCAGCATGGGGTACTCATGATCATAAGTAGCACCAGGCACTACGCCTACACTCAGGCATAGCTTATTCTTAGAGATTACCCCGTCGCCAGCATGGGGTACTCATGATCATAAGTAGCACCAGGCACTATGCCTACACTCAGGCATAGTTTATTCTTAGAGATTACCCCGTCGCCAGCATGGGGTAGTCATGCTCATAAGTAGCACCAGGCACTATGCCTACACTCAGGCATAGCTTATTCTTAGAGATTACCCCGTCGCCAGCATGGGGTTCTCATGATCATAAGTAGCACCAGGCACTATGCCTACACTCAGGCATAGCTTTTTCTTAGAGGTTACCCCGCCGCCAGCATGGGGTACTCATGATCATAAATAGCACCAGGCACTATGCCTACACTCAGGCATAGCTTATTCTTAGAGATTACCCCGCCGCCAGCATGAGGTACTCATGACCAAAAGTAGCACCAGGCACTATGCCTACACTCAGGCATAGCTTATTCTTAGAGATAACCCCGCCGCCAGCATGGGGTACTCATGATCATAAGTAGCACCAGGCACTATGCCTACACTCAGGCATAGCTTATTCTTAGAGATCACCCTGCCGCCAGCATGGGGTACTCATGATCAAAAGTAGCACCAGGCACTATGCCTACACTCAGGCATAGCTTATTCTTAGAGGTCACCCTGCCACCAGCATGGGGTACTCATGATCACTATGCCTACACTCAGGGAATAGGTTATCCTTAGAGATTACCCTGCCACCAGCATGGGGTACTCATGATCATAAATAGCACCAGGCACTATGCCTACACTCAGGCATAGCTTATTCTTAGAGATTACCCCGCCACCAGCATGGGGTACTCATGATCATAAGTAGCACCAGGCACTATGCCTACACTCAGGCATAGCTTATTCTTAGAGGTCACCCCGCCACCAGCATGGGGTACTCATGATCATAAGTAGCACCAGGCACTATGCCTACACTCAGGCGTAGCTTATTCTTAGAGATTACCCCGCCGCCAGCATGGGGTACTCATGATCATAAGTAGCACCAGGCACTATGCCTACACTCAGGGAATAGGTTATCCTTAGAGATTACCCCGCCACCAGCATGGGGTACTCATGATCATAAGTAGCACCAGGCACTATGCCTACACTCAGGGAATAGGTTATCCTTAGAGATTACCCCGCCGCCAGCATGGGGTACTCATGATCATAAGTAGCACCAGGCACTATGCCTACACTCAGGGAATAGGTTATCCTTAGAGATTACCCTGCCACCAGCATGGGGTACTCATGATCATAGGTAGCACCAGGCACTATGCCTACACTCAGGCATAGCTTATTCTTAGAGATTACCCTGCCGCCAGCATGGGGTACTCATGATGATAGGTAGCACCATGCACTATGCCTACACACAGGCATAGCTTATTCTTAGAGGTGACCCCGCCGCCAGCATGGGGTACTCATGATCATTAGTAGCACCAGGCACTATGTCTACACTCAGGCATAGCTTATTCTTAGAGTTTACCCCGCCACCAGCATGGGGTACTCATGATCATAAGTAGCACCAGGCACTATGCCTACACTCAGGCATAGCTTATTTTTAGAGGTTACCCCGCCGCCAGCATGGGGTACTCATGATCATTAGTAGCACCCGGCACCATGCCTACACTCAGGCGTAGCTTATTCTTAGAGTTTACCCCGCCGCCAGCATGGGGTACTCATGATCATAAGTAGCACCAGGCACTATGCCTACACTCAGGCATAGCTTATTCTTAGAGGTTACCCCGCCGCCAGCATGGGGTACTCATGATCATAGGTAGCACCAGGCACTACGCCTACACTCAGGCATAGGTTATTTTTAGAGGTTACCCCGCCACCAGCATTTGGTACTCGTGATCATAGGTAGCACCAGGCACTATGCCTACACTCAGGCATAGCTTTGTTTTAGAGATTACCCTGCCGCCACCATGGGGTACTCATGATCATAAGTAGCACCAGGCACTATGCCTACACTCAGGCATAGCTTATTCTCAGAGGTTACCCCGCCGCCAGCATGGGATACTCATGATCATAAGTAGCACCAGGAACTATGCCTACACTCAGGAATAGCTTATTCTTAGAGATTACCCCGCCACCAGCATGGGGTACTCATGATCATAGGTAGCACCAGGCACTATGCCTACACTCAGGCATAGTTTATTCTTAGAGATTACCAAGCCGCCAGCATGGGGTACTCATGATCATAAGTAGCACCAGGCACTATGCCTACACTCAGGCATAGCTTATTCTTAGAGATAACCCCGCCGCCAGCATGGGGTACTCATGATCATAAGTAGCACCAGGCACTATGCCTACACTCAGGCATAGCTTATTCTTAGAGATCACCCTGCCGCCAGCATGGGGTACTCATGATCAAAAGTAGCACCAGGCACTATGCCTACACTCAGGCATAGCTTATTCTTAGAGGTCACCCTGCCACCAGCATGGGGTACTCATGATCACTATGCCTACACTCAGGGAATAGGTTATCCTTAGAGATTACCCTGCCACCAGCATGGGGTACTCATGATCATAAATAGCACCAGGCACTATGCCTACACTCAGGCATAGCTTATTCTTAGAGATTACCCCGCCACCCGCATGGGGTACTCATGATCATAAGTAGCACCAGGCACTATGCCTACACTCAGGCATAGCTTATTCTTAGAGGTCACCCCGCCACCAGCATGGGGCACTCATGATCATAAGTAGCACCAGGCACTATGCCTACACTCAGGCATAGCTTATTCTTAGAGATTACCCCGCCGCCAGCATGGGGTACTCATGATCATAAGTAGCACCAGGCACTATGCCTACACTCAGGGAATAGGTTATCCTTAGAGATTACCCCGCCACCAGCATGGGGTACTCATGATCATAAGTAGCACCAGGCACTATGCCTACACTCAGGGAATAGGTTATCCTTAGAGATTACCCCGCCACCAGCATGGGGTACTCATGATCATAAGTAGCACCAGGCACTATGCCTACACTCAGGGAATAGGTTATCCTTAGAGATTACCCTGCCACCAGCATGGGGTACTCATGATCATAGGTAGCACCAGGCACTATGCCTACACTCAGGCATAGCTTATTCTTAGAGATTACCCTGCCGCCAGCATGGGGTACTCATGATGATAGGTAGCACCATGCACTATGCCTACACTCAGGCATAGCTTATTCTTAGAGGTGACCCCGCCGCCAGCATGGGGTACTCATGATCATTAGTAGCACCAGGCACTATGTCTACACTCAGGCATAGCTTATTCTTAGAGTTTACCCCGCCACCAGCATGGGGTACTCATGATCATAGGTAGCACCCGGCACCATGCCTACACTCAGGCGTAGCTTATTCTTAGAGATTACCCCGCCGCCAGCATGGGGTACTCATGATCATAAGTAGCACCAGGCACTATGCCTACACTCAGGCATAGCTTATTCTTAGAGGTTACCCCGCCGCCAGCATGGGGTACTCATGATCATAGGTAGCACCAGGCACTACGCCTACACTCAGGCATAGGTTATTTTTAGAGGTTACCCCGCCACCAGCATTTGGTACTCGTGATCATAGGTAGCACCAGGCACTATGCCTACACTCAGGCATAGCTTTGTTTTAGAGATTACCCTGCCGCCACCATGGGGTACTCATGATCATAAGTAGCACCAGGCACTATGCCTACACTCAGGCATAGCTTATTCTCAGAGGTTACCCCGCCGCCAGCATGGGATACTCATGATCATAAGTAGCACCAGGAACTATGCCTACACTCAGGAATAGCTTATTCTTAGAGATTACCCCGCCACCAGCATGGGGTACACATGATCATAGGTAGCACCAGGCACTATGCCTACACTCAGGCATAGTTTATTCTTAGAGATTACCAAGCCGCCAGCATGGGGTACTCATGATCATAAGTAGCACCAGGCACTATGCCTACACTCAGGCATAGCTTATTCTTAGAGGTTACCCCGCCGCCAGCATGGGGTACTCATGATCATAAGTAGCACCAGGCACTATGCCTACACTCAGGCGTAGCTTATTCTTAGAGATTACCCCGCCGCCAGCATGGGGTTCTCATGATCATAAGTAGCACCAGGCACTACGCCTACACTCAGGCATAGCTTATTCTTAGAGGTTACCCCGCCGCCAGCATGGGGTACTCATGATCATAAGTAGCACCAGGCACTACGCCTACACTCAGGCGTAGTTTATTCTTAGAGATTACCCCACCACCAGCATGGGGTACTCATGATCATAGGTAGCAGCAGGCACTACGCCTACACTCAGGCGTAGCTTATTCTTAGAGATTACCCCGCCACCAGCATGGGGTACTCATGATCATAAGTAGCACCAGGCACTATGCCTACACTCAGGCATAGCTTATTCTTAGAGATCACCCTGCCGCCAGCATATGGTACTCATGATCATAAGTAGCACCAGGCACTGTGCCTACACTCAGGCATAGCTTATTCTTAGAGGTTACCCCGCCACCAGCATGGGGTACTCATGATCATAAGTAGCACCAGGCACTATGCCTACACTCAGGGAATAGCTTATTCTTAGAGGTTACCCCGCCACCAGCATGGGGTACTCATGATCATAGGTAGCACCAGGCACTATGCCTACACTCAGGCGTAGCTTATTCTTAGAGATTACCCCGCCACCAGCATGGGGTACTCATGACCATAAGTTGCACCAGGCACTATGCCTACACTCAGGCATAGCTTATTCTTAGAGATTACCCCGCCACCAGCATGGGGTACTCATGACCATAAGTAGCACCAGGCACTATGCCTACACTCAGGCATAGCTTATTCTTAGAGATTACCCCGCCACCAGCATGGGGTACTCATGATCATAAGTAGCACCGGGCACAATGCCTACACTCAGGCATAGCTTATTCTTAGAGATTACCCCGCCACCAGCATGGGGTACTCATGATCATAAGTAGCACCAGGCACTATGCCTACACTCAGGCATAGCTTATTCTTAGAGATTACCCCGCCACCAGCATGGGGTACTCATGATCATAGGTAGCACCAGGCACTATGCCTACACTCAGGCATAGCTTATTCTTAGAGATTACCCTGCCACCTGCATGATGTACTCATGATCATAAGTAGCACCAGGCACTATGCCTACACTCAGGCGTAGCTTATTCTTAGAGATTACACTGCCACCAGCATGGGGTACGCATGATCATAAGTAGCACCAGGCACTATGTCTACACTCAGGCGTAGCTTATTCTTAGAGATTACCCCGCCGCCAGCATGGGGTACTCATGATCATAAGTAGCACCAGGAACTACGCCTACGCTCAGGAATAGCTTATTCTTAGAGATTACCCCGCCACCAGCATGGGATACTCATGATCATAGGTAGAACCAGGCACTACGCCTACACTCAGGCATGGCTTATTCTTAGAGGTTACCCTGCCACCAGCATGGGGTACTCATGATCATAGGTAGCACCAGGCACTACGCCTACACTCAGGCATTGCTTATTCTTAGAGGTTACCCTGCCACCAGCATGGGGTACTCATGATCATAGGTAGCACCAGGCACTATGCCTACACTCAGGAGTTGCTTATACTTAGAGGTTACCCTGCCACCTGCATGGGGTACTCATGATCATAAGTAGCACCAGGCACTATGCCTACACTCAGGCGTAGCTTATTCTTAGAGGTTACCCTGCAACCAGCATGGGGTACTCATGATCATAGGTAGCACCAGGCACTATGCCTACACTCAGGCGTAGCTTATTCTTAGAGGTTACCCTGCCACCAGCATGGGGTACTCATGATCATAAGTAGCACCAGGCACTATGCCTACACTCAGGCGTAGCTTATTCTTAGAGGTTACCCTGCCACCAGCATGGGGTACTCATGATCATAAGTAGCACCAGGCACTATGTCTACACTCAGGCGTAGCTTATTCTTAGAGATTACCCCGCCGCCAGCATGGGGTACTCATGATCATAAGTAGCACCAGGCACTACGCCTACACTCAGGCATAGCTTATTCTTAGAGATTACCCTGCCGCCAGCATGGGCTACTCATGATCATAAGTAGCACCAGGCACTACGCCTACACTCAGGCATAGCTTATTCTTAGAGATCACCCTGCCGCCAGCATGGGGTACTCATGATCATAAGTAGCACCAGGCACTATGCCTACACTCAGGCATAGCTTATTCTTAGAGATTACCCCGCCGCCAGCATGGGGTACTCATGATGATAAGTAGTTCCAGGTACTACGCCTACACTCAGGCATAGTTTATTCTTAGAGATTACCAAGCCGCCAGCATGGGGTACACATGATCATAGGTAGCACCAGGCACTACGCCTACACTCAGGCATAGCTTATTCTTAGAGATTACCCTGCCGCCAGCATGGGGTACTCATGATCATAAGTAGCACCAGGCACTACGCCTACACTCAGGCATAGCTTATTCTTAGAGATTACCCCGCCGCCAGCATGGGGTACTCATGATCATAAGTAGCACCAGGCACTACGCCTACACTCAGGCATAGCTTATTCTTAGAGATTACCCTGCCGCCAGCATGGGGTACTCATGATCATAAGTAGCACCAGGCACTACGCCTACACTCAGGCATAGCTTATTCTTAGAGATTACCCTGCCGCCAGCATGGGGTACTCATGATCATAAGTAGCACCAGGCACTACGCCTACACTCAGGCATAGCTTATTCTTAGAGATTACCCCTACGCCAGAATGGGGTAATCATGATCATAAGTAGCACCAGGCACTACGCCTACACTCAGGCATAGCTTATTCATAGAGATTACCCCGCCGCCAGAATGGGGTACTCATGATCATAAGTAGCACCAGGCACTATGCCTACACTCAGGAATAGCTTATTCTTAGAGATTACCCCGCCGCCTGCATGGGGTACTCATGATCATAGGTAGCACCAGGCACTACGCCTACACTCAGGCATAGCTTATTCTTAGAGATTACCCTGCCGCCAGCATGGGGTACACATGATCATAGGTAGCACCAGGCACTACGCCTACACTCAGGCATAGCTTATTCTTAGAGATTACCAAGCCGCCAGCATGGGGTACACATGATCATAGGTAGCACCAGGCACTACGCCTACACTCAGGCATAGCTTATTCTTAGAGATTACCCTGCCGCCAGCATGGGGTACTCATGATCATAAGTAGCACCAGGCACTACGCCTACACTCAGGCATAGCTTATTCTTAGAGATTACCCCTACGCCAGAATGGGGTAATCATGATCATAAGTAGCACCAGGCACTACGCCTACACTCAGGCATAGCTTATTCATAGAGATTACCCCGCCGCCAGAATGGGGTACTCATGATCATAAGTAGCACCAGGCACTATGCCTACACTCAGGAATAGCTTATTCTTAGAGATTACCCCGCCGCCTGCATGGGGTACTCATGATCATAGGTAGCACCAGGCACTACGCCTACACTCAGGCATAGCTTATTCTTAGAGATTACCCCGCCACCAGCATGGGGTACTCATGATCATAGGTAGCTCCAGGCACTATGCCTACACTCAGGCATAGTTTAGTTTTAGAGATTACCCTGCCGCCAGCATGGGGTACTCATGATCATAAGTAGCACCAGGCACTATGCCTACACTCAGGCATAGCTTATTCTTAGAGATTACCCCGTCGCCAGCATGGGGTTCTCATGATCATAAGTAGCACCAGGCACTATGCCTACACTCAGGCATAGCTTTTTCTTAGAGGTTACCCCGCCGCCAGCATGGGGTACTCATGATCATAAATAGCACCAGGCACTATGCCTACACTCAGGCATAGCTTATTCTTAGAGATTACCCCGCCGCCAGCATGAGGTACTCATGATCAAAAGTAGCACCAGGCACTACGCCTACACTCTGGCATAATTTATTCTTAGAGATTACCCTGCCACCAGCATGGGGTACTCATGATCATAGGTAGAACCAGGCACTACGCCTACACTCAGGCATGGCTTATTCTTAGAGGTTACCCTGCCACCAGCATGGGGTACTCATGATCATAGGTAGCACCAGGCACTACGCCTACACTCAGGCATTGCTTATTCTTAGAGGTTACCCTGCCACCAGCATGGGGTACTCATGATCATAGGTAGCACCAGGCACTATGCCTACACTCAGGAGTTGCTTATACTTAGAGGTTACCCTGCCACCTGCATGGAGTACTCATGATCATAAGTAGCACCAGGCACTATGCCTACACTCAGGCGTAGCTTATTCTTAGAGGTTACCCTGCCACCAGCATGGGGTACTCATGATCATAAGTAGCACCAGGCACTATGCCTACACTCAGGCGTAGCTTATTCTTAGAGGTTACCCCGCCACCAGCATGGGGTACTCATGATCATAAGTAGCACCAGGCACTATGCCTACACTCAGGCGTAGCTTATTCTTAGAGGTTACCCCGCCACCAGCATGGGGTACTCATGATCATAAGTAGCACCAGGCACTATGCCTACACTCAGGCGTACCTTATTCTTAGAGGTTACCCCGCCACCAGCATGGGGTACTCATGATCATAAGTAGCACCAGGCACTATGCCTACACTCAGGCGTAGCTTATTCTTAGAGATTACCCCACCACCAGCATGGGGTACTCATGATCATAAGTAGCACCAGGCACTATGCCTACACTCAGGCGTAGCTTATTCTTAGAGATTACCCCGCCACCAGCATGGGGTACTCATGATCATAAGTAGCACCAGGCACTATGCCTACACTCAGGCACAGCTTATTCTTAGAGATTACCCTGCCACCAGCATGGGGTACTCATGATCATAGGTAGCACCAGGCACTATGCCTGCACTCAGGCATAGCTTATTCTTAGAGGTTACCCCGCCGCCAGCATGGGGTACTCATGATCATAAGTAGCACCAGGAACTACGCCTACGCTCAGGAATAGCTTATTCTTAGAGATTACCCCACCACCAGCATGGGATACTCATGATCATAGGTAGCACCAGGCACTACGCCTACACTCTGGCATAATTTATTCTTAGAGATTACCCTGCCACCAGCATGGGGTACTCATGATCATAGGTAGAACCAGGCACTACGCCTACACTCAGGCATGGCTTATTCTTAGAGGTTACCCTGCCACCAGCATGGGGTACTCATGATCATAGGTAGCACCAGGCACTACGCCTACACTCAGGCATTGCTTATTCTTAGAGGTTACCCTGCCACCAGCATGGGGTACTCATGATCATAGGTAGCACCAGGCACTATGCCTACACTCAGGAGTTGCTTATACTTAGAGGTTACCCTGCCACCTGCATGGGGTACTCATGATCATAAGTAGCACCAGGCACTACGCCTACACTCAGGCATATCTTATTCTTAGAGATTACCCTGCCGCCAGCATGGGGTACTTATGATCATAAGTAGCACCAGGCACTACGCCTACACTCAGGCATAGCTTATTCTTAGAGATCACCCTGCCGCCAGCATGGGGTACTCATGATCATAAGTAGCACCAGGCACTATGCCTACACTCAGGCATAGCTTATTCTTAGAGATTACCCCGCCGCCAGCATGGGGTACTCATGATCATAAATAGCACCAGGCACTATGCCTACACTCAGGCATAGCTTATTCTTAGAGATTACCCTGCCGCCAGCATGGGGCACTCATGATGATAAGTAGTTCCAGGCACTACGATTACACTCAGGCATAGTTTATTCTTAGAGATTACCAAGGCGCCAGCATGGGGTACACATGATCATAGGTAGCACCAGGCACTACGCCTACACTCAAGCATATCTTATTCTTAGAGATTACCCTGCCGCCAGCATGGGGCACTCATGATCATAAGTAGCACCAGGCACTACGCCTACACTCAGGCATAGCTTATTCTTAGACATTACCCCACCACCAGCATGGGGTACTCATGATCATAGGTAGCACCAGCAGGCACTATGCCTACACTCAGGCATAGCTTATTCTTAGAGGTTACCCCGCCGCCAGCATGGGGTACTCATGATCATAAGTAGCACCAGGAACTACGCCTACGCTCAGGAATAGCTTATTCTTAGAGATTACCCCGCCACCAGCATGGGATACTCATGATCATAGGTAGCACCAGGCACTACGCCTACACTCTGGCATAATTTATTCTTAGAGATTACCCTGCCACCAGCATGGGGTACTCATGATCATAGGTAGAACCAGGCACTACGCCTACACTCAGGCATGGCTTATTCTTAGAGGTTACCCTGCCACCAGCATGGGGTACTCATGATCATAGGTAGCACCAGGCACTACGCCTACACTCAGGCATTGCTTATTCTTAGAGGTTACCCTGCCACCAGCATGGGGTACTCATGATCATAGGTAGCACCAGGCACTATGCCTACACTCAGGAGTTGCTTATACTTAGAGGTTACCCTGCCACCTGCATGGGGTACTCATGATCATAAGTAGCACCAGGCACTATGCCTACACTCAGGCGTAGCTTATTCTTAGAGGTTACCCTGCCACCAGCATGGGGTACTCATGATCATAGGTAGCACCAGGCACTATGCCTACACTCAGGCGTAGCTTATTCTTAGAGGTTACCCTGCCACCAGCATGGGGTACTCATGATCATAAGTAGCACCAGGCACTATGCCTACACTCAGGCGTAGCTTATTCTTAGAGATTACCCTGCCACCAGCATGGGGTACTCATGATCATAAGTAGCACCAGGCACTATGTCTACACTCAGGCGTAGCTTATTCTTAGAGATTACCCCGCCGCCAGCATGGGGTACTCATGAACATAAGTAGCACCAGGCACTACGCCTACACTCAGGCATAGCTTATTCTTAGAGATTACCCTGCCGCCAGCATGGGCTACTCATGATCATAAGTAGCACCAGGCACTACGCCTACACTCAGGCATATCTTATTCTTAGAGATCACCCTGCCGCCAGCATGGGGTACTCATGATCATAAGTAGCACCAGGCACTATGCCTACACTCAGGCATAGCTTATTCTTAGAGATTACCCCGCCGCCAGCATGGGGTACTCATGATGATAAGTAGTTCCAGGTACTACGCCTACACTCAGGCATAGTTTATTCTTAGAGATTACCAAGCCGCCAGCATGGGGTACACATGATCATAGGTAGCACCAGGCACTATGCCTACACTCAGGCATAGCTTATTCTTAGAGATTACCCTGCCGCCAGCATGGGGTACTCATGATCATAAGTAGCACCAGGCACTACGCCTACACTCAGGCATAGCTTATTCTTAGAGATTACCCCGTCGCCAGAATGGGGTAATCATGATCATAAGTAGCACCAGGCACTATGCCTACACTCAGGCATAGCTTATTCTTAGAGATTACCCCGTCGCCAGCATGGGGTTCTCATGATCATAAGTAGCACCAGGCACTATGCCTACACTCAGGCATAGCTTTTTCTTAGAGGTTACCCCGCCGCCAGCATGGGGTACTCATGATCATAAATAGCACCAGGCACTATGCCTACACTCAGGCATAGCTTATTCTTAGAGATTACCCCGCCGCCAGCATGAGGTACTCATGATCAAAAGTAGCACCAGGCACTACGCCTACACTCTGGCATAATTTATTCTTAGAGATTACCCTGCCACCAGCATGGGGTACTCATGATCATAGGTAGAACCAGGCACTACGCCTACACTCAGGCATGGCTTATTCTTAGAGGTTACCCTGCCACCAGCATGGGGTACTCATGATCATAGGTAGCACCAGGCACTACGCCTACACTCAGGCATTGCTTATTCTTAGAGGTTACCCTGCCACCAGAATGGGGTACTCATGATCATAGGTAGCACCAGGCACTATGCCTACACTCAGGAGTTGCTTATACTTAGAGGTTACCCTGCCACCTGCATGGGGTACTCATGATCATAAGTAGCACCAGGCACTATGCCTACACTCAGGCGTAGCTTATTCTTAGAGGTTACCCTGCCACCAGCATGGGGTACTCATGATCATAAGTAGCACCAGGCACTATGCCTACACTCAGGCGTAGCTTATTCTTAGAGGTTACCCCGCCACCAGCATGGGGTACTCATGATCATAAGTAGCACCAGGCACTATGCCTACACTCAGGCGTAGCTTATTCTTAGAGGTTACCCCGCCACCAGCATGGGGTACTCATGATCATAAGTAGCACCAGGCACTATGCCTACACTCAGGCGTACCTTATTCTTAGAGGTTACCCCGCCACCAGCATGGGGTACTCATGATCATAAGTAGCACCAGGCACTATGCCTACACTCAGGCGTAGCTTATTCTTAGAGATTACCCCACCACCAGCATGGGGTACTCATGATCATAAGTAGCACCAGGCACTATGCCTACACTCAGGCGTAGCTTATTCTTAGAGATTACCCCGCCACCAGCATGGGGTACTCATGATCATAAGTAGCACCAGGCACTATGCCTACACTCAGGCACAGCTTATTCTTAGAGATTACCCTGCCACCAGCATGGGGTACTCATGATCATAGGTAGCACCAGGCACTATGCCTGCACTCAGGCATAGCTTATTCTTAGAGGTTACCCCGCCGCCAGCATGGGGTACTCATGATCATAAGTAGCACCAGGAACTACGCCTACGCTCAGGAATAGCTTATTCTTAGAGATTACCCCGCCACCAGCATGGGATACTCATGATCATAGGTAGCACCAGGCACTACGCCTACACTCTGGCATAATTTATTCTTAGAGATTACCCTGCCACCAGCATGGGGTACTCATGATCATAGGTAGAACCAGGCACTAGGCCTACACTCAGGCATGGCTTATTCTTAGAGGTTACCCTGCCACCAGCATGGGGTACTCATGATCATAGGTAGCACCAGGCACTACGCCTACACTCAGGCATTGCTTATTCTTAGAGGTTACCCTGCCACCAGCATGGGGTACTCATGATCATAGGTAGCACCAGGCACTATGCCTACACTCAGGAGTTGCTTATACTTAGAGGTTACCCTGCCACCTGCATGGGGTACTCATGATCATAAGTAGCACCAGGCACTATGCCTACACTCAGGCGTAGCTTATTCTTAGAGGTTACCCTGCCACCAGCATGGGGTACTCATGATCATAAGTAGCACCAGGCACTATGCCTACACTCAGGCGTAGCTTATTCTTAGAGGTTACCCTGCCACCAGCATGGGGTACTCATGATCATAAGTAGCACCAGGCACTACGCCTACACTCAGGCATATCTTATTCTTAGAGATTACCCTGCCGCCAGCATGGGGCACTCATGATCATAAGTAGCACCAGGCACTACGCCTACACTCAGGCATAGCTTATTCTTAGACATTACCCCACCACCAGCATGGGGTACTCATGATCATAAGTAGCACCAGGCACTATGCCTACACTCAGGCGTAGCTTATTCTTAGAGGTTACCCCGCAACCAGCATGGGGTACTCATGATCATAAGTAGCACCAGGCACTATGCCTACACTCAGGCGTAGCTTATTCTTAGAGGTTACCCCGCCACCAGCATGGGGTACTCATGATCATAAGTAGCACCAGGCACTATGCCTACACTCAGGCGTACCTTATTCTTAGAGGTTACCCCGCCACCAGCATGGGGTACTCATGATCATAAGTAGCACCAGGCACTATGCCTACACTCAGGCATAGCTTATTCTTAGAGATTACCCCGCCACCAGCATGGGGTACTCATGATCATAAGTAGCACCAGGCACTATGCCTACACTCAGGGAATAGGTTATCCTTAGAGATTACCCCGCCACCAGCATGGGGTACTCATGATCATAAGTAGCACCAGGCACTATGCCTACACTCAGGCACAGCTTATTCTTAGAGATTACCCTGAAACCAGCATGGGGTACTCATGATCATAGGTAGCACCAGCAGGCACTATGCCTACACTCAGGCATATCTTATTCTTAGAGGTTACCCCGCCGCCAGCATGGGGTACTCATGATCATAAGTAGCACCAGGAACTGCGCCTACGCTCAGGAATAGCTTATTCTTAGAGATTACCCCGCCACCAGCATGGGATACTCATGATCATAGGTAGCACCAGGCACTACGCCTACACTCTGGCATAATTTATTCTTAGAGATTACCCTGCCACCAGCATGGGGTACTCATGATCATAAGTAGCACCAGGCACTATGCCTACACTCAGGCGTAGCTTATTCTTAGAGGTTACCCTGCCACCAGCATGGGGTACTCATGATCATAAGTAGCACCAGGCACTATGCCTACACTCAGGCGTAGCTTATTCTTAGAGATTACACTGCCACCAGCATGGGGTACTCATGATCATAAGTAGCACCAGGCACTATGTCTACACTCAGGCGTAGCTTATTCTTAGAGATTACCCCGCCGCCAGCATGGGGTACTCATGATCATAAGTAGCACCAGGCACTACGCCTACACTCAGGCATAGCTTATTCTTAGAGATTACCCTGCCGCCGGCATGGGGTACTCATGATCATAGGTAGCACCAGGCACTACGCCTACACTCAGGCATAGCTTATTCTTAGAGATCACCCTGCCGCCAGCATGGGGTACTCATGATCATAAGTAGCACCAGGCACTATGCCTACACTCAGGCATAGCTTATTCTTAGAGATTCCCCCACCGCCAGCATGGGGTACTCATGATGATAAGTAGTTCCAGGCACTACGCTTACACTCAGGCATAGTTTATTCTTAGAGATTACCCTGCCGCCAGCATGGGGCACTCATGATCATAAATAGCACCAGGCACTATGCCTACACTCAGGCATAGCTTATTCTTAGAGATTACCCCGCCGCCAGCATGGGGTACTCATGATCATAAGTAGCACCAGGCACTACGCCTACACTCAGGCATAGTTTATTCTTAGAGATTACCCCGCCGCCAGCATGGGGTACACATGATCATAGGTAGCACCAGGCACTACGCCTACACTCAGGCATAGCTTATTCTTAGAGATTACCCCGCCGCCAGCATGGGCTACTCATGATCATAAGTAGCACCAGGCACTACGCCTACACTCAGGCATAGCTTATTCTTAGAGATTACCCCGTCGCCAGCATGGGGTACTCATGATCATAAGTAGCACCAGGCACTATGCCTACACTCAGGCATAGCTTATTCTTAGAGATTACCCCATCGCCAGCATGGGGTAGTCATGATCATAAGTAGCACCAGGCACTATGCCTACACTCAGGCATAGCTTATTCTTAGAGATTACCCCGTCGCCAGCATGGGGTTCTCATGATCATAAGTAGCACCAGGCACTATGCCTACACTCAGGCATAGCTTTTTCTTAGAGGTTACCCCGCCGCCAGCATGGGGTACTCATGATCATAAATAGCACCAGGCACTATGCCTACACTCAGGCATAGCTTATTCTTAGAGATTACCCCGCCGCCAGCATGAGGTACTCATGACCAAAAGTAGCACCAGGCACTATGCCTACACTCAGGCATAGCTTATTCTTAGAGATTACCCCGCCGCCAGCATGGGGTACTCATGATCATAAGTAGCACCAGGCACTACGCCTACCCTCAGGCATTGCTTATTCTTAGAGGTTACCCTGCCACCAGCATGGGGTACTCATGATCATAGGTAGCACCAGGCACTATGCCTACACTCAGGAGTTGCTTATACTTAGAGGTTACCCTGCCACCTGCATGGGGTACTCATGATCATAAGTAGCACCAGGCACTATGCCTACACTCAGGCGTAGCTTATTCTTAGAGGTTACCCTGCCACCAGCATGGGGTACTCATGATCATAAGTAGCACCAGGCACTATGCCTACACTCAGGCGTAGCTTATTCTTAGAGGTTACCCTGCCACCAGCATGGGGTACTCATGATCATAAGTAGCACCAGGCACTATGCCTACACTCAGGCGTAGCTTATTCTTAGAGATTACACTGCCACCAGCATGGGGTACTCATGATCATAAGTAGCACCAGGCACTATGTCTACACTCAGGCGTAGCTTATTCTTAGAGATTACCCCGCCGCCAGCATGGGGTACTCATGATCATAAGTAGCACCAGGCACTACGCCTACACTCAGGCATAGCTTATTCTTAGAGATTACCCTGCCGCCAGCATGGGCTACTCATGATCATAAGTAGCACCAGGCACTACGCCTACACTCAGGCATAGCTTATTCTTAGAGATCACCCTGCCGCCAGCATGGGGTACTCATGATCATAAGTAGCACCAGGCACTATGCCTACACTCAGGCATAGCTTATTCTTAGAGATTACCCTGCCGCCAGCATGGGGTACTCATGATGATAAGTAGTTCCAGGCACTACGCTTACACTCAGGCATAGTTTATTCTTAGAGATTACCAAGCCGCCAGCATGGGGTACTCATGATCATAAGTAGCACCAGGCACTATGCCTACACTCAGGCATAGCTTTTTCTTAGAGGTTACCCCGCCGCCAGCATGGGGTACTCATGATCATAAATAGCACCAGGCACTATGCCTACACTCAGGCATAGCTTATTCTTAGAGATTACCCCGCCGCCAGCATGAGGTACTCATGACCAAAAGTAGCACCAGGCACTATGCCTACACTCAGGCATAGCTTATTCTTAGAGATTACCCCGCCGCCAGCATGGGGTACTCATGATCATAAGTAGCACCAGGCACTATGCCTACACTCAGGCATAGCTTATTCTTAGAGATCACCCTGCCGCCAGCATGGGGTACTCATGATCAAAAGTAGCACCAGGCACTATGCCTACACTCAGGCATAGCTTATTCTTAGAGGTCACCCTGCCACCAGCATGGGGTACTCATGATCACTATGCCTACACTCAGGGAATAGGTTATCCTTAGAGATTACCCTGCCACCAGCATGGGGTACTCATGATCATAAATAGCACCAGGCACTATGCCTACACTCAGGCATAGCTTATTCTTAGAGATTACCCCGCCACCAGCATGGGGTACTCATGATCATAAGTAGCACCAGGCACTATGCCTACACTCAGGCATAGCTTATTCTTAGAGGTCACCCCGCCACCAGCATGGGGCACTCATGATCATAAGTAGCACCAGGCACTATGCCTACACTCAGGCATAGCTTATTCTTAGAGATTACCCCGCCGCCAGCATGGGGTACTCATGATCATAAGTAGCACCAGGCACTATGCCTACACTCAGGGAATAGGTTATCCTTAGAGATTACCCCGCCGCCAGCATGGGGTACTCATGATCATAAGTAGCACCAGGCACTATGCCTACACTCAGGGAATAGGTTATCCTTAGAGATTACCCTGCCACCAGCATGGGGTACTCATGATCATAGGTAGCACCAGGCACTATGCCTACACTCAGGCATAGCTTATTCTTAGAGATTACCCTGCCGCCAGCATGGGGTACTCATGATGATAGGTAGCACCATGCACTATGCCTACACTCAGGCATAGCTTATTCTTAGAGGTGACCCCGCCGCCAGCATGGGGTACTCATGATCATTAGTAGCACCAGGCACTATGCCTACACTCAGGCATAGCTTATTCTTAGAGGTTACCCCGCCGCCAGCATGGGGTACTCATGATCATAGGTAGCACCAGGCACTACGCCTACACTCAGGCATAGGTTATTCTTAGAGGTTACCCCGCCACCAGCATGGGGTACTCGTGATCATAGGTAGCACCAGGCACTATGCCTACACTCAGGCATAGCTTTGTTTTAGAGATTACCCCGCCGCCACCATGGGGTACTCATGATCATAAGTAGCACCAGGCACTATGCCTACACTCAGGCATAGCTTATTCTTAGAGGTTACCCCGCCGCCAGCATGGGATACTCATGATCATAAGTAGCACCAGGAACTATGCCTACACTCAGGCATAGCTTATTCTTAGAGATTACCCCGCCACCAGCATGGGGTACTCATGATCATAAGTAGCACCAGGCACTATGCCTACACTCAGGCATAGCTTATTCTTAGAGATTACCCCGCCACCAGCATGGGGTACTCATGATCATAAGTAGCACCAGGCACTATGCCTACACTCAGGCATAGCTTATTCTTAGAGATTACCCCGTCGCCAGCATGGGGTTCTCATGATCATAAGTAGCACCAGGCACTATGCCTACACTCAGGCATAGCTTTTTCTTAGAGGTTACCCCGCCGCCAGCATGGGGTACTCATGATCATAAATAGCACCAGGCACTATGCCTACACTCAGGCATAGCTTATTCTTAGAGATTACCCCGCCGCCAGCATGAGGTACTCATGACCAAAAGTAGCACCAGGCACTATGCCTACACTCAGGCATAGCTTATTCTTAGAGATTACCCCGCCGCCAGCATGGGGTACTCATGATCATAAGTAGCACCAGGCACTATGCCTACACTCAGGCATAGCTTATTCTTAGAGATCACCCTGCCGCCAGCATGGGGTACTCATGATCAAAAGTAGCACCAGGCACTATGCCTACACTCAGGCATAGCTTATTCTTAGAGGTCACCCTGCCACCAGCATGGGGTACTCATGATCACTATGCCTACACTCAGGGAATAGGTTATCCTTAGAGATTACCCTGCCACCAGCATGGGGTACTCATGATCATAAATAGCACCAGGCACTATGCCTACACTCAGGCATAGCTTATTCTTAGAGATTACCCCGCCACCAGCATGGGGTACTCATGATCATAAGTAGCACCAGGCACTATGCCTACACTCAGGCATAGCTTATTCTTAGAGGTCACCCCGCCACCAGCATGGGGCACTCATGATCATAAGTAGCACCAGGCACTATGCCTACACTCAGGCATAGCTTATTCTTAGAGATTACCCCGCCGCCAGCATGGGGTACTCATGATCATAAGTAGCACCAGGCACTATGCCTACACTCAGGGAATAGGTTATCCTTAGAGATTACCCCGCCACCAGCATGGGGTACTCATGATCATAAGTAGCATCAGGCACTATGCCTACACTCAGGGAATAGGTTATCCTTAGAGATTACCCCGCCGCCAGCATGGGGTACTCATGATCATAAGTAGCACCAGGCACTATGCCTACACTCAGGGAATAGGTTATCCTTAGAGATTACCCTGCCACCAGCATGGGGTACTCATGATCATAGGTAGCACCAGGCACTATGCCTACACTCAGGCATAGCTTATTCTTAGAGATTACCCTGCCGCCAGCATGGGGTACTCATGATGATAGGTAGCACCATGCACTATGCCTACACTCAGGCATAGCTTATTCTTAGAGGTGACCCCGCCGCCAGCATGGGGTACTCATGATCATTAGTAGCACCAGGCACTATGCCTACACTCAGGCATAGCTTATTCTTAGAGGTTACCCCGCCGCCAGCATGGGGTACTCATGATCATAGGTAGCACCAGGCACTACGCCTACACTCAGGCATAGGTTATTCTTAGAGGTTACCCCGCCACCAGCATGGGGTACTCGTGATCATAGGTAGCACCAGGCACTATGCCTACACTCAGGCATAGCTTTGTTTTAGAGATTACCCCGCCGCCACCATGGGGTACTCATGATCATAAGTAGCACCAGGCACTATGCCTACACTCAGGCATAGCTTATTCTTAGAGGTTACCCCGCCGCCAGCATGGGGTACTCATGATCATAGGTAGCACCAGGCACTATGTCTACACTCAGGCGTAGCTTATTCTTAGAGATTACCCCGCCACCAGCATGGGGTACTCATGATCATAAGTAGCACCAGGCACTATGCCTACACTCAGGCATAGCTTATTCTTAGAGATTACCCCGCCACCAGCATGGGGTACTCATGATCATAAGTAGCACCAGGCACTATGCCTACACTCAGGCATAGCTTATTCTTAGAGATTACCCCGCCACCAGCATGGGGTACTCATGATCATAGGTAGCACCAGGCACTATGCCTACACTCAGGCATAGCTTATTCTTAGAGATTACCCCGCCACCAGCATGGGGTACTCATGATCATAAGTAGCACCAGGCACTATGCCTACACTCAGGCGTAGCTTATTCTTAGAGATTACCCCGCCACCAGCATGGGGTACTCATGATCATAAGTAGCACCAGGCACTATGCCTACACTCAGGCATAGCTTATTCTTAGAGATTACCCCACCACTAGCATGGGGTACTCATGATCATAAGTAGCACCAGGCACTATGCCTACACTCAGGGAATAGGTTATCCTTAGAGATTACCCTGCCACCAGCATGGGGTACTCATGATCATAGGTAGCACCAGGCACTATGCCTACACTCAGGCATAGCTTATTCTTAGAGATTACCCCGCCGCCAGCATGGGGTACTCATGATCATAGGTAGCACCAGGCGCTATGCCTACACTCAGGCATAGCTTATTCTTAGAGATTACCCCGCCACCAGCATGGGGTACTCATGATCATAAGTAGCACCAGGCACTATGCCTACACTCAGGCATAGCTTATTCTTAGAGATTACCCCGCCACCAGCATGGGGTACTCATGATCATAAGTAGCACCAGGCACTATGCCTACACTCAGGCATAGCTTATTCTTAGAGGTTACCCCGCCGCCAGCATGGGATACTCATGATCATAAGTAGCACCAGGCACTATGCCTACACTCAGGCATAGCTTATTCTTAGAGGTTACCCTGCCACCAGCATGGGGTACTCATGATCATAGGTAGCACCAGGCACTACGCCTACACTCAGGCATTGCTTATTCTTAGAGATTACCCGCCACCAGCATGGGGTACTCATGATCATAGGTAGCAGCAGGCACTATGCCTACACTCAGGCGTAGCTTATTCTTAGAGATTACCCCGCCGCCAGCATGGGGTACTCATGATCATAAGTAGCACCAGGCACTATGCCTACACTCAGGCGTAGCTTATTCTTAGAGATTACCCCGCCGCCAGCATGGGGCACTCATGATCATAAGTAGCACCAGGCACTACGCCTACACTCAGGCATAGCTTATTCTTAGAGATTACCCCGCCGCCAGCATGGGGTACTCATGATCATAAGTAGCACCAGGCACTACGCCTACACTCAGGCATAGCTTATTCTTAGAGGTTACCCCACCACCAGCATGGGGTACTCATGATCATAGGTAGCACCAGGCACTATGCCTACACTCAGGAGTTGCTTATACTTAGAGGTTACCCTGCCACCTGCATGGGGTACTCATGATCATAAGTAGCACCAGGCACTATGCCTACACTCAGGCATAGCTTATTCTTAGAGATTACCCCTACGCCAGAATGGGGTAATCATGATCATAGGTAGCACCAGGCACTACGCCTACACTCTGGCATAATTTATTCTTAGAGATTACCCTGCCACCAGCATGGGGTACTCATGATCATAGGTAGAACCAGGCACTACGCCTACACTCAGGCATAGCTTATTCTTAGAGGTTACCCTGCCACCAGCATGGGGTACTCATGATCATAGGTAGCACCAGGCACTACGCCTACACTCAGGCATTGCTTATTCTTAGAGGTTACCCTGCCACCAGCATGGGGTACTCATGATCATAGGTAGCACCAGGCACTATGCCTACACTCAGGAGTTGCTTATACTTAGAGGTTACCCTGCCACCTGCATGGGGTACTCATGATCATAAGTAGCACCAGGCACTATGCCTACACTCAGGCGTAGCTTATTCTTAGAGGTTACCCTGCCACCAGCATGGGGTACTCATGATCATAAGTAGCACCAGGCACTATGCCTACACTCAGGCGTAGCTTATTCTTAGAGGTTACCCTGCCACCAGCATGGGGTACTCATGATCATAAGTAGCACCAGGCACTATGCCTACACTCAGGCGTAGCTTATTCTTAGAGATTACCCTGCCACCAGCATGGGGTACTCATGATCATAAGTAGCACCAGGCACTATGTCTACACTCAGGCGTAGCTTATTCTTAGAGATTACCCCGCCGCCAGCATGGGGTACTCATGATCATAAGTAGCACCAGGCACTACGCCTACACTCAGGCATAGCTTATTCTTAGAGATTACCCTGCCGCCAGCATGGGCTACTCATGATCATAAGTAGCACCAGGCACTACGCCTACACTCAGGCATAGCTTATTCTTAGAGATCACCCTGCCGCCAGCATGGGGTACTCATGATGATAGGTAGCACCATGCACTATGCCTACACTCAGGCATAGCTTATTCTTAGAGATCACCCTGCCGCCAGCATGGGGTACTCATGATCATAAGTAGCACCAGGCACTATGCCTACACTCAGGCATAGCTTATTCTTAGAGATTACCCCGCCGCCAGCATGGGGTACTCATGATGATAAGTAGTTCCAGGCACTACGCCTACACTCAGGCATAGTTTATTCTTAGAGATTACCAAGCCGCCAGCATGGGGTACACATGATCATAGGTAGCACCAGGCACTACGCCTACACTCAGGCATAGCTTATTCTTAGAGATTACCCCGCCACCAGCATGGGGTACTCATGATCATAAGTAGCACCAGGCACTATGCCTACACTCAGGCATAGCTTATTCTTAGAGGTTACCCCGCCACCAGCATGGGGTACTCATGATCATAGGTAGCACCAGGCACTACGCCTACACTCAGGCATAGCTTATTCTTAGAGATTACCCTGCCGCCAGCATGGGGTACTCATGATCATAAGTAGCACCAGGCACTACGCCTACACTCAGGCATAGCTTATTCTTAGAGATTACCCCGTCGCCAGAATGGGGTAATCATGATCATAAGTAGCACCAGGCACTACGCCTACACTCAGGCATAGCTTATTCTTAGAGATTACCCCGTCGCCAGCATGGGGTAGTCATGATCATAAGTAGCACCAGGCACTATCCCTACACTCAGGCATAGCTTATTCTTAGAGATTACCCCGTCGCCAGCATGGGGTTCTCATGATCATAAGTAGCACCAGGCACTATGCCTACACTCAGGCATAGCTTTTTCTTAGAGGTTACCCCGCCGCCAGCATGGGGTACTCATGATCATAAATAGCACCAGGCACTATGCCTACACTCAGGCATAGCTTATTCTTAGAGATTACCCCGCCGCCAGCATGAGGTACTCATGATCAAAAGTAGCACCAGGCACTACGCCTACACTCTGGCATAATTTATTCTTAGAGATTACCCTGCCACCAGCATGGGGTACTCATGATCATAGGTAGAACCAGGCACTATGCCTACACTCAGGCATGGCTTATTCTTAGAGGTTACCCTGCCACCAGCATGGGGTACTCATGATCATAGGTAGCACCAGGCACTACGCCTACACTCAGGCATTGCTTATTCTTAGAGGTTACCCTGCCACCAGCATGGGGTACTCATGATCATAGGTAGCACCAGGCACTATGCCTACACTCAGGAGTTGCTTATACTTAGAGGTTACCCTGCCACCTGCATGGGGTACTCATGATCATAAGTAGCACCAGGCACTATGCCTACACTCAGGCGTAGCTTATTCTTAGAGGTTACCCTGCCACCAGCATGGGGTACTCATGATCATAAGTAGCACCAGGCACTATGCCTACACTCAGGCGTAGCTTATTCTTAGAGGTTACCCTGCCACCAGCATGGGGTACTCATGATCATAAGTAGCACCAGGCACTATGCCTACACTCAGGCGTAGCTTATTCTTAGAGATTACCCCGCCACCAGCATGGGGTACTCATGATCATAGGTAGCAGCAGGCACTACGCCTACACTCAGGCATAGCTTATTCTTAGAGATTACCCCGCCGCCAGCATGGGCTACTCATGATCATAAGTAGCACCAGGCACTACGCCTACACTCAGGCATAGCTTATTCTTAGAGAACACCCTGCCGCCAGCATGAGGTACTCATGATCATAAGTAGCACCAGGCACTACGCCTACACTCAGGCATAGCTTATTCTTAGAGAACACCCTGCCGCCAGCATGGGGTACTCATGATCATAAGTAGCACCAGGCACTATGCCTACACTCAGGCATAGCTTATTCTTAGAGATTACCCCGCCGCCAGCATGGGGTACTCATGATGATAAGTAGTTCCAGGCACTACGCCTACACTCAGGCATAGTTTATTCTTAGAGATTACCAAGCCGCCAGCATGGGGTACACATGATCATAGATAGCACCAGGCACTATGCCTACACTCAGGCATAGCTTATTCTTAGAGATTACCCTGCCCCCAGCATGGGGTACTCATGATCATAAGTAGCACCAGGCACTACGCCTACACTCAGGCATAGCTTATTCTTAGAGATTACCCCGTCGCCAGCATGGGGTACTCATGATCATAAGTAGCACCAGGCACTATGCCTACACTCAGGCATAGCTTATTCTTAGAGATTATCCCGTCGCCAGCATGGGGTAGTCATGATCATAAGTAGCACCAGGCACTATGCCTACACTCAGGCATAGCTTATTCTTAGAGATTACCCTGCCACCAGCATTGGGCACTCATGATCATAACCTACACTCAGGCATAGCTTATTCTTATAGATTACCCCGCTGCCAGCATGGGGTACTCATGATCATAAGTAGCACCAAGCACTATGCCTACACTCAGGCATAGCTTATTCTTAGAGATCACCCTGCCGCCAGCATGGGGTACTCATGATCAAAAGTAGCACCAGGCTCTATGCCTACACTCAGGCATAGCTTATTCTTAGAGGTCACCCTGCCACCAGCATCGGGTACTCATGATCATAGGTAGCACCAGGCACTACGCCTACCCTCAGGCATTGCTTATTCTTAGAGGTTACCCTGCCACCAGCATGGGGTACTCATGATCATAGGTAGCACCAGGAACTATGCCTACACTCAGGAGTTGCTTATACTTAGAGGTTACCCTGCCACCTGCATGGGGTACTCATGATCATAAGTAGCACCAGGCACTATGCCTACACTCAGGCGTAGCTTATTCTTAGAGATTACACTGCCACCAGCATGGGGTACTCATGATCATAAGTAGCACCAGGCACTATGCCTACACTCAGGCGTAGCTTATTCTTAGAGATTACCCCGCCGCCAGCATGGGGTACTCATGATCATAAGTAGCACCAGGCACTACGCCTACACCAGGCACTATGCCTACACTCAGGCATAGCTTATTCTTAGAGGTTACCCCGCCGCCAGCATGGGGTACTCATGATCATAAGTAGCACCAGGCACTATGTCTACACTCAGGCGTAGCTTATTCTTAGAGATTACCCCGCCGCCAGCATGGGGTACTCATGATCATAAGTAGCACCAGGCACTACGCCTACACTCAGGCATAGCTTATTCTTAGAGATTACCCTGCCGCCAGCATGGGCTACTCATGATCATAAGTAGCACCAGGCACTACGCCTACACTCAGGCATAGCTTATTCTTAGAGATCACCCTGCTGCCAGCATGGGGTACTCATGATCATAAGTAGCACCAGGCACTATGCCTACACTCAGGCATAGCTTATTCTTAGAGATTACCCCGCCGCCAGCATGGGGTACTCATGATGATAAGTAGTTCCAGGCACTACGCTTACACTCAGGCATAGTTTATTCTTAGAGATTACCAAGCCGCCAGCATGGGGTACACATGATCATAGGTAGCACCAGGCACTACGCCTACACTCAGGCATAGCTTATTCTTAGAGATTACCCTGCCGCCAGCATGGGGTACTCATGATCATAAGTAGCACCAGGCACTATGCCTACACTCAGGCGTAGCTTATTCTTAGAGATTACCCCGCCGCCAGCATGGGGTACTCATGATGATAAGTAGTTCCAGGCACTACGCTTACACTCAGGCATAGCTTATTCTTAGAGATTACCCTGCCGCCAGCATGGGGTACTCATGATCATAAGTAGCACCAGGCACTATGCCTACACTCAGGCATAGCTTATTCTTAGAGATTACCCCGCCGCCAGCATGGGGTACTCATGATGATAAGTAGTTCCAGGCACTACGCTTACACTCAGGCATAGTTTATTCTTAGAGATTACCAAGCCGCCAGCATGGGGTACACATGATCATAGGTAGCACCAGGCACTACGCCTACACTCAGGCATAGCTTATTCTTAGAGATTACCCTGCCGCCAGCATGGGGTACTCATGATCATAAGTAGCACCAGGCACTACGCCTACACTCAGGCATAGCTTATTCTTAGAGATTACCCCGTCGCCAGCATGGGGTACTCATGATCATAAGTAGCACCAGGCACTATGCTTACACTCAGGCGTAGCTTATTCTTAGAGATTACCCCGCCACCAGCATGGGGTACTCATGATCATAGGTAGCACCAGGCACTACGCCTACACTCAGGCGTAGCTTATTCTTAGAGATTACCCCGCCACCAGCATGGGGTACTCATGATCATAAGTAGCACCAGGCACTATGCCTACACTCAGGCATAGCTTATTCTTATAGATTACCCCGTCGCCAGCATGGGGTTCTCATGATCATAAGTAGCACCAGGCACTATGCCTACACTCAGGCATAGCTTTTTCTTAGAGGTTACCCCACCGCCAGCATGGGCTACTCATGATCATAAGTAGCACCAGGCACTATGCCTACACTCAGGCATAGCTTATTCTTAGAGATTACCCCGTCGCCAGCATGGGGTTCTCATGATCATAAGTAGCACCAGGCACTATGCCTACACTCAGGCATAGCTTTTTCTTAGAGGTTACCCCGCCGCCAGCATGGGGTACTCATGATCATAAATAGCACCAGGCACTATGCCTACACTCAGGCATAGCTTATTCTTAGAGATTACCCCGCCGCCAGCATGAGGTACTCATGACCAAAAGTAGCACCAGGCACTATGCCTACACTCAGGCATAGCTTATTCTTAGAGATTACCCCGCCGCCAGCATGGGGTACTCATGATCATAAGTAGCACCAGGCACTACGCCTACCCTCAGGCATTGCTTATTCTTAGAGGTTACCCTGCCACCAGCATGGGGTACTCATGATCATAGGTAGCACCAGGCACTATGCCTACACTCAGGAGTTGCTTATACTTAGAGGTTACCCTGCCACCTGCATGGGGTACTCATGATCATAAGTAGCACCAGGCACTATGCCTACACTCAGGCGTAGCTTATTCTTAGAGGTTACCCTGCCACCAGCATGGGGTACTCATGATCATAAGTAGCACCAGGCACTATGCCTACACTCAGGCGTAGCTTATTCTTAGAGGTTACCCTGCCACCAGCATGGGGTACTCATGATCATAAGTAGCACCAGGCACTATGCCTACACTCAGGCGTAGCTTATTCTTAGAGATTACACTGCCACCAGCATGGGGTACTCATGATCATAAGTAGCACCAGGCACAATGCCTACACTCAGGCGTAGCTTATTCTTAGAGATTACCCCGCCGCCAGCATGGGGTACTCATGATCATAAGTAGCACCAGGCACTACGCCTACACTCAGGCATAGCTTATTCTTAGAGATTACCCTGCCGCCAGCATGGGCTACTCATGATCATAAGTAGCACCAGGCACTATGCCTACACTCAGGCATAGCTTATTCTTAGAGATCACCCTGCCGCCAGCATGGGGTACTCATGATCATAAGTAGCACCAGGCACTATGCCTACACTCAGGCATAGCTTATTCTTAGAGATTACCCCGCCGCCAGCATGGGGTACTCATGATGATAAGTAGTTCTAGGCACTACGCTTACACTCAGGCATAGTTTATTCTTAGAGATTACCAAGCCGCCAGCATGGGGTACACATGATCATAGGTAGCACCAGGCACTACGCCTACACTCAGGCATAGCTTATTCTTAGAGATTACCAAGCCGCCAGCATGGGGTACACATGATCATAGGTAGCACCAGGCACTACGCCTACACTCAGGCATAGCTTATTCTTAGAGATTACCCTGCCGCCAGCATGGGGTACTCATGATCATAAGTAGCACCAGGCACTACGCCAACACTCAGGCATAGCTTATTCTTAGAGATTACCCCGCCGCCAGCATGGGGTACTCATGATCATAAGTAGCACCAGGCACTATGCCTACACTCAGGCATAGCTTATTCTTAGAGATTATCCCGTCGCCAGCATGGGGTAGTCATGATCATAAGTAGCACCAGGCACTATGCCTACACTCAGGCATATCTTATTCTTATAGATTACCCCGTCGCCAGCATGGGGTACTCATGATCATAAGTAGCACCAAGCACTATGCCTACACTCAGGCATAGCTTATTCTTAGAGATCACCCTGCCGCCAGCATGGGGTACTCATGATCAAAAGTAGCACCAGGCTCTATGCCTACACTCAGGCATAGCTTATTCTTAGAGGTCACCCTGCCACCAGCATGGGGTACTCATGATCATAGGTAGCACCAGGCACTACGCCTACCCTCAGGCATTGCTTATTCTTAGAGGTTACCCTGCCACCAGCATGGGGTACTCATGATCATAGGTAGCACCAGGAACTATGCCTACACTCAGGAGTTGCTTATACTTAGAGGTTACCCTGCCACCTGCATGATGTACTCATGATCATAAGTAGCACCAGGCACTATGCCTACACTCAGGCGTAGCTTATTCTTAGAGATTACACTGCCACCAGCATGGGGTACGCATGATCATAAGTAGCACCAGGCACTATGTCTACACTCAGGCGTAGCTTATTCTTAGAGATTACCCCGCCGCCAGCATGGGGTACTCATGATCATAAGTAGCACCAGGCACTACGCCTACACTCAGGCATAGCTTATTCTTAGAGATTACCCTGCCGCCAGCATGGGCTACTCATGATCATAAGTAGCACCAGGCACTACGCCTACACTCAGGCATAGCTTATTCTTAGAGATCACCCTGCCTCCAGCATGGGGTACTCATGATCATAAGTAGCACCAGGCATTATGCCTACACTCAGGCATAGCTTATTCTTAGAGATTACCCTGCCGCCAGCATGGGGTACTCATGATCATAAGTAGCACCAGGCACTACGCCTACACTCAGGCATAGCTTATTCTTAGAGATTACCCCGTCGCCAGCATGGGGTACTCATGATCATAAGTAGCACCAGGCACTATGCCTACACTCAGGCATAGCTTATTCTTAGAGGTCACCCTGCCACCAGCATGGGGTACTCATGATCATAAGTAGCACCAGGCACTACGCCTACACTCAGGCATAGCTTATTCTTAGAGATTACCCCGTCGCCAGCATGGGGTACTCATGATCATAGGTAGCACCAGGCACCATGCCTACACTCAGGCATAGCTTATTCTTAGAGATTACCCCGCCGCCAGCATGGGGTACTCATGATCATAAGTAGCACCAGGCACTACGCCTACACTCAGGCATAGCTTATTCTTAGAGATTACCCTGCCGCCAGCATGGGCTACTCATGATCATAAGTAGCACCAGGCACTACGCCTACACTCAGGCATAGCTTATTCTTAGAGGTTACCCCGCTGCCAGCATGAGGTACTCATGACCAAAAGTAGCACCAGGCACTATGCCTACACTCAGGCATAGCTTATTCTTAGAGATTACCCCGCCGCCAGCATGGGGTACTCATGATCATAAGTAGCACCAGGCACTACGCCTACCCTCAGGCATTGCTTATTCTTAGAGGTTACCCTGCCACCAGCATGGGGTACTCATGATCATAGGTAGCACCAGGCACTATGCCTACACTCAGGAGTTGCTTATACTTAGAGGTTACCCTGCCACCTGCATGGGGTACTCATGATCATAAGTAGCACCAGGCACTATGCCTACACTCAGGCGTAGCTTATTCTTAGAGGTTACCCTGCCACCAGCATGGGGTACTCATGATCATAAGTAGCACCAGGCACTATGCCTACACTCAGGCGTAGCTTATTCTTAGAGGTTACCCTGCCACCAGCATGGGGTACTCATGATCATAAGTAGCACCAGGCACTATGCCTACACTCAGGCGTAGCTTATTCTTAGAGATTACACTGCCACCAGCATGGGGTACTCATGATCATAAGTAGCACCAGGCACTATGTCTACACTCAGGCGTAGCTTATTCTTAGAGATTACCCCGTCGCCAGCATGGGGTACTCATGATCATAGGTAGCACCAGGCACTACGCCTACACTCAGGCATAGCTTATTCTTAGAGATTACCCTGCCGCCAGCATGGGGTACTCATGATCATAAGTAGCACCAGGCACTACGCCTACACTCAGGCATAGCTTATTCTTAGAGATTACCCTGCCGCCAGCATGGGCTACTCATGATCATAAGTAGCACCAGGCACTATGCCTACACTCAGGCATAGCTTATTCTTAGGGATTACCCCGTCGCCAGCATGGGGTACTCATGATCATAAGTAGCACCAGGCACTATGCCTACACTCAGGCATATCTTATTCTTAGGGATTACCCCGTCGCCAGCATGGGGTAGTCATGATCATAAGTAGCACCAGGCACTATGCCTACACTCAGGCATAGCTTATTCTTAGAGATTACCCCGTCGCCAGCATGGGGTTCTCATGATCATAAGTAGCACCAGGCACTATGCCTACACTCAGGCATAGCTTTTTCTTAGAGGTTACCCCGCCGCCAGCATGGGGTACTCATGATCATAAATAGCACCAGGCACTATGCCTACACTCAGGCATAGCTTATTCTTAGAGATTACCCCGCCGCCAGCATGAGGTACTCATGACCAAAAGTAGCACCAGGCACTATGCCTACACTCAGGCATAGCTTATTCTTAGAGATTACCCCGCGGCCAGCATGGGGTACTCATGATCATAAGTAGCACCAGGCACTATGCCTACACTCAGGCATAGCTTATTCTTAGAGATCACCCTGCCGCCAGCATGGGGTACTCATGATCAAAAGTAGCACCAGGCACTATGCCTACACTCAGGCATAGCTTATTCTTAGAGGTCACCCTGCCACCAGCATGGGGTACTCATGATCACTATGCCTACACTCAGGGAATAGGTTATCCTTAGAGATTACCCTGCCACCAGCATGGGGTACTCATGATCATAAATAGCACCAGGCACTATGCCTACACTCAGGCATAGCTTATTCTTAGAGATTACCCCGCCACCAGCATGGGGTACTCATGATCATAAGTAGCACCAGGCACTATGCCTACACTCAGGCATAGCTTATTCTTAGAGGTCACCCCGCCACCAGCATGGGGCACTCATGATCATAAGTAGCACCAGGCACTATGCCTACACTCAGGCATAGCTTATTCTTAGAGATTACCCCACCGCCAGCATGGGGTACTCATGATCATAAGTAGCACCAGGCACTATGCCTACACTCAGGGAATAGGTTATCCTTAGAGATTACCCCGCCACCAGCATGGGGTACTCATGATCATAAGTAGCACCAGGCACTATGCCTACACTCAGGGAATAGGTTATCCTTAGAGATTACCCCGCCGCCAGCATGGGGTACTCATGATCATAAGTAGCACCAGGCACTATGCCTACACTCAGGGAATAGGTTATCCTTAGAGATTACCCTGCCACCAGCATGGGGTACTCATGATCATAGGTAGCACCAGGCACTATGCCTACACTCAGGCATAGCTTATTCTTAGAGATTACCCTGCCGCCAGCATGGGGTACTCATGATGATAGGTAGCACCATGCACTATGCCTACACTCAGGCATAGCTTATTCTTAGAGGTGACCCCGCCGCCAGCATGGGGTACTCATGATCATTAGTAGCACCAGGCACTATGCCTACACTCAGGCATAGCTTATTCTTAGAGGTTACCCCGCCGCCAGCATGGGGTACTCATGATCATAGGTAGCACCAGGCACTACGCCTACACTCAGGCATAGGTTATTCTTAGAGGTTACCCCGCCACCAGCATGGGGTACTCGTGATCATAGGTAGCACCAGGCACTATGCCTACACTCAGGCATAGCTTTGTTTTAGAGATTACCCTGCCGCCACCATGGGGTACTCATGATCATAGGTAGCACCAGGCACTACGCCTACACTCAGGCATAGCTTATTCTTAGAGGTTACCCCGCCGCCAGCATGGGATACTCATGATCAAAAGTAGCACCAGGAACAATGCCTACACTCAGGAATAGCTTATTCTTAGAGATTATCCCGCCACCAGCATGGGGTACTCATGATCATAAGTAGCACCAGGCACTATGCCTACACTCAGGCATAGCTTATTCTTAGAGATTACCCCGCCGCCAGCATGGGGTACTCATGATCATAAGTAGCACCAGGCACTATGCTTACACTCAGGCATAGCTTATTCTTAGAGGTTACCCCGCCGCCAGCATGGGGTACTCATAATCATAAGTAGCACCAGGCACTACGCCTACACTCAGGCATAGCTTATTCTTAGAGGTTACCCCGCCGCCAGCATGGGGTACTCATGATCATAGGTAGCACCAGGCACTACGCCTACACTCAGGCATAGCTTATTCTTAGAGGTTACCCCGCCGCCAGCATGGGGTACTCATGATCATAAGTAGCACCAGGCACTACGCCTACACTCAGGCGTAGTTTATTCTTAGAGATTACCCCACCACCAGCATGGGGTACTCATGATCATAGGTAGCAGCAGGCACTACGCCTACACTCAGGCGTAGCTTATTCTTAGAGATTACCCCGCCACCAGCATGGGGTACTCATGATCATAAGTAGCACCAGGCACTATGCCTACACTCAGGCGTAGCTTATTCTTAGAGATTACCCCACCGCCAGCATATGGTACTCATGATCATAAGTAGCACCAGCACTATGCCTACACTCAGGCGTAGCTTATTCCTAGAGATTACCCCGCCGCCAGCATGGGGTACTCATGATCATAGGTAGCACCAGGCACTATGCCTACACTCAGGCGTAGCTTATTCTTAGAGATTACCCCGCCACCAGCATGGGGTACTCATGATCATAAGTTGCACCAGGCACTATGCCTACACTCAGGCATAGCTTATTCTTAGAGATTACCCCGCCACCAGCATGGGGTACTCATGATCATAAGTAGCACCAGGCACTATGCCTACACTCAGGCATAGCTTATTCTTAGAGTTTACCCTGCCACCAGCATGGGGTACTCATGATCATAAGTAGCACCGGGCACAATGCCTACACTCAGGCATAGCTTATTCTTAGAGATTACCCCGCCACCAGCATGGGGTACTCATGATCATAAGTAGCACCAGGCACTATGCCTACACTCAGGCATAGCTTATTCTTAGAGATTACCCCGCCACCAGCATGGGGTACTCATGATCATAGGTAGCACCAGGCACTATGCCTACACTCAGGCATAGCTTATTCTTAGAGATTACCCCGCCACCAGCATGGGGTACTCATGATCATAAGTAGCACCAGGCACTATGCCTACACTCAGGCGTAGCTTATTCTTAGAGATTACCCCGCCACCAGCATGGGGTACTCATGATCATAAGTAGCACCAGGCACTATGCCTACACTCAGGCGTAGCTTATTCTTAGAGATTACCCCGCCACCAGCATGGGGTACTCATGATCATAAGTAGCACCAGGCACTATGCCTACACTCAGGCATAGCTTATTCTTAGAGATTACCCCACCACTAGCATGGGGTACTCATGATCATAGGTAGCACCAGACACTATGCCTACACTCAGGCATAGCTTATTCTTAGAGATTACCCCGCCACCAGCATGGGGTACTCATGATCATAGGTAGCACCAGGCACTATGCCTACACTCAGGCATAGCTTATTCTTAGATATTACCCTGCCACCAGCATGTGGTACTCATGATCATAAGTAGCACCAGGCACTATGCCTACACTCAGGCATAGCTTATTCTTAGAGATTACCCTGCCACCAGCATGGGGTACTCATGATCATAAGTAGCACCAGGCACCATGCCTACACTCAGGCATAGCTTATTCTTAGAGATAACCCCGCCACCAGCATGGGGTACTCATGATCATAAGTAGCACCAGGCACTATGCCTACACTCAGGCATAGCTTATTCTTAGAGATTACCCCGCCGCCAGCATGGGATACTCATGATCATAGGTAGCACCAGGCACTATGCCTACACTCAGGCATAGCTTATTCTTAGAGGTCACCCTGCCACCAGCATGGGGTACTCATGATCACTATGCCTACACTCAGGGAATAGGTTATCCTTAGAGATTACCCTGCCACCAGCATGGGGTACTCATGATCATAAATAGCACCAGGCACTATGCCTACACTCAGGCATAGCTTATTCTTAGAGATTACCCCGCCACCAGCATGGGGCACTCATGATCACAAGTAGCACCAGGCACCACGCCTACACTCAGGCATATCTTATTCTTAGAGATTACCCTGCCGCCAGCATGGGGTACTCATGATCATAAGTAGCACCAGGCACTATGCCTACACTCAGGCATGGCTTATTCTTAGAGATTACCCCGCCGCCAGCATGGGGTACTCATGATCATAAGTAGCACCAGGCACTACGCCTACACTCAGGCATATCTTATTCTTAGAGATTACCCTGCCGCCAGCATGGGGCACTCAAGATCATAAGTAGCACCAGGCACTACGCCTACACTCAGGCATAGCTTATTCTTAGACGTTACCCCACCACCAGCATGGGGTACTCATGATCATAGGTAGCACCAGCAGGCACTATGCCTACACTCAGGCATAGCTTATTCTTAGAGGTTACCCCGCCGCCAGCATGGGGTACTCATGATCATAAGTAGCACCAGGAACTACGCCTACGCTCAGGAATAGCTTATTCTTAGAGATTACCCCGCCACCAGCATGGGATACTCATGATCATAGGTAGCACCAGGCACTACGCCTACACTCTGGCATAATTTATTCTTAGAGATTACCCCGCCACCAGCATGGGGTACTCATGATCATAGGTAGAACCAGGCACTACGCCTACACTCAGGCATGGCTTATTCTTAGAGGTTACCCTGCCACCAGCATGGGGTACTCATGATCATAGGTAGCACCAGGCACTATGCCTACACTCAGGCATTGCTTATTCTTAGAGGTTACCCTGCCACCAGCATGGGGTACTCATGATCATAGGTAGCACCAGGCACTATGCCTACACTCAGGAGTTGCTTATACTTAGAGGTTACCCTGCCACCTGCATGGGGTACTCATGATCATAAGTAGCACCAGGCACTATGCCTACACTCAGGCGTAGCTTATTCTTAGAGGTTACCCTGCCACCAGCATGGGGTACTCATGATCATAAGTAGCACCAGGCACTATGCCTACACTCAGGCGTAGCTTATTCTTAGAGGTTACCCTGCCACCAGCATGGGGTACTCATGATCATAAGTAGCACCAGGCACTATGCCTACACTCAGGCGTAGCTTATTCTTAGAGGTTACCCTGCCACCAGCATGGGGTACTCATGATCATAAGTAGCACCAGGCACTATGCCTACACTCAGGCGTAGCTTATTCTTAGAGATTACCCTGCCGCCAGCATGGGGTACTCATGATCATAAGTAGCACCAGGCACTATGTCTACACTCAGGCGTAGCTTATTCTTAGAGATTACCCCGCCGCCAGCATGGGGTACTCATGATCATAAGTAGCACCAGGCACTACGCCTACACTCAGGCATAGCTTATTCTTAGAGATTACCCTGCCGCCAGCATGGGCTACTCATTATCATAAGTAGCACCAGGCACTACGCCTACACTCAGGCATAGCTTATTCTTAGAGATTACCCTGCCGCCAGCATGGGGTACTCATGATCATAAGTAGCACCAGGCACTATGCCTACACTCAGGCATGGCTTATTCTTAGAGATTTCCCCGCCGCCAGCATGGGGTACTCATGATCATAAGTAGCACCAGGCACTACGCCTACACTCAGGCATAGCTTATTCTTAGAGATTACCCCGCCACCAGCATGGGGTACTCATGATCATAAATAGCACCAGGCACTATGCCTACACTCAGGCATAGCTTATTCTTAGAGATTACCCCGCCGCCAGCATGAGGTACTCATGATCATAAGTAGCACCAGGCACTACGCCTACACTCAGGCATAGCTTATTCTTAGAGATTACCCTGCCGCCAGCATGGGCTACTCATGATCATAAGTAGCACCAGGCACTATGCCTACACTCAGGGAATAGGTTATCCTTAGAGATTACCCCGCCACCAGCATGGGGTACTCATGATCATAAGTAGCACCAGGCACTATGCCTACACTCAGGGAATAGGTTATCCTTAGAGATTACCCCGCCGCCAGCATGGGGTACTCATGATCATAAGTAGCACCAGGCACTATGCCTACACTCAGGGAATAGGTTATCCTTAGAGATTACCCTGCCACCAGCATGGGGTACTCATGATCATAGGTAGCACCAGGCACTATGCCTACACTCAGGCATAGCTTATTCTTAGAGATTACCCTGCCGCCAGCATGGGGTACTCATGATGATAGGTAGCACCAGGCACTATGCCTACACTCAGGCATAGCTTATTCTTAGAGGTCACCCCGCCACCAGCATGGGGCACTCATGATCATAAGTAGCACCAGGCACTACGCCTACACTCAGGCATGGTTTATTCTTAGAGGTTACCCTGCCGCCAGCATGGGGTACTCATGATCATAAGTAGCACCAGGCACTATGCCTACACTCAGGCATAGCTTATTCTTAGAGATTACCCCACCGCCAGCATGGGGTACTCATGATCATAAGTAGCACCAGGCACTATGCCTACACTCAGGGAATAGGTTATCCTTAGAGATTACCCCGCCACCAGCATGGGGTACTCATGATCATAAGTAGCACCAGGCACTATGCCTACACTCAGGGAATAGGTTATCCTTAGAGATTACCCCGCCGCCAGCATGGGGTACTCATGATCATAAGTAGCACCAGGCACTATGCCTACACTCAGGGAATAGGTTATCCTTAGAGATTACCCTGCCACCAGCATGGGGTACTCATGATCATAGGTAGCACCAGGCACTATGCCTACACTCAGGCATAGCTTATTCTTAGAGATTACCCTGCCGCCAGCATGGGGTACTCATGATGATAGGTAGCACCATGCACTATGCCTACACTCACGCATAGCTTATTCTTAGAGGTGACCCCGCCGCCAGCATGGGGTACTCATGATCATTAGTAGCACCAGGCACTATGCCTACACTCAGGCATAGCTTATTCTTAGAGGTTACCCCGCCACCAGCATGGGGTACTCATGATCATAGGTAGCACCAGGCACTACGCCTACACTCAGGCATAGGTTATTCTTAGAGGTTACCCCGCCACCAGCATGGGGTACTCGTGATCATAGGTAGCACCAGGCACTATGCCTACACTCAGGCATAGCTTTGTTTTAGAGATTACCCTGCCGCCACCATGGGGTACTCATGATCATAAGTAGCACCAGGCACTATGCCTACACTCAGGCATAGCTTATTCTTAGAGGTTACCCCGCCGCCAGCATGGGATACTCATGATCAAAAGTAGCACCAGGAACAATGCCTACACTCAGGAATAGCTTATTCTTAGAGATTATCCCGCCACCAGCATGGGGTACTCATGATCATAAGTAGCACCAGGCACTATGCCTACACTCAGGCATAGCTTATTCTTAGAGATTACCCCGCCGCCAGCATGGGGTACTCATGATCATAAGTAGCACCAGGCACTATGCTTACACTCAGGCATAGCTTATTCTTAGAGGTTACCCCGCCGCCAGCATGGGGTACTCATAATCATAAGTAGCACCAGGCACTACGCCTACACTCAGGCATAGCTTATTCTTAGAGGTTACCCCGCCGCCAGCATGGGGTTCTCATGATCATAAGTAGCACCAGGCACTACGCCTACACTCAGGCATAGCTTATTCTTAGAGGTTACCCCGCCGCCAGCATGGGGTACTCATGATCATAAGTAGCACCAGGCACTACGCCTACACTCAGGCTTAGTTTATTCTTAGAGATTACCCCACCACCAGCATGGGGTACTCATGATCATAGGTAGCAGCAGGCACTACGCCTACACTCAGGCGTAGCTTATTCTTAGAGATTACCCCGCCACCAGCATGGGGTACTCATGATCATAAGTAGCACCAGGCACTATGCCTACACTCAGGCGTAGCTTATTCTTAGAGATTACCCCACCGCCAGCATATGGTACTCATGATCATAAGTAGCACCAGCACTATGCCTACACTCAGGCGTAGCTTATTCCTAGAGATTACCCCGCCGCCAGCATGGGGTACTCATGATCATAGGTAGCACCAGGCACTATGCCTACACTCAGGCGTAGCTTATTCTTAGAGATTACCCCGCCACCAGCATGGGGTACTCATGATCATAAGTTGCACCAGGCACTATGCCTACACTCAGGCATAGCTTATTCTTAGAGATTACCCCGCCACCAGCATGGGGTACTCATGATCATAAGTAGCACCAGGCACTATGCCTACACTCAGGCATAGCTTATTCTTAGAGTTTACCCTGCCACCAGCATGGGGTACTCATGATCATAAGTAGCACCGGGCACAATGCCTACACTCAGGCATAGCTTATTCTTAGAGATTACCCCGCCACCAGCATGGGGTACTCATGATCATAAGTAGCACCAGGCACTATGCCTACACTCAGGCATAGCTTATTCTTAGAGATTACCCCGCCACCAGCATGGGGTACTCATGATCATAGGTAGCACCAGGCACTATGCCTACACTCAGGCATAGCTTATTCTTAGAGATTACCCCGCCACCAGCATGGGGTACTCATGATCATAAGTAGCACCAGGCACTATGCCTACACTCAGGCGTACCTTATTCTTAGAGATTACCCCGCCACCAGCATGGGGTACTCATGATCATAAGTAGCACCAGGCACTATGCCTACACTCAGGCATAGCTTATTCTTAGAGATTACCCCACCACTAGCATGGGGTACTCATGATCATAGGTAGCACCAGACACTATGCCTACACTCAGGCATAGCTTATTCTTAGAGATTACCCCACCACTAGCATGGGGTACTCATGATCATAGGTAGCACCAGACACTATGCCTACACTCAGGCATAGCTTATTCTTAGAGATTACCCCGCCACCAGCATGGGGTACTCATGATCATAGGTAGCACCAGGCACTATGCCTACACTCAGGCATAGCTTATTCTTAGAGATTACCCCGCCACCAGCATGGGGTACTCATGATCATAAGTAGCACCAGGCACTATGCCTACACTCAGGCGTAGCTTATTCTTAGAGATTACCCCGCCACCAGCATGGGGTACTCATGATCATAAGTAGCACCAGGCACTATGCCTACACTCAGGCATAGCTTATTCTTAGAGATTACCCCACCACTAGCATGGGGTACTCATGATCATAGGTAGCACCAGACACTATGCCTACACTCAGGCATAGCTTATTCTTAGAGATTACCCCGCCACCAGCATGGGGTACTCATGATCATAGGTAGAACCAGGCACTACGCCTACACTCAGGCATAGCTTATTCTTAGAGGTTACCCCGCCGCCAGCATGGGGTACTCATGATCATAAGTAGCACAAGGCACTACGCCTACACTCAGGCATAGTTTATTCTTAGAGATTACCCCACCGCCAGCATGGGGTTCTCATGATCATAAGTAGCACCAGGCACTACGCCTACACTCAGGCATAGCTTATTCTTAGAGGTTACCCCGCCGCCAGCATGGGGTACTCATGATCATAAGTAGCACCAGGCACTACGCCTACACTCAGGCATAGTTTATTCTTAGAGATTACCCCACCACCAGCATGGGGTACTCATGATCATAGGTAGCAGCAGGCACTACGCCTACACTCAGGCGTAGCTTATTCTTAGAGATTACCCCGCCACCAGCATGGGGTACTCATGATCATAAGTAGCACCAGGCACTATGCCTACACTCAGGCATAGCTTATTCTTAGAGATTACCCCGCCGCCAGCATATGGTACTCATGATCATAAGTAGCACCAGCACTATGCCTACACTCAGGCGTAGCTTATTCCTAGAGATTACCCCGCCGCCAGCATGGGGTACTCATGATCATAGGTAGCACCAGGCACTATGCCTACACTCAGGCGTAGCTTATTCTTAGAGATTACCCCGCCACCAGCATGGGGTACTCATGATCATAAGTTGCACCAGGCACTATGCCTACACTCAGGCATAGCTTATTCTTAGAGATTACCCCGCCACCAGCATGGGGTACTCATGATCATAAGTAGCACCAGGCACTATGCCTACACTCAGGCATAGCTTATTCTTAAGATTACCCCGTCGCCAGCATGGGGTTCTCATGATCATAAGTAGCACCAGGCACTATGCCTACACTCAGGCATAGCTTTTTCTTAGAGGTTACCCCGCCGCCAGCATGGGGTACTCATGATCATAAATAGCACCAGGCACTATGCCTACACTCAGGCATAGCTTATTCTTAGAGATTACCCCGCCGCCAGCATGAGGTACTCATGATCAAAAGTAGCACCAGGCACTATGCCTACACTCAGGCATAGCTTATTCTTATAGATTACCCCGCTGCCAGCATGGGGTACTCATGATCATAAGTCGCACCAGGCACTATGCCTACACTCAGGCATAGCTTATTCTTAGAGATCACCCTGCCGCCAGCATGGGGTACTCATGATCAAAAGTAGCACCAGGCACTATGCCTACACTCAGGCATAGCTTATTCTTAGAGGTCACCCTGCCACCAGCATGGGGTACTCATGATCACTATGCCTACACTCAGGGAATAGGTTATCCTTAGAGATTACCCTGCCACCAGCATGGGGTACTCATGATCATAAATAGCACCAGGCACTATGCCTACACTCAGGCATAGCTTATTCTTAGAGGTCACACCGCCACCAGCATGGGGCACTCATGATCATAAGTATCACCAGGCACTATGCCTACACTCAGGCATAGCTTATTCTTAGAGATTACCCCGCCGCCAGCATGGGGTACTCATGATCATAAGTAGCACCAGGCACTATGCCTACACTCAGGGAATAGGTTATCCTTAGAGATTAGCTCGCCACCAGCATGGGGTACTCATGATCATAAATAGCACCAGGCACTATGCCTACACTCAGGCATAGCTTATTCTTAGAGATTACCCCGCCGCCAGCATGGGGTACTCATGATCATAAGTAGCACCAGGCACTATGCCTACACTCAGGGAATAGGTTATCCTTAGAGATTACCCTGCCACCAGCATGGGGTACTCATGATCATAGGTAGCACCAGGCACTATGCCTACACTCAGGCATAGCTTATTCTTAGAGATTACCCTGCCGCCAGCATGGGGTACTCATGATGATATGTAGCACCATGCACTATGCCTACACTCAGGCATAGCTTATTCTTAGAGGTGACCCCGCCGCCAGCATGGGGTACTCATGATCATTAGTAGCACCAGGCACTATGCCTACACTCAGGCATAGCTTATTCTTAGAGGTTACCCCGCCGCCAGCATGGGGTACTCATGATCATAGGTAGCACCAGGCACTATGCCTACACTCAGGCATAGGTTATTCTTAGAGGTTACCCCGCCGCCAGCATGGGGTACTCATGATCATAAGTAGCACCAGGCACTACGCCTACACTCAGGCATAGTTTATTCTTAGAGATTACCCCGCCACCAGCATGGGGTACTCATGATCATAGGTAGCAGCAGGCACTACGCCTACACTCAGGCGTAGCTTATTCTTAGAGATTACCCCGCCACCAGCATGGGGTACTCATGATCATAAGTAGCACCAGGCACTATGCCTACACTCAGGCGTAGCTTATTCTTAGAGATTACCCCGCCGCCAGCATATGGTACTCATGATCATAAGTAGCACCAGCACTATGCCTACATTCAGGCGTAGCTTATTCCTAGAGATTACCCCGCCGCCAGCATGGGGTACTCATGATCATAGGTAGCACCAGGCACTATGCCTACACTCAGGCGTAGCTTATTCTTAGAGATTACCCCGCCACCAGCATGGGGTACTCATGATCATAAGTTGCACCAGGCACTATGCCTACACTCAGGCATAGCTTATTCTTAGAGATTACCCCGCCACCAGCATGGGGTACTCATGATCATAAGTAGCACCAGGCACTATGCCTACACTCAGGCATAGCTTATTCTTAGAGATTACCCCGTCGCCAGCATGGGGTTCTCATGATCATAAGTAGCACCAGGCACTATGCCTACACTCAGGCATAGCTTTTTCTTAGAGGTTACCCCGCCGCCAGCATGGGGTACTCATGATCATAAATAGCACCAGGCACTATGCCTACACTCAGGCATAGCTTATTCTTAGAGATTACCCCGCCGCCAGCATGAGGTACTCATGATCAAAAGTAGCACCAGGCACTATGCCTACACTCAGGCATAGCTTATTCTTATAGATTACCCCGCTGCCAGCATGGGGTACTCATGATCATAAGTCGCACCAGGCACTATGCCTACACTCAGTAATAGCTTATTCTTAGAGATCACCCTGCCGCCAGCATGGGGTACTCATGATCAAAAGTAGCACCAGGCACTATGCCTACACTCAGGCATAGCTTATTCTTAGAGGTCACCCTGCCACCAGCATGGGGTACTCATGATCACTATGCCTACACTCAGGGAATAGGTTATCCTTAGAGATTACCCTGCCACCAGCATGGGGTACTCATGATCATAAATAGCAGCAGGCACTATGCCTACACTCAGGCATAGCTTATTCTTAGAGGTCACCCCGCCACCAGCATGGGGCACTCATGATCATAAGTATCACCAGGCACTATGCCTACACTCAGGCATAGCTTATTCTTAGAGATTACCCCGCCGCCAGCATGGGGTACTCATGATCATAAGTAGCACCAGGCACTATGCCTACACTCAGGGAATAGGTTATCCTTAGAGATTACCTCGCCACCAGCATGGGGTACTCATGATCATAAATAGCACCAGGCACTATGCCTACACTCAGGCATAGCTTATTCTTAGAGATTACCCCGCCGCCAGCATGGGGTACTCATGATCATAAGTAGCACCAGGCACTATGCCTACACTCAGGGAATAGGTTATCCTTAGAGATTACCCTGCCACCAGCATGGGGTACTCATGATCATAGGTAGCACCAGGCACTATGCCTACACTCAGGCATAGCTTATTCTTAGAGATTACCCTGCCGCCAGCATGGGGTACTCATGATGATAGGTAGCACCATGCACTATGCCTACAACTCAGGCATAGCTTATTCTTAGAGGTGACCCCGCCGCCAGCATGGGGTACTCATGATCATTAGTAGCACCAGGCACTATGCCTACACTCAGGCATAGCTTATTCTTAGAGGTTACCCCGCCGCCAGCATGGGGTACTCATGATCATAGGTAGCACCAGGCACTATGCCTACACTCAGGCATAGGTTATTCTTAGAGGTTACCCCGCCACCAGCATGGGGTACTCGTGATCATAGGTAGCACCAGGCACTATGCCTACACTCAGGCATAGCTTTGTTTTAGAGATTACCCTGCCGCCACCATGGGGTACTCATGATCATAAGTAGCACCAGGCACTATGCCTACACTCAGGCATAGCTTATTCTTAGAGGTTACCCCGCCGCCAGCATGGGATACTCATGATCATAAGTAGCACCAGGAACTATGCCTACACTCAGGAATAGCTTATTCTTAGAGATTACCCCGCCGCCAGCATGGGGTACTCATGATCATAAGTAGCACCAGGCACTATGCCTACACTCAGGCATAGCTTATTCTTAGAGGTTACCCCCCCGCCAGCATGGGGTACTCATGATCATAAGTAGCACCAGGCACTATGCTTACACTCAGGCATAGCTTATTCTTAGAGGTTACCCCGCCGCCAGCATGGGGTACTCATGATCATAAATAGCACCAGGCACTACGCCTACACTCAGGCATAGCTTATTCTTAGAGGTTACCCCGCCGCCAGCATGGGGTTCTCATGATCATAAGTAGCACCAGGCACTACGCCTACACTCAGGCGTAGTTTATTCTTAGAGATTACCCCGCCACCAGCATGGGGTACTCATGATCATAGGTAGCAGCAGGCACTACGCCTACACTCAGGCGTAGCTTATTCTTAGAGATTACCCCGCCGCCAGCATGGGGTACTCATGATCATAAGTAGCACCAGCACTATGCCTACACTCAGGCGTAGCTTATTCCTAGAGATTACCCCGCCGCCAGCATGGGGTACTCATGATCATAGGTAGCACCAGGCACTATGCCTACACTCAGGCGTATTTTATTCTTAGAGATTACCCCGCCACCAGCATGGGGTACTCATGATCATAAGTTGCACCAGTCACTATGCCTACACTCAGGCATAGCTTATTCTTAGAGATTACCCCGCCGCCAGCATGGGGTACTCATGATCATGAGTAGCACCGGGCACTATGCCTACACTCAGGCATAGCTTATTCTTAGAGATTACCCCGCCACCAGCATGGGGTACTCATGATCATAAGTAGCACCGGGCACAATGCCTACACTCAGGCATAGCTTATTCTTAGAGATTACCCCGCCACCAGCATGGGGTACTCATGATCATAAGTAGCACCAGGCACTATGCCTACACTCAGGCATAGCTTATTCTTAGAGATTACCCCGCCACCAGCATGGGGTACTCATGATCATAGGTAGCACCAGGCACTATGCCTACACTCAGGCATAGCTTATTCTTAGAGATTACCCCGCCACCAGCATGGGGTACTCATGATCATAAGTAGCACCAGGCACTATGCCTACACTCAGGCGTAGCTTATTCTTAGAGATTACCCCTCCACCAGCATGGGGTACTCATGATCATAAGTAGCACCAGGCACTATGCCACCAGCATGGGGTACTCATGATCATAAGTAGCACCAGGAGCTACGCCTACGCTCAGGAATATCTTATTCTTAGAGGTTACCCTGCCACCAGCATGGGGTACTCATGATCATAGGTAGCACCAGGCACTACGCCTACACTCAGGCATTGCTTATTCTTAGAGGTTACCCTGCCACCAGCATGGGGTACTCATGATCATAGGTAGCACCAGGCACTATGCCTACACTCAGGAGTTGCTTATACTTAGAGGTTACCCTGCCACCTGCATGGGGTACTCATGATCATAAGTAGCACCAGGCACTATGCCTACACTCAGGCGTAGCTTATTCTTAGAGGTTACCCTGCCACCAGCATGGGGTACTCATGATCATAAGTAGCACCAGGCACTATGCCTACACTCAGGCGTAGCTTATTCTTAGAGGTTACCCTGCCACCAGCATGGGGTACTCATGATCATAAGTAGCACCAGGCACTACGCCTACACTCAGGCGTATCTTATTCTTAGAGATTACCCTGCCGCCAGCATGGGGCACTCATGATCATAAGTAGCACCAGGCACTATGCCTACACTCAGGCGTAGCTTATTCTTAGAGGTTACCCTGCCACCAGCATGGGGTACTCATGATCATAAGTAGCACCAGGCACTACGCCTACACTCAGGCGTATCTTATTCTTAGAGATTACCCTGCCGCCAGCATGGGGCACTCATGATCATAAGTAGCACCAGGCACTATGCCTACACTCAGGCGTAGCTTATTCTTAGAGGTTACCCCACCACCAGCATGTGGTACTCATGATCATAAGTAGCACCAGGCACTATGTCTACACTCAGGCGTAGCTTATTCTTAGAGGTTACCCCGCCACCAGCATGGGGTACTCATGATCATAAGTAGCACCAGGCACTATGCCTACAATCAGGCGTAGCTTATTCTTAGAGGTTACCCCGCCACCAGCATGGAGTACTCATGATCATAAGTAGCACCAGGCACTATGCCTACACTCAGGCGTACCTTATTCTTAGAGGTTACCCCGCCACCAGCATGGGGTACTCATGATCATAAGTAGCACCAGGCACAATGCCTACACTCAGGCATAGCTTATTCTTAGAGATTACCCCGCCACCAGCATGGGGTACTCATGATCATAAGTAGCACCAGGCACTATGCCTACACTCAGGGAATAGGTTATCCTTAGAGATTACCCCGCCACCAGCATGGGGTACTCATGATCATAAGTAGCACCAGGCACTATGCCTACACTCAGGCACAGCTTATTCTTAGAGATTACCCTGCCACCAGCATGGGGTACTCATGATCATAGGTAGCACCAGCAGGCACTATGCCTACACTCAGGCATAGCTTATTCTTAGAGGTTACCCCGCCGCCAGCATGGGGTACTCATGATCATAAGTAGCACCAGGAACTACGCCTACACTCAGGAATAGCTTATTCTTAGAGATTACCCCGCCACCAGCATGGGATACTCATGATCATAGGTAGCACCAGGCACTACGCCTACACTCTGGCATAATTTATTCTTAGAGATTACCCTGCCACCAGCATGGGGTACTCATGATCATAGGTAGAACCAGGCACTACGCCTACACTCAGGCATAGCTTATTCTTAGAGGTTACCCTGCCACCAGCATGGGGTACTCATGATCATAGGTAGCACCAGGCACTACGCCTACACTCAGGCATTGCTTATTCTTAGAGGTTACCCTGCCACCAGCATGGGGTACTCATGATCATAGGTAGCACCAGGCACTATGCCTACACTCAGGAGTTGCTTATACTTAGAGGTTACCCTGCCACCTGCATGGGGTACTCATGATCATAAGTAGCACCAGGCACTATGCCTACACTCAGGCGTAGCTTATTCTTAGAGGTTACCCTGCCACCAGCATGGGGTACTCATGATCATAAGTAGCACCAGGCACTATGCCTACACTCAGGCATAGCTTATTCTTAGAGGTTACCCTGCCACCAGCATGGGGTACTCATGATCATAAGTAGCACCAGGCACTATGCCTACACTCAGGCGTAGCTTATTCTTAGAGATTATCCTGCCACCAGCATGGGGTACTCATGATCATAAGTAGCACCAGGCACTATGTCTACACTCAGGCGTAGCTTATTCTTAGAGATTACCCCGCCGCCATCATGGGGTACTCATGATTATAAGTAGCACCAGGCACTACGCCTACACTCAGGCGTAGCTTATTCTTAGAGGTTACCCCGCCACCAGCATGGGGTACTCATGATCATAAGTAGCACAAGGCACTATGCCTACACTCAGGCGTAGCTTATTCTTAGAGGTTACCCCGCCACCAGCATGGAGTACTCATGATCATAAGTAGCACCAGGCACTATGCCTACACTCAGGCGTACCTTATTCTTAGAGGTTACCCCGCCACCAGCATGGGGTACTCATGATCATAAGTAGCACCAGGCACAATGCCTACACTCAGGCATAGCTTATTCTTAGAGATTACCCCGCCACCAGCATGGGGTACTCATGATCATAAGTAGCACCAGGCACTATGCCTACACTCAGGGAATAGGTTATCCTTAGAGATTACCCCGCCACCAGCATGGGGTACTCATGATCATAAGTAGCACCAGGCACTATGCCTACACTCAGGCACAGCTTATTCTTAGAGATTACCCTGCCACCAGCATGGGGTACTCATGATCATAGGTAGCACCAGCAGGCACTATGCCTACACTCAGGCATAGCTTATTCTTAGAGGTTACCCCGCCGCCAGCATGGGGTACTCATGATCATAAGTAGCACCAGGAACTACGCCTACGCTCAGGAATAGCTTATTCTTAGAGATTACCCCGCCACCAGCATGGGATACTCATGATCATAGGTAGCACCAGGCACTACGCCTACACTCTGGCATAATTTATTCTTAGAGATTACCCTGCCACCAGCATGGGGTACTCATGATCATAGGTAGAACCAGGCACTACGCCTACACTCAGGCATAGCTTATTCTTAGAGGTTACCCTGCCACCAGCATGGGGTACTCATGATCATAGGTAGCACCAGGCACTATGCCTACACTCAGGCATTGCTTATTCTTAGAGGTTACCCTGCCACCAGCATGGGGTACTCATGATCATAGGTAGCACCAGGCACTATGCCTACACTCAGGAGTTGCTTATACTTAGAGGTTACCCTGCCACCTGCATGGGGTACTCATGATCATAAGTAGCACCAGGCACTATGTCTACACTCAGGCGTAGCTTATTCTTAGAGGTTACCCTGCCACCAGCATGGGGTACTCATGATCATAATTAGCACCAGGCACTATGCCTACACTCAGGCGTAGCTTATTCTTAGAGGTTACCCTGCCACCAGCATGGGGTACTCATGATCATAAGTAGCACCAGGCACTATGTCTACACTCAGGCGTAGCTTATTCTTAGAGATTACCCCGCCGCCAGCATGGGGTACTCATGATCATAAGTAGCACCAGGCACTACGCCTACACTCAGGCATAGCTTATTCTTAGAGATCACCCTGCCGCCAGCATGGGGTACTCATGATCATAAGTAGCACCAGGCACTATGCCTACACTCAGGCATAGCTTATTCTTAGAGATTACCCCGCCGCCAGCATGCGGTACTCATGATGATAAGTAGTTCCAGGCACTACGCCTACACTCAGACATAGTTTATTCTTAGAGATTACCAAGCCGCCAGCATGGGGTACTCATGATCATAAGTAGCACCAGGCACTACGCCTACACTCAGGCATAGCTTATTCTTAGAGATTACCCCGTCGCCAGCATGGGGTACTCATGATCATAAGTAGCACCAGGCACTATGCCTACACTCAGGCATAGCTTATTCTTAGAGATTACCCCGTCGCCAGCATGGGGTATTCATGATCATAAGTAGCACCAGGCACTATGCCTACACTCAGGCATAGCTTATTCTTAGAGATTACCCCGTCGCCAGCATGGGGTTCTCATGATCATAAGTAGCACCAGGCACTATGCCTACACTCAGGGAATAGGTTATCCTTAGAGATTACCCTGCCACCAGCATGGGGTACTCATGATCATAAATAGCACCAGGCACTATGCCTACACTCAGGCATAGCTTATTCTTAGAGATTACCCCGCCGCCAGCATGAGGTACTCATGATCATAAGTAGCACCAGGCACTATGCCTACACTCAGGCATAGCTTATTCTTAGAGATCACCCTGCCGCCAGCATGGGGTACTCATGATCAAAAGTAGCACCAGGCACTATGCCTACACTCAGGCATAGCTTATTCTTAGAGGTCACCCTGCCACCAGCATGGGGTACTCATGATCACTATGCCTACACTCAGGGAATAGGTTATCCTTAGAGATTACCCTGCCACCAGCATGGGGTACTCATGATCATAAATAGCACCAGGCACTATGCCTACACTCAGGCATAGCTTATTCTTAGAGATTACCCCGCCACCAGCATGGGGTACTCATGATCATAAGTAGCACCAGGCACTATGCCTACACTCAGGCATAGCTTATTCTTAGAGGTCACCCCGCCACCAGCATGGGGCACTCATGATCATAAGTAGCACCAGGCACTATGCCTACACTCAGGCATAGCTTATTCTTAGAGATTACCCCGCCGCCAGCATGGGGTACTCATGATCATAAGTAGCACCAGGCACTATGCCTACACTCAGGGAATAGGTTATCCTTAGAAATTACCCCGCCACCAGCATGGGGTACTCATGATCATAAATAGCACCAGGCACTATGCCTACACTCAGGCATAGCTTATTCTTAGAGATTACCCCGCCGCCAGCATGGGGTACTCATGATCATAAGTAGCACCAGGCACTATGCCTACACTCAGGGAATAGGTTATCCTTAGAGATTACCCTGCCACCAGCATGGGGTACTCATGATCATAGGTAGCACCAGGCACTATGCCTACACTCAGGCATAGCTTATTCTTAGAGATTACCCTGCCGCCAGCATGGGGTACTCATGATGATAGGTAGCACCATGCACTATGCCTACACTCAGGCATAGCTTATTCTTAGAGATTACCCTGCCGCCAGCATGGGGTACTCATGATGATAGGTAGCACCATGCACTATGCCTACACTCAGGCGTAGCTTATTCTTAGAGATTACCCCGCCGCCAGCATGGGGTACTCATGATCATAAGTAGCACCAGGCACTACGCCTACACTCAGGCATAGCTTATTCTTAGAGATCACCCTGCCGCCAGCATGGGGTACTCATGATCATAAGTAGCACCAGGCACTATGCCTACACTCAGGCATAGCTTATTCTTAGAGATTACCCCGCCGCCAGCATGGGGTACTCATGATGATAAGTAGTTCCAGGCACTACGCCTACACTCAGACATAGTTTATTCTTAGAGATTACCAAGCCGCCAGCATGGGGTACACATGATCATTGGTAGCACCAGGCACTACGCCTACACTCAGGCATAGCTTATTCTTAGACATTACCCTGCCGCCAGCATGGGGTACTCATGATCATAAGTAGCACCAGGCACTACGCCTACACTCAGGCATAGCTTATTCTTAGAGATTACCCCGTCGCCAGCATGGGGTTCTCATGATCATAAGTAGCACCAGGCACTATGCCTACACTCAGGCATAGATTTTTCTTAGAGGTTACCCCGCCGCCAGCATGGGGTACTCATGATCATAAGTAGCACCAGGCACTATGCCTACACTCAGGGAATAGGTTATCCTTAGAGATTACCCTGCCACCAGCATGGGATACTCATGATCATAAATAGCACCAGGCACTATGCCTACACTCAGGCATAACTTATTCTTAGAGATTACCCCGCCGCCAGCATGAGGTACTCATGATCATAAGTAGCACCAGGCACTATGCCTACACTCAGGCATAGCTTATTCTTAGAGATCACCCTGCCGCCAGCATGGGGTACTCATGATCAAAAGTAGCACCAGGCACTATGCCTACACTCAGGCATAGCTTATTCTTAGAGGTCACCCTGCCACCAGCATGGGGTACTCATGATCACTATGCCTACACTCAGGGAATAGGTTATCCTTAGAGATTACCCTGCCACCAGCATGGGGTACTCATGATCATAAATAGCACCAGGCACTATGCCTACACTCAGGCATAGCTTATTCTTAGAGATTACCCCGCCACCAGCATGGGGTACTCATGATCATAAGTAGCACCAGGCACTATGCTTACACTCAGGCATAGCTTATTCTTAGAGGTCACCCCGCCACCAGCATGGGGCACTCATGATCATAAGTAGCACCAGGCACTATGCCTACACTCAGGCATAGCTTATTCTTAGAGGTCACCCCGCCACCAGCATGGGGCACTCATGATCATAAGTAGCACCAGGCACTATGCCTACACTCAGGCATAGCTTATTCTTAGAGATTACCCCGCCGCCAGCATGGGGTACTCATGATCATAAGTAGCACCAGGCACTATGCCTACACTCAGGGAATAGGTTATCCTTAGAGATTACCCCGCCACCAGCATGGGGTACTCATGATCATAAATAGCACCAGGCACTATGCCTACACTCAGGCATAGCTTATTCTTAGAGATTACCCCGCCGCCAGCATGGGGTACTCATGATCATAAGTAGCACCAGGCACTATGCCTACACTCAGGGAATAGGTTATCCTTAGAGATTACCCTGCCACCAGCATGGGGTACTCATGATCATAGGTAGCACCAGGCACTATGCCTACACTCAGGCATAGCTTATTCTTAGAGATTACCCTGCCGCCAGCATGGGGTACTCATGATGATAGGTAGCACCATGAACTATGCCTACACTCAGGCATAGCTTATTCTTAGAGGTGACCGCGCCGCCAGCATATGGTACTCATGATCATAGGTAGCACCAGGCACTATGCCTACACTCAGGCATAGCTTATTCTTATAGATTACCCCGTCGCCAGCATGGGGTACTCATGATCATAAGTAGCACCAGGCACTATGCCTACACTCAGGCATAGCTTATTCTTAGAGGTTACCCCGCCGCCAGCATGGGGTACTCATGATCATAGGTAGCACCAGGCACTACGCCTACACTCAGGCATAGGTTATTCTTAGAGGTTACCCCGCCACCAGCATGGGGTACTCGTGATCATAGGTAGCACCAGGCACTATGCCTACACTCAGGCATAGCTTTGTTTTAGAGATTACCCTGCCGCCACCATGGGGTACTCATGATCATAAGTAGCACCAGGCACTATGCCTACACTCAGGCATAGCTTATTCTTAGAGGTTACCCCGCCGCTAGCATGGGATACTCATGATCATAAGTAGCACCAGGAACTATGCCTACACTCAGGAATAGCTTATTCTTAGAGATTACCCCGCCACCAGCATGGGGTACTCATGATCATAAGTAGCACCAGGCACTACGCCTACACTCAGGCATAGTTTATTCTTAGAGATTACCCCACCACCAGCATGGGGTACTCATGATCATAGGTAGCAGCAGGCACTACGCCTACACTCAGGCGTAGCTTATTCTTAGAGATTACCCCGCCACCAGCATGGGGTACTCATGATCATAAGTAGCACCAGGCACTACGCCTACACTCAGGCGTATCTTATTCTTAGAGATTACCCCGCCGCCAGCATATGGTACTCATGATCATAAGTAGCACCAGCACTATGCCTACACTCAGGCGTAGCTTATTCCTAGAGATTACCCCGCCGCCAGCATGGGGTACTCATGATCATAGGTAGCACCAGGCACTACGCCTACACTCAGGCATAGGTTATTCTTAGAGGTTAACCCGCCACCAGCATGGGGTACTCATGATCATAGGTAGCACCAGGCACTATGCCTACACTCAGGCGTAGCTTATTCTTAGAGGTTACCCTGCCACCAGCATGGGGTACTCATGATCATAAGTAGCACCAGGCACTACGCCTACACTCAGGCATAGCTTATTCTTAGAGGTTACCCCGCCGCCAGCATGGGATACTCATGATCATAAGTAGCACCAGGCACTATGCCTACACTCAGGCATAGCTTATTCTTAGAGGTTACCCCGCCGCCAGCATGGGATACTCATGATGATAGGTAGCACCATGCACTATGCCTACACTCAGGCATAGCTTATTCTTAGAGATTACCCTGCCGCCAGCATGGGGTACTCATGATGATAGGTAGCACCATGCACTATGCCTACACTCAGGCGTAGCTTATTCTTAGAGATTACCCCGCCGCCAGCATGGGGTACTCATGATCATAAGTAGCACCAGGCACTACGCCTACACTCAGGCATAGCTTATTCTTAGAGATCACCCTGCCGCCAGCATGGGGTACTCATGATCATAAGTAGCACCAGGCACTATGCCTACACTCAGGCATAGCTTATTCTTAGAGATTACCCCGCCGCCAGCATGGGGTACTCAGGATGATAAGTAGTTCCAGGCACTACGCCTACACTCAGGCATAGTTTATTCTTAGAGATTACCAAGCCGCCAGCATGGGGTACACATGATCATTGGTAGCACCAGGCACTACGCCTACACTCAGGCATAGCTTATTCTTAGACATTACCCTGCCGCCAGCATGGGGTACTCATGATCATAAGTAGCACCAGGCACTACGCCTACACTCAGGCATAGCTTATTCTTAGAGATTACCCCGTCGCCAGCATGGGGTTCTCATGATCATAAGTAGCACCAGGCACTATGCCTACACTCAGGCATAGATTTTTCTTAGAGGTTACCCCGCCGCCAGCATGGGGTACTCATGATCATAAGTAGCACCAGGCACTATGCCTACACTCAGGGAATAGGTTATCCTTAGAGATTACCCTGCCGCCAGCATGGGATACTCATGATCATAAATAGCACCAGGCACTATGCCTACACTCAGGCATAGCTTATTCTTAGAGATTACCCCGCCGCCAGCATGAGGTACTCATGATCATAAGTAGCACCAGGCACTATGCCTACACTCAGGCATAGCTTATTCTTAGAGATCACCCTGCCGCCAGCATGGGGTACTCATGATCAAAAGTAGCACCAGGCACTATGCCTACACTCAGGCATAGCTTATTCTTAGAGGTCACCCTGCCACCAGCATGGGGTACTCATGATCACTATGCCTACACTCAGGGAATAGGTTATCCTTAGAGATTACCCTGCCACCAGCATGGGGTACTCATGATCATAAATAGCACCAGGCACTATGCCTACACTCAGGCATAGCTTATTCTTAGAGATTACCCCGCCACCAGCATGGGGTACTCATGATCATAAGTAGCACCAGGCACTATGCTTACACTCAGGCATAGCTTATTCTTAGAGGTCACCCCGCCACCAGCATGGGGCACTCATGATCATAAGTAGCACCAGGCACTATGCCTACACTCAGGCATAGCTTATTCTTAGAGATTACCCCGCCGCCAGCATGGGGTACTCATGATCATAAGTAGCACCAGGCACTATGCCTACACTCAGGGAATAGGTTATCCTTAGAGATTACCCCGCCACCAGCATGGGGTACTCATGATCATAAATAGCACCAGGCACTATGCCTACACTCAGGCATAGCTTATTCTTAGAGATTACCCTGCCACCAGCATGGGGTACTCATGATCATAAGTAGCACCAGGCACTATGCCTACACTCAGGCATAGCTTATTCTTAGAGATTACCCCGCCGCCAGCATGGGGTACTCATGATCATAAGTAGCACCAGGCACTATGCCTACACTCAGGGAATAGGTTATCCTTAGAGATTACCCTGCCACCAGCATGGGGTACTCATGATCATAGGTAGCACCAGGCACTATGCCTACACTCAGGCATAGCTTATTCTTAGAGATTACCCTGCCGCCAGCATGGGGTACTCATGATGATAGGTAGCACCATGCACTATGCCTACACTCAGGCATAGCTTATTCTTAGAGGTGACCGCGCCGCCAGCATGGGGTACTCATGATCATTAGTAGCACCAGGCACTATGCCTACACTCAGGCATAGCTTATTCTTAGAGGTTACCCCGCCGCCAGCATGGAGTACTCATGATCATAGGTAGCACCAGGCACTACGCCTACACTCAGGCATAGGTTATTCTTAGAGGTTACCCCGCCACCAGCATGGGGTACTCGTGATCATAGGTAGCACCAGGCACTATGCCTACACTCAGGCATAGCTTTGTTTTAGAGATTACCCTGCCGCCACCATGGGGTACTCATGATCATAAGTAGCACCAGGCACTATGCCTACACTCAGGCATAGCTTATTCTTAGAGGTTACCCCGCCGCTAGCATGGGATACTCATGATCATAAGTAGCACCAGGAACTATGCCTACACTCAGGAATAGCTTATTCTTAGAGATTACCCCGCCACCAGCATGGGGTACTCATGATCATAAGTAGCACCAGGCACTACGCCTACACTCAGGCATAGCTTATTCTTAGAGGTTACCCCACCGCCAGCATGGGGTACTCATGATCATAAGTAGCACCAGGCACTACGCCTACACTCAGGCATAGCTTATTCTTAGAGGTTACCCCGCCGCCAGCATGGGGTACTCATGATCATAAGTAGCACCAGGCACTACGCCTACACTCAGGCATAGTTTATTCTTAGAGATTACCCCACCACCAGCATGGGGTACTCATGATCATAGGTAGCAGCAGGCACTACGCCTACACTCAGGCGTAGCTTATTCTTAGAGATTACCCCGCCACCAGCATGGGGTACTCATGATCATAAGTAGCACCAGGCACTATGCCTACACTCAGGCGTATCTTATTCTTAGAGATTACCCCGCCGCCAGCATATGGTACTCATGATCATAAGTAGCACCAGCACTATGCCTACACCCAGGCGTAGCTTATTCCTAGAGATTACCCCGCCGCCAGCATGGGGTACTCATGATCATAGGTAGCACCAGGCACTACGCCTACACTCAGGCATAGGTTATTCTTAGAGGTTACCCCGCCACCAGCATGGGGTACTCATGATCATAGGTAGCACCAGGCACTATGCCTACACTCAGGCGTAGCTTATTCTTAGAGGTTACCCTGCCACCAGCATGGGGTACTCATGATCATAAGTAGCACCAGGCACTACGCCTACACTCAGGCATAGCTTATTCTTAGAGGTTACCCCGCCGCCAGCATGGGATACTCATGATCATAAGTAGCACCAGGCACTATGCCTACACTCAGGCATAGCTTATTCTTAGAGGTTACCCCGCCACCAGCATGGGGTACTCATGATCATAAGTAGCACCAGGCACTATGCCTACACTCAGGCATAGCTTATTCTTAGACGTTACCCCGCCACCAGCATGGGGTACTCATGATCATAAGTAGCACCAGGAACTATGCCTACACTCAGGAATAGCTTATTCTTAGAGATTACCCCGCCACCAGCATGGGGTACTCATGATCATAAGTAGCACCAGGCACTATGCCTACACTCAGGCATAGCTTATTCTTAGAGATTACCCCGCCGCCAGCATGGGGTACTCATGATCATAAGTAGCACCAGGCACTATGCTTACCCTCAGGCATAGCTTATTCTTAGAGGTTACCATGCCGCCAGCATGGGGTACTCATAATCATAAGTAGCACCAGGCACTACGCCTACACTCAGGCATAGCTTATTCTTAGAGGTTACCCCACCGCCAGCATGGGGTTCTCATGATCATAAGTAGCACCAGGCACTACGCCTACACTCAGGCATAGCTTATTCTTAGAGGTTACCCCGCCGCCAGCATGGGGTACTCATGATCACTATGCCTACACTCAGGGAATAGGTTATCCTTAGAGATTACCCTGCCACCAGCATGGGGTACTCATGATCATAAATAGCACCAGGCACTATGCCTACACTCAGGCATAGCTTATTCTTAGAGATTACCCCGCCACCAGCATGGGGTACTCATGATCATAAGTAGCACCAGGCACTATGCTTACACTCAGGCATAGCTTATTCTTAGAGGTCACCCCGCCACCAGCATGGGGCACTCATGATCATAAGTAGCACCAGGCACTATGCCTACACTCAGGCATAGCTTATTCTTAGAGATTACCCCGCCGCCAGCATGGGGTACTCATGATCATAAGTAGCACCAGGCACTATGCCTACACTCAGGGAATAGGTTATCCTTAGAGATTACCCCGCCACCAGCATGGGGTACTCATGATCATAAATAGCACCAGGCACTATGCCTACACTCAGGCATAGCTTATTCTTAGAGATTACCCCGCCGCCAGCATGGGGTACTCATGATCATAAGTAGCACCAGGCACTATGCCTACACTCAGGGAATAGGTTATCCTTAGAGATTACCCTGCCACCAGCATGGGGTACTCATGATCATAGGTAGCACCAGGCACTATGCCTACACTCAGGCATAGCTTATTCTTAGAGATTACCCTGCCGCCAGCATGGGGTACTCATGATGATAGGTAGCACCATGCACTATGCCTACACTCAGGCATAGCTTATTCTTAGAGGTGACCGCGCCGCCAGCATGGGGTACTCATGATCATTAGTAGCACCAGGCACTATGCCTACACTCAGGCATAGCTTATTCTTAGAGGTTACCCCGCCGCCAGCATGGAGTACTCATGATCATAGGTAGCACCAGGCACTACGCCTACACTCAGGCATAGGTTATTCTTAGAGGTTACCCCGCCACCAGCATGGGGTACTCGTGATCATAGGTAGCACCAGGCACTATGCCTACACTCAGGCATAGCTTTGTTTTAGAGATTACCCTGCCGCCACCATGGGGTACTCATGATCATAAGTAGCACCAGGCACTATGCCTACACTCAGGCATAGCTTATTCTTAGAGGTTACCCCGCCGCTAGCATGGGATACTCATGATCATAAGTAGCACCAGGAACTATGCCTACACTCAGGAATAGCTTATTCTTAGAGATTACCCCGCCACCAGCATGGGGTACTCATGATCATAAGTAGCACCAGGCACTACACCTACACTCAGGCATAGCTTATTCTTAGAGGTTACCCCGCCGCCAGCATGGGGTTCTCATGATCATAAATAGCACCAGGCACTATGCCTACACTCAGGCGTAGCTTATTCTTAGAGATTACCCCGCCACCAGCATGGGGTACTCATGATCATAAGTTGCACCAGGCACTATGCCTACACTCAGGCATAGCTTATTCTTAGAGATTACCCCGCCACCAGCATGGGGTACTCATGATCATAAGTAGCACCAGGCACTATGCCTACACTCAGGCATAGCTTATTCTTAGAGTTTACCCTGCCACCAGCATGGGGTACTCATGATCATAAGTAGCACCGGGCACAATGCCTACACTCAGGCATAGCTTATTCTTAGAGATTACCCCGCCACCAGCATGGGGTACTCATGATCATAAGTAGCACCAGGCACTATGCCTACACTCAGGCATAGCTTATTCTTAGAGATTACCCCGCCACCAGCATGGGGTACTCATGATCATAGGTAGCACCAGGCACTATGCCTACACTCAGGCATAGCTTATTCTTAGAGATTACCCCGCCACCAGCATGGGGTACTCATGATCATAAGTAGCACCAGGCACTATGCCTACACTCAGGCGTACCTTATTCTTAGAGATTACCCCGCCACCAGCATGGGGTACTCATGATCATAAGTAGCACCAGGCACTATGCCTACACTCAGGCATAGCTTATTCTTAGAGATTACCCCACCACTAGCATGGGGTACTCATGATCATAGGTAGCACCAGACACTATGCCTACACTCAGGCATAGCTTATTCTTAGAGATTACCCCACCACTAGCATGGGGTACTCATGATCATAGGTAGCACCAGACACTATGCCTACACTCAGGCATAGCTTATTCTTAGAGATTACCCCGCCACCAGCATGGGGTACTCATGATCATAGGTAGCACCAGGCACTATGCCTACACTCAGGCATAGCTTATTCTTAGAGATTACCCCGCCACCAGCATGGGGTACTCATGATCATAAGTAGCACCAGGCACTATGCCTACACTCAGGCGTAGCTTATTCTTAGAGATTACCCCGCCACCAGCATGGGGTACTCATGATCATAAGTAGCACCAGGCACTATGCCTACACTCAGGCATAGCTTATTCTTAGAGATTACCCCACCACTAGCATGGGGTACTCATGATCATAGGTAGCACCAGACACTATGCCTACACTCAGGCATAGCTTATTCTTAGAGATTACCCCGCCACCAGCATGGGGTACTCATGATCATAGGTAGAACCAGGCACTACGCCTACACTCAGGCATAGCTTATTCTTAGAGGTTACCCCGCCGCCAGCATGGGGTACTCATGATCATAAGTAGCACAAGGCACTACGCCTACACTCAGGCATAGTTTATTCTTAGAGATTACCCCACCGCCAGCATGGGGTTCTCATGATCATAAGTAGCACCAGGCACTACGCCTACACTCAGGCATAGCTTATTCTTAGAGGTTACCCCGCCGCCAGCATGGGGTACTCATGATCATAAGTAGCACCAGGCACTACGCCTACACTCAGGCATAGTTTATTCTTAGAGATTACCCCACCACCAGCATGGGGTACTCATGATCATAGGTAGCAGCAGGCACTACGCCTACACTCAGGCGTAGCTTATTCTTAGAGATTACCCCGCCACCAGCATGGGGTACTCATGATCATAAGTAGCACCAGGCACTATGCCTACACTCAGGCATAGCTTATTCTTAGAGATTACCCCGCCGCCAGCATATGGTACTCATGATCATAAGTAGCACCAGCACTATGCCTACACTCAGGCGTAGCTTATTCCTAGAGATTACCCCGCCGCCAGCATGGGGTACTCATGATCATAGGTAGCACCAGGCACTATGCCTACACTCAGGCGTAGCTTATTCTTAGAGATTACCCCGCCACCAGCATGGGGTACTCATGATCATAAGTTGCACCAGGCACTATGCCTACACTCAGGCATAGCTTATTCTTAGAGATTACCCCGCCACCAGCATGGGGTACTCATGATCATAAGTAGCACCAGGCACTATGCCTACACTCAGGCATAGCTTATTCTTAAGATTACCCCGTCGCCAGCATGGGGTTCTCATGATCATAAGTAGCACCAGGCACTATGCCTACACTCAGGCATAGCTTTTTCTTAGAGGTTACCCCGCCGCCAGCATGGGGTACTCATGATCATAAATAGCACCAGGCACTATGCCTACACTCAGGCATAGCTTATTCTTAGAGATTACCCCGCCGCCAGCATGAGGTACTCATGATCAAAAGTAGCACCAGGCACTATGCCTACACTCAGGCATAGCTTATTCTTATAGATTACCCCGCTGCCAGCATGGGGTACTCATGATCATAAGTCGCACCAGGCACTATGCCTACACTCAGGCATAGCTTATTCTTAGAGATCACCCTGCCGCCAGCATGGGGTACTCATGATCAAAAGTAGCACCAGGCACTATGCCTACACTCAGGCATAGCTTATTCTTAGAGGTCACCCTGCCACCAGCATGGGGTACTCATGATCACTATGCCTACACTCAGGGAATAGGTTATCCTTAGAGATTACCCTGCCACCAGCATGGGGTACTCATGATCATAAATAGCACCAGGCACTATGCCTACACTCAGGCATAGCTTATTCTTAGAGGTCACACCGCCACCAGCATGGGGCACTCATGATCATAAGTATCACCAGGCACTATGCCTACACTCAGGCATAGCTTATTCTTAGAGATTACCCCGCCGCCAGCATGGGGTACTCATGATCATAAGTAGCACCAGGCACTATGCCTACACTCAGGGAATAGGTTATCCTTAGAGATTACCTCGCCACCAGCATGGGGTACTCATGATCATAAATAGCACCAGGCACTATGCCTACACTCAGGCATAGCTTATTCTTAGAGATTACCCCGCCGCCAGCATGGGGTACTCATGATCATAAGTAGCACCAGGCACTATGCCTACACTCAGGGAATAGGTTATCCTTAGAGATTACCCTGCCACCAGCATGGGGTACTCATGATCATAGGTAGCACCAGGCACTATGCCTACACTCAGGCATAGCTTATTCTTAGAGATTACCCTGCCGCCAGCATGGGGTACTCATGATGATATGTAGCACCATGCACTATGCCTACACTCAGGCATAGCTTATTCTTAGAGGTGACCCCGCCGCCAGCATGGGGTACTCATGATCATTAGTAGCACCAGGCACTATGCCTACACTCAGGCATAGCTTATTCTTAGAGGTTACCCCGCCGCCAGCATGGGGTACTCATGATCATAGGTAGCACCAGGCACTATGCCTACACTCAGGCATAGGTTATTCTTAGAGGTTACCCCGCCGCCAGCATGGGGTACTCATGATCATAAGTAGCATCAGGCACTACGCCTACACTCAGGCATAGTTTATTCTTAGAGATTACCCCGCCACCAGCATGGGGTACTCATGATCATAGGTAGCAGCAGGCACTACGCCTACACTCAGGCGTAGCTTATTCTTAGAGATTACCCCGCCACCAGCATGGGGTACTCATGATCATAAGTAGCACCAGGCACTATGCCTACACTCAGGCGTAGCTTATTCTTAGAGATTACCCCGCCGCCAGCATATGGTACTCATGATCATAAGTAGCACCAGCACTATGCCTACATTCAGGCGTAGCTTATTCCTAGAGATTACCCCGCCGCCAGCATGGGGTACTCATGATCATAGGTAGCACCAGGCACTATGCCTACACTCAGGCGTAGCTTATTCTTAGAGATTACCCCGCCACCAGCATGGGGTACTCATGATCATAAGTTGCACCAGGCACTATGCCTACACTCAGGCATAGCTTATTCTTAGAGATTACCCCGCCACCAGCATGGGGTACTCATGATCATAAGTAGCACCAGGCACTATGCCTACACTCAGGCATAGCTTATTCTTAGAGATTACCCCGTCGCCAGCATGGGGTTCTCATGATCATAAGTAGCACCAGGCACTATGCCTACACTCAGGCATAGCTTTTTCTTAGAGGTTACCCCGCCGCCAGCATGGGGTACTCATGATCATAAATAGCACCAGGCACTATGCCTACACTCAGGCATAGCTTATTCTTAGAGATTACCCCGCCGCCAGCATGAGGTACTCATGATCAAAAGTAGCACCAGGCACTATGCCTACACTCAGGCATAGCTTATTCTTATAGATTACCCCGCTGCCAGCATGGGGTACTCATGATCATAAGTCGCACCAGGCACTATGCCTACACTCAGGCATAGCTTATTCTTAGAGATCACCCTGCCGCCAGCATGGGGTACTCATGATCAAAAGTAGCACCAGGCACTATGCCTACACTCAGGCATAGCTTATTCTTAGAGGTCACCCTGCCACCAGCATGGGGTACTCATGATCACTATGCCTACACTCAGGGAATAGGTTATCCTTAGAGATTACCCTGCCACCAGCATGGGGTACTCATGATCATAAATAGCAGCAGGCACTATGCCTACACTCAGGCATAGCTTATTCTTAGAGGTCACCCCGCCACCAGCATGGGGCACTCATGATCATAAGTATCACCAGGCACTATGCCTACACTCAGGCATAGCTTATTCTTAGAGATTACCCCGCCGCCAGCATGGGGTACTCATGATCATAAGTAGCACCAGGCACTATGCCTACACTCAGGGAATAGGTTATCCTTAGAGATTACCTCGCCACCAGCATGGGGTACTCATGATCATAAATAGCACCAGGCACTATGCCTACACTCAGGCATAGCTTATTCTTAGAGATTACCCCGCCGCCAGCATGGGGTACTCATGATCATAAGTAGCACCAGGCACTATGCCTACACTCAGGGAATAGGTTATCCTTAGAGATTACCCTGCCACCAGCATGGGGTACTCATGATCATAGGTAGCACCAGGCACTATGCCTACACTCAGGCATAGCTTATTCTTAGAGATTACCCTGCCGCCAGCATGGGGTACTCATGATGATAGGTAGCACCATGCACTATGCCTACAACTCAGGCATAGCTTATTCTTAGAGGTGACCCCGCCGCCAGCATGGGGTACTCATGATCATTAGTAGCACCAGGCACTATGCCTACACTCAGGCATAGCTTATTCTTAGAGGTTACCCCGCCGCCAGCATGGGGTACTCATGATCATAGGTAGCACCAGGCACTATGCCTACACTCAGGCATAGGTTATTCTTAGAGGTTACCCCGCCACCAGCATGGGGTACTCGTGATCATAGGTAGCACCAGGCACTATGCCTACACTCAGGCATAGCTTTGTTTTAGAGATTACCCTGCCGCCACCATGGGGTACTCATGATCATAAGTAGCACCAGGCACTATGCCTACACTCAGGCATAGCTTATTCTTAGAGGTTACCCCGCCGCCAGCATGGGATACTCATGATCATAAGTAGCACCAGGAACTATGCCTACACTCAGGAATAGCTTATTCTTAGAGATTACCCCGCCGCCAGCATGGGGTACTCATGATCATAAGTAGCACCAGGCACTATGCCTACACTCAGGCATAGCTTATTCTTAGAGGTTACCCCCCCGCCAGCATGGGGTACTCATGATCATAAGTAGCACCAGGAACTATGCCTACACTCAGGCATAGCTTATTCTTAGAGGTTACCCCGCCGCCAGCATGGGGTTCTCATGATCATAAGTAGCACCAGGCACTACGCCTACACTCAGGCATAGCTTATTCTTAGAGGTTACCCCGCCGCCAGCATGGGGTACTCATGATCATAAGTAGCACCAGGCACTACGCCTACACTCAGGCGTAGTTTATTCTTAGAGATTACCCCGCCACCAGCATGGGGTACTCATGATCATAGGTAGCAGCAGGCACTACGCCTACACTCAGGCGTAGCTTATTCTTAGAGATTACCCCGCCGCCAGCATGGGGTACTCATGATCATAAGTAGCACCAGCACTATGCCTACACTCAGGCGTAGCTTATTCCTAGAGATTACCCCGCCGCCAGCATGGGGTACTCATGATCATAGGTAGCACCAGGCACTATGCCTACACTCAGGCGTATTTTATTCTTAGAGATTACCCCGCCACCAGCATGGGGTACTCATGATCATAAGTTGCACCAGTCACTATGCCTACACTCAGGCATAGCTTATTCTTAGAGATTACCCCGCCACCAGCATGGGGTACTCATGATCATGAGTAGCACCGGGCACTATGCCTACACTCAGGCATAGCTTATTCTTAGAGATTACCCCGCCACCAGCATGGGGTACTCATGATCATAAGTAGCACCGGGCACAATGCCTACACTCAGGCATAGCTTATTCTTAGAGATTACCCCGCCACCAGCATGGGGTACTCATGATCATAAGTAGCACCAGGCACTATGCCTACACTCAGGCATAGCTTATTCTTAGAGATTACCCCGCCACCAGCATGGGGTACTCATGATCATAGGTAGCACCAGGCACTATGCCTACACTCAGGCATAGCTTATTCTTAGAGATTACCCCGCCACCAGCATGGGGTACTCATGATCATAAGTAGCACCAGGCACTATGCCTACACTCAGGCGTAGCTTATTCTTAGAGATTACCCCTCCACCAGCATGGGGTACTCATGATCATAAGTAGCACCAGGCACTATGCCACCAGCATGGGGTACTCATGATCATAAGTAGCACCAGGAGCTACGCCTACGCTCAGGAATATCTTATTCTTAGAGATTACCCCGCCACCAGCATGGGATACTCATGATCATAGGTAGCACCAGGCACTATGCCTACACTCTGGCATAATTTATTCTTAGAGATTACCCCGCCACCAGAATGGGGTACTCATGATCATAGGTAGAACCAGGCACTACGCCTACACTCAGGCATGGCTTATTCTTAGAGGTTACCCTGCCACCAGCATGGGGTACTCATGATCATAGGTAGCACCAGGCACTACGCCTACACTCAGGCATTGCTTATTCTTAGAGGTTACCCTGCCACCAGCATGGGGTACTCATGATCATAGGTAGCACCAGGCACTATGCCTACACTCAGGAGTTGCTTATACTTAGAGGTTACCCTGCCACCTGCATGGGGTACTCATGATCATAAGTAGCACCAGGCACTATGCCTACACTCAGGCGTAGCTTATTCTTAGAGGTTACCCTGCCACCAGCATGGGGTACTCATGATCATAAGTAGCACCAGGCACTATGCCTACACTCAGGCGTAGCTTATTCTTAGAGGTTACCCTGCCACCAGCATGGGGTACTCATGATCATAAGTAGCACCAGGCACTACGCCTACACTCAGGCGTATCTTATTCTTAGAGATTACCCTGCCGCCAGCATGGGGCACTCATGATCATAAGTAGCACCAGGCACTACGCCTACACTCAGGCGTAGCTTATTCTTAGACATTACCCCACCACCAGCATGGGGTACTCATGATCATAAGTAGCACCAGGCACTATGCCTACACTCAGGCGTAGCTTATTCTTAGAGGTTACCCCACCACCAGCATGTGGTACTCATGATCATAAGTAGCACCAGGCACTATGTCTACACTCAGGCGTAGCTTATTCTTAGAGGTTACCCCGCCACCAGCATGGGGTACTCATGATCATAAGTAGCACCAGGCACTATGCCTACAATCAGGCGTAGCTTATTCTTAGAGGTTACCCCGCCACCAGCATGGAGTACTCATGATCATAAGTAGCACCAGGCACTATGCCTACACTCAGGCGTACCTTATTCTTAGAGGTTACCCCGCCACCAGCATGGGGTACTCATGATCATAAGTAGCACCAGGCACAATGCCTACACTCAGGCATAGCTTATTCTTAGAGATTACCCCGCCACCAGCATGGGGTACTCATGATCATAAGTAGCACCAGGCACTATGCCTACACTCAGGGAATAGGTTATCCTTAGAGATTACCCCGCCACCAGCATGGGGTACTCATGATCATAAGTAGCACCAGGCACTATGCCTACACTCAGGCACAGCTTATTCTTAGAGATTACCCTGCCACCAGCATGGGGTACTCATGATCATAGGTAGCACCAGCAGGCACTATGCCTACACTCAGGCATAGCTTATTCTTAGAGGTTACCCCGCCGCCAGCATGGGGTACTCATGATCATAAGTAGCACCAGGAACTACGCCTACACTCAGGAATAGCTTATTCTTAGAGATTACCCCGCCACCAGCATGGGATACTCATGATCATAGGTAGCACCAGGCACTACGCCTACACTCTGGCATAATTTATTCTTAGAGATTACCCTGCCACCAGCATGGGGTACTCATGATCATAGGTAGAACCAGGCACTACGCCTACACTCAGGCATAGCTTATTCTTAGAGGTTACCCTGCCACCAGCATGGGGTACTCATGATCATAGGTAGCACCAGGCACTACGCCTACACTCAGGCATTGCTTATTCTTAGAGGTTACCCTGCCACCAGCATGGGGTACTCATGATCATAGGTAGCACCAGGCACTATGCCTACACTCAGGAGTGGCTTATACTTAGAGGTTACCCTGCCACCTGCATGGGGTACTCATGATCATAAGTAGCACCAGGCACTATGCCTACACTCAGGCGTAGCTTATTCTTAGAGGTTACCCTGCCACCAGCATGGGGTACTCATGATCATAAGTAGCACCAGGCACTATGCCTACACTCAGGCATAGCTTATTCTTAGAGGTTACCCTGCCACCAGCATGGGGTACTCATGATCATAAGTAGCACCAGGCACTATGCCTACACTCAGGCGTAGCTTATTCTTAGAGATTATCCTGCCACCAGCATGGGGTACTCATGATCATAAGTAGCACCAGGCACTATGTCTACACTCAGGCGTAGCTTATTCTTAGAGATTACCCCGCCGCCATCATGGGGTACTCATGATTATAAGTAGCACCAGGCACTACGCCTACACTCAGGCGTAGCTTATTCTTAGAGGTTACCCCGCCACCAGCATGGGGTACTCATGATCATAAGTAGCACAAGGCACTATGCCTACACTCAGGCGTAGCTTATTCTTAGAGGTTACCCCGCCACCAGCATGGAGTACTCATGATCATAAGTAGCACCAGGCACTATGCCTACACTCAGGCGTACCTTATTCTTAGAGGTTACCCCGCCACCAGCATGGGGTACTCATGATCATAAGTAGCACCAGGCACAATGCCTACACTCAGGCATAGCTTATTCTTAGAGATTACCCCGCCACCAGCATGGGGTACTCATGATCATAAGTAGCACCAGGCACTATGCCTACACTCAGGGAATAGGTTATCCTTAGAGATTACCCCGCCACCAGCATGGGGTACTCATGATCATAAGTAGCACCAGGCACTATGCCTACACTCAGGCACAGCTTATTCTTAGAGATTACCCTGCCACCAGCATGGGGTACTCATGATCATAGGTAGCACCAGCAGGCACTATGCCTACACTCAGGCATAGCTTATTCTTAGAGGTTACCCCGCCGCCAGCATGGGGTACTCATGATCATAAGTAGCACCAGGAACTACGCCTACGCTCAGGAATAGCTTATTCTTAGAGATTACCCCGCCACCAGCATGGGATACTCATGATCATAGGTAGCACCAGGCACTACGCCTACACTCTGGCATAATTTATTCTTAGAGATTACCCTGCCACCAGCATGGGGTACTCATGATCATAGGTAGAACCAGGCACTACGCCTACACTCAGGCATAGCTTATTCTTAGAGGTTACCCTGCCACCAGCATGGGGTACTCATGATCATAGGTAGCACCAGGCACTATGCCTACACTCAGGCATTGCTTATTCTTAGAGGTTACCCTGCCACCAGCATGGGGTACTCATGATCATAGGTAGCACCAGGCACTATGCCTACACTCAGGAGTTGCTTATACTTAGAGGTTACCCTGCCACCTGCATGGGGTACTCATGATCATAAGTAGCACCAGGCACTATGTCTACACTCAGGCGTAGCTTATTCTTAGAGGTTACCCTGCCACCAGCATGGGGTACTCATGATCATAATTAGCACCAGGCACTATGCCTACACTCAGGCGTAGCTTATTCTTAGAGGTTACCCTGCCACCAGCATGGGGTACTCATGATCATAAGTAGCACCAGGCACTATGTCTACACTCAGGCGTAGCTTATTCTTAGAGATTACCCCGCCGCCAGCATGGGGTACTCATGATCATAAGTAGCACCAGGCACTACGCCTACACTCAGGCATAGCTTATTCTTAGAGATCACCCTGCCGCCAGCATGGGGTACTCATGATCATAAGTAGCACCAGGCACTATGCCTACACTCAGGCATAGCTTATTCTTAGAGATTACCCCGCCGCCAGCATGCGGTACTCATGATGATAAGTAGTTCCAGGCACTACGCCTACACTCAGACATAGTTTATTCTTAGAGATTACCAAGCCGCCAGCATGGGGTACTCATGATCATAAGTAGCACCAGGCACTACGCCTACACTCAGGCATAGCTTATTCTTAGAGATTACCCCGTCGCCAGCATGGGGTACTCATGATCATAAGTAGCACCAGGCACTATGCCTACACTCAGGCATAGCTTATTCTTAGAGATTACCCCGTCGCCAGCATGGGGTAGTCATGATCATAAGTAGCACCAGGCACTATGCCTACACTCAGGCATAGCTTATTCTTAGAGATTACCCCGTCGCCAGCATGGGGTTCTCATGATCATAAGTAGCACCAGGCACTATGCCTACACTCAGGCATAGCTTTTTCTTAGAGGTTACCCCGCCGCCAGCATGGGGTACTCATGATCATAAGTAGCACCAGGCACTATGCCTACACTCAGGGAATAGGTTATCCTTAGAGATTACCCTGCCACCAGCATGGGGTACTCATGATCATAAATAGCACCAGGCACTATGCCTACACTCAGGCATAGCTTATTCTTAGAGATTACCCCGCCGCCAGCATGAGGTACTCATGATCATAAGTAGCACCAGGCACTATGCCTACACTCAGGCATAGCTTATTCTTAGAGATCACCCTGCCGCCAGCATGGGGTACTCATGATCAAAAGTAGCACCAGGCACTATGCCTACACTCAGGCATAGCTTATTCTTAGAGGTCACCCTGCCACCAGCATGGGGTACTCATGATCACTATGCCTACACTCAGGGAATAGGTTATCCTTAGAGATTACCCTGCCACCAGCATGGGGTACTCATGATCATAAATAGCACCAGGCACTATGCCTACACTCAGGCATAGCTTATTCTTAGAGATTACCCCGCCACCAGCATGGGGTACTCATGATCATAAGTAGCACCAGGCACTATGCCTACACTCAGGCATAGCTTATTCTTAGAGGTCACCCCGCCACCAGCATGGGGCACTCATGATCATAAGTAGCACCAGGCACTATGCCTACACTCAGGCATAGCTTATTCTTAGAGATTACCCCGCCGCCAGCATGGGGTACTCATGATCATAAGTAGCACCAGGCACTATGCCTACACTCAGGGAATAGGTTATCCTTAGAAATTACCCCGCCACCAGCATGGGGTACTCATGATCATAATTAGCACCAGGCACTATGCCTACACTCAGGCATAGCTTATTCTTAGAGATTACCCCGCCGCCAGCATGGGGTACTCATGATCATAAGTAGCACCAGGCACTATGCCTACACTCAGGGAATAGGTTATCCTTAGAGATTACCCTGCCACCAGCATGGGGTACTCATGATCATAGGTAGCACCAGGCACTATGCCTACACTCAGGCATAGCTTATTCTTAGAGATTACCCTGCCGCCAGCATGGGGTACTCATGATGATAGGTAGCACCATGCACTATGCCTACACTCAGGCATAGCTTATTCTTAGAGATTACCCTGCCGCCAGCATGGGGTACTCATGATGATAGGTAGCACCATGCACTATGCCTACACTCAGGCGTAGCTTATTCTTAGAGATTACCCCGCCGCCAGCATGGGGTACTCATGATCATAAGTAGCACCAGGCACTACGCCTACACTCAGGCATAGCTTATTCTTAGAGATCACCCTGCCGCCAGCATGGGGTACTCATGATCATAAGTAGCACCAGGCACTATGCCTACACTCAGGCATAGCTTATTCTTAGAGATTACCCCGCCGCCAGCATGGGGTACTCATGATGATAAGTAGTTCCAGGCACTACGCCTACACTCAGACATAGTTTATTCTTAGAGATTACCAAGCCGCCAGCATGGGGTACACATGATCATTGGTAGCACCAGGCACTACGCCTACACTCAGGCATAGCTTATTCTTAGACATTACCCTGCCGCCAGCATGGGGTACTCATGATCATAAGTAGCACCAGGCACTACGCCTACACTCAGGCATAGCTTATTCTTAGAGATTACCCCGTCGCCAGCATGGGGTTCTCATGATCATAAGTAGCACCAGGCACTATGCCTACACTCAGGCATAGATTTTTCTTAGAGGTTACCCCGCCGCCAGCATGGGGTACTCATGATCATAAGTAGCACCAGGCACTATGCCTACACTCAGGGAATAGGTTATCCTTAGAGATTACCCTGCCACCAGCATGGGATACTCATGATCATAAATAGCACCAGGCACTATGCCTACACTCAGGCATAACTTATTCTTAGAGATTACCCCGCCGCCAGCATGAGGTACTCATGATCATAAGTAGCACCAGGCACTATGCCTACACTCAGGCATAGCTTATTCTTAGAGATCACCCTGCCGCCAGCATGGGGTACTCATGATCAAAAGTAGCACCAGGCACTATGCCTACACTCAGGCATAGCTTATTCTTAGAGGTCACCCTGCCACCAGCATGGGGTACTCATGATCACTATGCCTACACTCAGGGAATAGGTTATCCTTAGAGATTACCCTGCCACCAGCATGGGGTACTCATGATCATAAATAGCACCAGGCACTATGCCTACACTCAGGCATAGCTTATTCTTAGAGATTACCCCGCCACCAGCATGGGGTACTCATGATCATAAGTAGCACCAGGCACTATGCTTACACTCAGGCATAGCTTATTCTTAGAGGTCACCCCGCCACCAGCATGGGGCACTCATGATCATAAGTAGCACCAGGCACTATGCCTACACTCAGGCATAGCTTATTCTTAGAGGTCACCCCGCCACCAGCATGGGGCACTCATGATCATAAGTAGCACCAGGCACTATGCCTACACTCAGGCATAGCTTATTCTTAGAGATTACCCCGCCGCCAGCATGGGGTACTCATGATCATAAGTAGCACCAGGCACTATGCCTACACTCAGGGAATAGGTTATCCTTAGAGATTACCCCGCCACCAGCATGGGGTACTCATGATCATAAATAGCACCAGGCACTATGCCTACACTCAGGCATAGCTTATTCTTAGAGATTACCCCGCCGCCAGCATGGGGTACTCATGATCATAAGTAGCACCAGGCACTATGCCTACACTCAGGGAATAGGTTATCCTTAGAGATTACCCTGCCACCAGCATGGGGTACTCATGATCATAGGTAGCACCAGGCACTATGCCTACACTCAGGCATAGCTTATTCTTAGAGATTACCCTGCCGCCAGCATGGGGTACTCATGATGATAGGTAGCACCATGCACTATGCCTACACTCAGGCATAGCTTATTCTTAGAGGTGACCGCGCCGCCAGCATATGGTACTCATGATCATAGGTAGCACCAGGCACTATGCCTACACTCAGGCATAGCTTATTCTTATAGATTACCCCGTCGCCAGCATGGGGTTCTCATGATCATAAGTAGCACCAGGCACTATGCCTACACTCAGGCATAGCTTATTCTTAGAGGTTACCCCGCCGCCAGCATGGGGTACTCATGATCATAGGTAGCACCAGGCACTACGCCTACACTCAGGCATAGGTTATTCTTAGAGGTTACCCCGCCGCCAGCATGGGGTACTCATGATCATAGGTAGCACCAGGCACTACGCCTACACTCAGGCATAGGTTATTCTTAGAGGTTACCCCGCCACCAGCATGGGGTACTCGTGATCATAAGTAGCACCAGGCCCTATGCCTACACTCAGGCATAGCTTATTCTTAGAGGTTACCCCGCCGCCAGCATGGGGTACACATGATCATAAGTAGCACCAGGAACTATTACCCCGCCGCCAGCATGGGGTACTCATGATCATAAGTAGCACCAGGCACTACGCCTACACTCAGGCATATCTTATTCTTAGAGATTACCCTGCCGCCACCATGGGGTACTCATGATCATAAGTAACACCAGGCACTATGCCTACACTCAGGCATAGCTTATTCTTAGAGGTTACCCCGCCGCTAGCATGGGATACTCATGATCATAAGTAGCACCAGGAACTATGCCTACACTCAGGAATAGCTTATTCTTAGAGGTTACCCCACCGCCAGCATGGGGTTCTCATGATCATAAGTAGCACCAGGCACTACGCCTACACTCAGGCATAGCTTATTCTTAGAGGTTACCCCGCCGCCAGCATGGGGTACTCATGATCATAAGTAGCACCAGGCACTACGCCTACACTCAGGCATAGTTTATTCTTAGAGATTACCCCACCACCAGCATGGGGTACTCATGATCATAGGTAGCAGCAGGCACTACGCCTACACTCAGGCATAGCTTAATCTTAGAGATTACCCCGCCACCAGCATGGGGTACTCATGATCATAAGTAGCACCAGGCACTACGCCTACACTCAGGCGTAGCTTATTCTTAGAGATTACCCCGCCACCAGCATGGGGTACTCATGATCATAAGTAGCACCAGGCACTACGCCTACACTCAGGCGTATCTTATTCTTAGAGATTACCCCGCCGCCAGCATATGGTACTCATGATCATAAGTAGCACCAGCACTATGCCTACACTCAGGCGTAGCTTATTCCTAGAGATTACCCCGCCGCCAGCATGGGGTACTCATGATCATAGGTAGCACCAGGCACTACGCCTACACTCAGGCATAGGTTATTCTTAGAGGTTAACCCGCCACCAGCATGGGGTACTCATGATCATAGGTAGCACCAGGCACTATGCCTACACTCAGGCGTAGCTTATTCTTAGAGGTTACCCTGCCACCAGCATGGGGTACTCATGATCATAAGTAGCACCAGGCACTACGCCTACACTCAGGCATAGCTTATTCTTAGAGGTTACCCCGCCGCCAGCATGGGATACTCATGATCATAAGTAGCACCAGGCACTATGCCTACACTCAGGCATAGCTTATTCTTAGAGGTTACCCCGCCGCCAGCATGGGATACTCATGATGATAGGTAGCACCATGCACTATGCCTACACTCAGGCATAGCTTATTCTTAGAGATTACCCTGCCGCCAGCATGGGGTACTCATGATGATAGGTAGCACCATGCACTATGCCTACACTCAGGCGTAGCTTATTCTTAGAGATTACCCCGCCGCCAGCATGGGGTACTCATGATCATAAGTAGCACCAGGCACTACGCCTACACTCAGGCATAGCTTATTCTTAGAGATCACCCTGCCGCCAGCATGGGGTACTCATGATCATAAGTAGCACCAGGCACTATGCCTACACTCAGGCATAGCTTATTCTTAGAGATTACCCCGCCGCCAGCATGGGGTACTCATGATGATAAGTAGTTCCAGGCACTACGCCTACACTCAGGCATAGTTTATTCTTAGAGATTACCAAGCCGCCAGCATGGGGTACACATGATCATTGGTAGCACCAGGCACTACGCCTACACTCAGGCATAGCTTATTCTTAGACATTACCCTGCCGCCAGCATGGGGTACTCATGATCATAAGTAGCACCAGGCACTACGCCTACACTCAGGCATAGCTTATTCTTAGAGATTACCCCGTCGCCAGCATGGGGTTCTCATGATCATAAGTAGCACCAGGCACTATGCCTACACTCAGGCATAGATTTTTCTTAGAGGTTACCCCGCCGCCAGCATGGGGTACTCATGATCATAAGTAGCACCAGGCACTATGCCTACACTCAGGGAATAGGTTATCCTTAGAGATTACCCTGCCGCCAGCATGGGATACTCATGATCATAAATAGCACCAGGCACTATGCCTACACTCAGGCATAGCTTATTCTTAGAGATTACCCCGCCGCCAGCATGAGGTACTCATGATCATAAGTAGCACCAGGCACTATGCCTACACTCAGGCATAGCTTATTCTTAGAGATCACCCTGCCGCCAGCATGGGGTACTCATGATCAAAAGTAGCACCAGGCACTATGCCTACACTCAGGCATAGCTTATTCTTAGAGGTCACCCTGCCACCAGCATGGGGTACTCATGATCACTATGCCTACACTCAGGGAATAGGTTATCCTTAGAGATTACCCTGCCACCAGCATGGGGTACTCATGATCATAAATAGCACCAGGCACTATGCCTACACTCAGGCATAGCTTATTCTTAGAGATTACCCCGCCACCAGCATGGGGTACTCATGATCATAAGTAGCACCAGGCACTATGCTTACACTCAGGCATAGCTTATTCTTAGAGGTCACCCCGCCACCAGCATGGGGCACTCATGATCATAAGTAGCACCAGGCACTATGCCTACACTCAGGCATAGCTTATTCTTAGAGATTACCCCGCCGCCAGCATGGGGTACTCATGATCATAAGTAGCACCAGGCACTATGCCTACACTCAGGGAATAGGTTATCCTTAGAGATTACCCCGCCACCAGCATGGGGTACTCATGATCATAAATAGCACCAGGCACTATGCCTACACTCAGGCATAGCTTATTCTTAGAGATTACCCCGCCGCCAGCATGGGGTACTCATGATCATAAGTAGCACCAGGCACTATGCCTACACTCAGGGAATAGGTTATCCTTAGAGATTACCCTGCCACCAGCATGGGGTACTCATGATCATAGGTAGCACCAGGCACTATGCCTACACTCAGGCATAGCTTATTCTTAGAGATTACCCTGCCGCCAGCATGGGGTACTCATGATGATAGGTAGCACCATGCACTATGCCTACACTCAGGCATAGCTTATTCTTAGAGGTGACCGCGCCGCCAGCATGGGGTACTCATGATCATTAGTAGCACCAGGCACTATGCCTACACTCAGGCATAGCTTATTCTTAGAGGTTACCCCGCCGCCAGCATGGAGTACTCATGATCATAGGTAGCACCAGGCACTACGCCTACACTCAGGCATAGGTTATTCTTAGAGGTTACCCCGCCACCAGCATGGGGTACTCGTGATCATAGGTAGCACCAGGCACTATGCCTACACTCAGGCATAGCTTTGTTTTAGAGATTACCCTGCCGCCACCATGGGGTACTCATGATCATAAGTAGCACCAGGCACTATGCCTACACTCAGGCATAGCTTATTCTTAGAGGTTACCCCGCCGCTAGCATGGGATACTCATGATCATAAGTAGCACCAGGAACTATGCCTACACTCAGGAATAGCTTATTCTTAGAGATTACCCCGCCACCAGCATGGGGTACTCATGATCATAAGTAGCACCAGGCACTACACCTACACTCAGGCATAGCTTATTCTTAGAGATTACCCCGCCGCCAGCATGGGGTTCTCATGATCATAAATAGCACCAGGCACTATGCTTACACTCAGGCATAGCTTATTCTTAGAGGTTACCCCGCCGCCAGCATGGGGTACTCATAATCATAAGTAGCACCAGGCACTACGCCTACACTCAGGCATAGCTTATTCTTAGAGGTTACCCCACCGCCAGCATGGGGTACTCATGATCATAAGTAGCACCAGGCACTACGCCTACACTCAGGCATAGCTTATTCTTAGAGGTTACCCCGCCGCCAGCATGGGGTACTCATGATCATAAGTAGCACCAGGCACTACGCCTACACTCAGGCATAGTTTATTCTTAGAGATTACCCCACCACCAGCATGGGGTACTCATGATCATAGGTAGCAGCAGGCACTACGCCTACACTCAGGCGTAGCTTATTCTTAGAGATTACCCCGCCACCAGCATGGGGTACTCATGATCATAAGTAGCACCAGGCACTATGCCTACACTCAGGCGTATCTTATTCTTAGAGATTACCCCGCCGCCAGCATATGGTACTCATGATCATAAGTAGCACCAGCACTATGCCTACACCCAGGCGTAGCTTATTCCTAGAGATTACCCCGCCGCCAGCATGGGGTACTCATGATCATAGGTAGCACCAGGCACTACGCCTACACTCAGGCATAGGTTATTCTTAGAGGTTACCCCGCCACCAGCATGGGGTACTCATGATCATAGGTAGCACCAGGCACTATGCCTACACTCAGGCGTAGCTTATTCTTAGAGGTTACCCTGCCACCAGCATGGGGTACTCATGATCATAAGTAGCACCAGGCACTACGCCTACACTCAGGCATAGCTTATTCTTAGAGGTTACCCCGCCGCCAGCATGGGATACTCATGATCATAAGTAGCACCAGGCACTATGCCTACACTCAGGCATAGCTTATTCTTAGAGGTTACCCCGCCGCCAGCATGGGATACTCATGATCATAAGTAGCACCAGGAACTATGCCTACACTCAGGAATAGCTTATTCTTAGAGATTACCCCGCCACCAGCATGGGGTACTCATGATCATAAGTAGCACCAGGCACTATGCCTACACTCAGGCATAGCTTATTCTTAGAGATTACCCCGCCGCCAGCATGGGGTACTCATGATCATAAGTAGCACCAGGCACTATGCTTACCCTCAGGCATAGCTTATTCTTAGAGGTTACCATGCCGCCAGCATGGGGTACTCATAATCATAAGTAGCACCAGGCACTACGCCTACACTCAGGCATAGCTTATTCTTAGAGGTTACCCCACCGCCAGCATGGGGTACTCATGATCATAAGTAGCACCAGGCACTATGCCTACACTCAGGCATAGCTTATTCTTAGAGGTTACCCCGCCGCCAGCATGGGGTACTCATGATCATAGGTAGCACAGGCACTATGCCTACACTCAGGCATAGCTTTGTTTTAGAGATTACCCTGCCGCCAGCATGGGGTTCTCATGATCATAAGTAGCACCAGGCACTACGCCTACACTCAGGCATAGCTTATTCTTAGAGGTTACCCCGCCGCCAGCATGGGGTACTCATGATCACTATGCCTACACTCAGGGAATAGGTTATCCTTAGAGATTACCCTGCCACCAGCATGGGGTACTCATGATCATAAATAGCACCAGGCACTATGCCTACACTCAGGCATAGCTTATTCTTAGAGATTACCCCGCCACCAGCATGGGGTACTCATGATCATAAGTAGCACCAGGCACTATGCTTACACTCAGGCATAGCTTATTCTTAGAGGTCACCCCGCCACCAGCATGGGGCACTCATGATCATAAGTAGCACCAGGCACTATGCCTACACTCAGGCATAGCTTATTCTTAGAGATTACCCCGCCGCCAGCATGGGGTACTCATGATCATAAGTAGCACCAGGCACTATGCCTACACTCAGGGAATAGGTTATCCTTAGAGATTACCCCGCCACCAGCATGGGGTACTCATGATCATAAATAGCACCAGGCACTATGCCTACACTCAGGCATAGCTTATTCTTAGAGATTACCCCGCCGCCAGCATGGGGTACTCATGATCATAAGTAGCACCAGGCACTATGCCTACACTCAGGGAATAGGTTATCCTTAGAGATTACCCTGCCACCAGCATGGGGTACTCATGATCATAGGTAGCACCAGGCACTATGCCTACACTCAGGCATAGCTTATTCTTAGAGATTACCCTGCCGCCAGCATGGGGTACTCATGATGATAGGTAGCACCATGCACTATGCCTACACTCAGGCATAGCTTATTCTTAGAGGTGACCGCGCCGCCAGCATGGGGTACTCATGATCATTAGTAGCACCAGGCACTATGCCTACACTCAGGCATAGCTTATTCTTAGAGGTTACCCCGCCGCCAGCATGGAGTACTCATGATCATAGGTAGCACCAGGCACTACGCCTACACTCAGGCATAGGTTATTCTTAGAGGTTACCCCGCCACCAGCATGGGGTACTCGTGATCATAGGTAGCACCAGGCACTATGCCTACACTCAGGCATAGCTTTGTTTTAGAGATTACCCTGCCGCCACCATGGGGTACTCATGATCATAAGTAGCACCAGGCACTATGCCTACACTCAGGCATAGCTTATTCTTAGAGGTTACCCCGCCGCTAGCATGGGATACTCATGATCATAAGTAGCACCAGGAACTATGCCTACACTCAGGAATAGCTTATTCTTAGAGATTACCCCACCGCCAGCATGGGCTACTCATGATCATAGGTAGCACCAGGCACTATGCCTACACTCAGGCATAGCTTATTCTTAGAGATTACCCCGCCGCCAGCATGGGGTACTCATAATCATAAGTAGCACCAGGCACTACGCCTACACTCAGGCATAGCTTATTCTTAGAGGTTACCCCACCGCCAGCATGGGGTACTCATGATCATAAGTAGCACCAGGCACTACGCCTACACTCAGGCATAGCTTATTCTTAGAGATTACCCCACCACCAGCATGGGGTACTCATGATCATAAGTAGCACAAGCACTATGCCTACACTCAGGCACAGCTTATTCTTAGAGGTTACCCCGCCGCCAGCATGGGGTACTCATGATCATAAGTAGCACCAGGCACTACGCCTACACTCAGGCATAGCTTATTCTTAGAGGTTACCCCGCCGCCAGCATGGGATACTCATGATCATAAGTAGCACCAGGCACTATGCCTACACTCAGGCATAGCTTATTCTTAGAGGTTACCCCGCCGCCAGCATGGGGTACTCATGATCATAAGTAGCACCAGGCACTACGCCTACACTCAGGCATAGTTTATTCTTAGAGATTACCCCACCACCAGCATGGGGTACTCATGATCATAGGTAGCAGCAGGCACTACGCCTACACTCAGGCGTAGCTTATTCTTAGAGATTACCCCGCCACCAGCATGGGGTACTCATGATCATAAGTAGCACCAGGCACTATGCCTACACTCAGGCGTATCTTATTCTTAGAGATTACCCCGCCGCCAGCATATGGTACTCATGATCATAAGTAGCACCAGCACTATGCCTACACCCAGGCGTAGCTTATTCCTAGAGATTACCCCGCCGCCAGCATGGGGTACTCATGATCATAGGTAGCACCAGGCACTACGCCTACACTCAGGCATAGGTTATTCTTAGAGGTTACCCCGCCACCAGCATGGGGTACTCATGATCATAGGTAGCACCAGGCACTATGCCTACACTCAGGCGTAGCTTATTCTTAGAGGTTACCCTGCCACCAGCATGGGGTACTCATGATCATAAGTAGCACCAGGCACTACGCCTACACTCAGGCATAGCTTATTCTTAGAGGTTACCCCGCCGCCAGCATGGGATACTCATGATCATAAGTAGCACCAGGCACTATGCCTACACTCAGGCATAGCTTATTCTTAGAGGTTACCCCGCCGCCAGCATGGGATACTCATGATCATAAGTAGCACCAGGAACTATGCCTACACTCAGGCATAGCTTATTCTTAGAGATCACCCTGCCACCAGCATGGGGCACTCATGATCATAAGTAGCACCAGGCACTACGCCTACACTCAGGAATAGCTTATTCTTAGAGATTACCCCGCCACCAGCATGGGGTACTCATGATCATAAGTAGCACCAGGCACTATGCCTACACTCAGGCATAGCTTATTCTTAGAGATTACCCCGCCGCCAGCATGGGGTACTCATGATCATAAGTAGCACCAGGCACTATGCTTACCCTCAGGCATAGCTTATTCTTAGAGGTTACCCCGCCACCAGCATGGGGTACTCATGATCATAAGTAGCACCAGGCACTATGCCTACACTCAGGCGTAGCTTATTCCTAGAGATTACCCCGCCGCCAGCATGGGGTACTCATAATCATAAGTAGCACCAGGCACTACGCCTACACTCAGGCATAGCTTATTCTTAGAGGTTACCCCACCGCCAGCATGGGGTACACATGATCATAGGTAGCACCAGGCACTACGCCTACACTCAGGCATAGCTTATTCTTAGAGGTTACCCCGCCGCCAGCATGGGGTACTCATGATCATAAGTAGCACCAGGCACTACGCCTACACTCAGGCATAGTTTATTCTTAGAGATTACCCCACCACCAGCATGGGGTACTCATGATCATAGGTAGCAGCAGGCACTACGCCTACACTCAGGCGTAGCTTATTCTTAGAGATTACCCCGCCACCAGCATGGGGTACTCATGATCATAAGTAGCACCAGGCACTATGCCTACACTCAGGCGTAGCTTATTCTTAGAGATTACCCCGCCGCCAGCATATGGTACTCATGATCATAAGTAGCACAAGCACTATGCCTACACTCAGGCGTAGCTTATTCCTAGAGATTACCCCGCCGCCAGCATGGGGTACTCATGATCATAGGTAGCACCAGGCACTATGCCTACACTCAGGCGTAGCTTATTCTTAGAGATTACCACGCCACCAGCATGGGGTACTCATGATCATAAGTTGCACCAGGCACTATGCCTACACTCAGGCATAGCTTATTCTTAGAGGTTACCCCACCACCAGCATGGGGTACTCATGATCATAGGTAGCAGCAGGCACTACGCCTACACTCAGGCATAGCTTATTCTTAGAGATTACCCCGCCACCAGCATGGGGTACTCATGATCATAAGTAGCACCAGGCACTATGCCTACACTCAGGCATAGCTTATTCTTAGAGATTACCCCGCCACCAGCATGGGGTACTCATGATCGTAAGTAGCACCGGGCACAATGCCTACACTCAGGCATAGCTTATTCTTAGAGATTACCCCGCCACCAGCATGGGGTACTCATGATCGTAAGTAGCACCGGGCACAATGCCTACACACAGGCATAGCTTATTCTTAGAGATTACCCCGCCACCAGCATGGGGTACTCATGATCATAAGTAGCACCAGGCACTATGCCTACACTCAGGCATAGCTTATTCTTAGAGATTACCCCGACGCCAGCATGGGGTACTCATGATCATAGGTAGCACCAGGCACTATGCTTACACTCAGGCATAGCTTATTCTTAGAGGTTACCCCGCCGCCAGCATGGGGTACTCATAATCATAAGTAGCACCAGGCACTACGCCTACACTCAAGCATAGCTTATTCTTAGAGGTTACCCCACCGCCAGCATGGGGTTCTCATGATCATAAGTAGCACCAGGCACTACGCCTACACTCAGGCATAGCTTATTCTTAGAGGTTACCCCGCCGCCAGCATGGGGTACTCATGATCATAAGTAGCACCAGGCACTACGCCTACACTCAGGCATAGTTTATTCTTAGAGATTACCCCACCACCAGCATGGGGTACTCATGATCATAGGTAGCAGCAGTCACTACGCCTACACTCAGGCGTAGCTTATTCTTAGAGATTACCCCGCCACCAGCATGGGCTACTCATGATCATAAGTAGCACCAGGCACTACGCCTACACTCAGGCGTAGCTTATTCTTAGAGATTACCCCGCCGCCAGCATGGGGTACTCATGATCATAAGTAGCACCAGGCACTATGCCTACACTCAGGCGTAGCTTATTCTTAGAGATTACCCCCCCGCCAGCATATGGTACTCATGATCATAAGTAGCACCAGCACTATGCCTACACTCAGGCGTAGCTTATTCCTAGAGATTACCCCGCCGCCAGCATGGGGTACTCATGATCATAGGTAGCACCAGGCACTACGCCTACACTCAGGCATAGGTTATTCTTAGAGGTTACCCCGCCACCAGCATGGGGTACTCGTGATCATAGGTAGCACCAGGCACTATGCCTACACTCAGGCATAGCTTTGTTTTAGAGATTACCCTGCCGCCACCATGGGGTACTCATGATCATAAGTAGCACCAGGCACTATGCCTACACTCAGGCATAGCTTATTCTTAGAGGTTACCCCGCCGCCAGCATGGGATACTCATGATCATAAGTAGCACCAGGCACTATGCCTACACTCAGGCATAGCTTATTCTTAGAGGTTACCCCGCCGCCAGCATGGGATACTCATGATCATAAGTAGCACCAGGAACTATGCCTACACTCAGGAATAGCTTATTCTTAGAGATTACCCCGCCACCAGCATGGGGTACTCATGATCATAAGTAGCACCAGGCACTATGCCTACACTCAGGCATAGCTTATTCTTAGAGATTACCCCGCCGCCAGCAGGGGTACTCATGATCATAAGTAGCACCAGGCACTATGCTTACCCTCAGGCATAGCTTATTCTTAGAGGTTACCCCGCCGCCAGCATGGGGTACTCATAATCATAAGTAGCACCAGGCACTACGCCTACACTCAGGCATAGCTTATTCTTAGAGGTTACCCCACCGCCAGCATGGGGTTCTCATGATCATAAGTAGCACCAGGCACTACGCCTACACTCAGGCATAGCTTATTCTTAGAGGTTACCCCGCCGCCAGCATGGGGTACTCATGATCATAAGTAGCACCAGGCACTACGCCTACACTCAGGCATAGCTTATTCTTAGAGATTACCCCGCCACCAGCATGGGGTACTCATGATCATAAGTAGCACCAGGCACTACGCCTACACTCAGGCATAGTTTATTCTTAGAGATTACCCCACCACCAGCATGGGGTACTCATGATCATAGGTAGCAGCAGGCACTACGCCTACACTCAGGCGTAGCTTATTCTTAGAGATTACCCCGCCACCAGCATGGGGTACTCATGATCATAAGTAGCACCAGGCACTATGCCTACACTCAGGCGTAGCTTATTCTTAGAGATTACCCCGCCGCCAGCATATGGTACTCATGATCATAAGTAGCACAAGCACTATGCCTACACTCAGGCGTAGCTTATTCCTAGAGATTACCCCGCCGCCAGCATGGGGTACTCATGATCATAGGTAGCACCAGGCACTATGCCTACACTCAGGCGTAGCTTATTCTTAGAGATTACCACGCCACCAGCATGGGGTACTCATGATCATAAGTTGCACCAGGCACTATGCCTACACTCAGGCATATCTTATTCTTAGAGGTTACCCCACCACCAGCATGGGGTACTCATGATCATAGGTAGCAGCAGGCACTACGCCTACACTCAGGCATAGCTTATTCTTAGAGATTACCCCGCCACCAGCATGGGGTACTCATGATCATAAGTAGCACCAGGCACTATGCCTACACTCAGGCATGGCTTATTCTTAGAGATTACCCCGCCACCAGCATGGGGTACTCATGATCATAAGTAGCACCGGGCACAATGCCTACACTCAGGCATAGCTTATTCTTAGAGATTACCCCGCCACCAGCATGGGGTACTCATGATCATAAGTAGCACCAGGCACTATGCCTACACTCAGGCATAGCTTATTCTTAGAGATTACCCGCCACCAGCATGGGGTACTCATGATCATAGGTAGCACCAGGCACTATGCCTACACTCAGGCATAGCTTATTCTTAGAGATTACCCCGCCACCAGCATGGGGTACTGATGATCATAAGTAGCACCAGGCACTATGCCTACACTCAGGCGTAGCTTATTCTTAGAGATTACCCCGCCACCAGCATGGGGTACTCATGATCATAAGTAGCACCAGGCACCATGCCTACACTCAGGCATAGCTTATTCTTAGAGATTACCCCGCCACCAGCATGGGGTACTCATGATCATAAGTAGCACCGGGCACAATGCCTACACTCAGGCATAGTTTATTCTTAGAGATTACCCCACCACCAGCATGGGGTACTCATGATCATAGGTAGCAGCAGGCACTACGCCTACACTCAGGCGTAGCTTATTCTTAGAGATTACCCCGCCACCAGCATGGGGTACTCATGATCATAAGTAGCACCGGGCACTACGCCTACACTCAGGCGTAGCTTATTCTTAGAGATTACCCCGCCGCCAGCATATGGTACTCATGATCATAAGTAGCACCAGCACTATGCCTACACTCAGGCGTAGCTTATTCCTAGAGATTACCCCGCCGCCAGCATGGGGTACTCATGATCATAGGTAGCACCAGGCACTATGCCTACACTCAGGCGTAGCTTATTCTTAGAGAATACCACGCCACCAGCATGGGGTACTCATGATCATAAGTTGCACCAGGCACTATGCCTACACTCAGGCATAGCTTATTCTTAGAGATTACCCCGCCACCAGCATGGGGTACTCATGATCATAAGTAGCACCAGGCACTATGCCTACACTCAGGCATAGCTTATTCTTAGAGATTACCCCGCCACCAGCATGGGGTACTCATGATCATAAGTAGCACCAGGCACTATGCCTACACTCAGGCATAGCTTATTCTTAGAGATTACCCCGCCACCAGCATGGGGTACTCATGATCATAAGTAGCACCAGGCACTATGCCTACACTCAGGCATAGCTTATTCTTAGAGATTACCCCGCCACCAGCATGGGGTACTCATGATCATAGGTAGCACCAGGCACTATGCCTACACTCAGGCATAGCTTATTCTTAGAGATTACCCCTCCACCAGCATGGGGTACTCATGATCATAAGTAGCACCAGGCACTATGCCTACACTCAGGCGTAGCTTATTCTTAGAGATTACCCCGCCACCAGCATGGGGTACTGATGATCATAAGTAGCACCAGGCACTATGCCTACACTCAGGCGTAGCTTATTCTTAGAGATTACCCCGCCACCAGCATGGGGTACTCATGATCATAAGTAGCACCAGGCACTATGCCTACACTCAGGCATAGCTTATTCTTAGAGATTACCCCACCACCAGCATGGGGTACTCATGATCATAGGTAGCAGCAGGCACTACGCCTACACTCAGGCGTAGCTTATTCTTAGAGATTACCCCGCCACCAGCATGGGGTACTCATGATCATAAGTAGCACCAGGCACTATGCCTACACTCAGGCGTAGCTTATTCTTAGAGATTACCCCGCCGCCAGCATATGGTACTCATGATCATAAGTAGCACCAGCACTATGCCTACACTCAGGCGTAGTTTATTCCTAGAGATTACCCCGCCGCCAGCATGGGGTACTCATGATCATAGGTAGCACCAGGCACTATGCCTACACTCAGGCGTAGCTTATTCTTAGAGAATACCACGCCACCAGCATGGGGTACTCATGATCATAAGTTGCACCAGGCACTATGCCTACACTCAGGCATAGCTTATTCTTAGAGATTACCCTGCCACCAGCATGGGGTACTCATGATCATAAGTAGCACCAGGCACTATGCCTACACTCAGGCATAGCTTATTCTTAGAGGTTACCCCGCCGCCAGCATGGGGTACTCATGATCATAAGTAGCACCAGGCACTACGCCTACACTCAGGCATAGTTTATTCTTAGAGATTACCCCACCACCAGCATGGGGTACTCATGATCATAGGTAGCAGCAGGCACTACGCCTACACTCAGGCGTAGCTTATTCTTAGAGATTACCCCGCCACCAGCATGGGGTACTCATGATCATAAGTAGCACCAGGCACTATGCCTACACTCAGGCGTAGCTTATTCTTAGAGATTACCCCGCCGCCAGCATATGGTACTCATGATCATAAGTAGCACCAGCACTATGCCTACACTCAGGCGTAGCTTATTCCTAGAGATTACCCCGCCGCCAGCATGGGGTACTCATGATCATAGGTAGCACCAGGCACTACGCCTACACTCAGGCATAGGTTATTCTTAGAGGTTACCCCGCCACCAGCATGGGGTACTCGTGATCATAGGTAGCACCAGGCACTATGCCTACACTCAGGCATAGCTTTGTTTTAGAGATTACCCTGCCGCCACCATGGGGTACTCATGATCATAAGTAGCACCAGGCACTATGCCTACACTCAGGCATAGCTTATTCTTAGAGGTTACCCCGCCGCCAGCATGGGATACTCATGATCATAAGTAGCACCAGGCACTATGCCTACACTCAGGCATAGCTTATTCTTAGAGGTTACCCCGCCGCCAGCATGGGATACTCATGATCATAAGTAGCACCAGGAACTATGCCTACACTCAGGAATAGCTTATTCTTAGAGATTACCCCGCCACCAGCATGGGGTACTCATGATCATAAGTAGCACCAGGCACTATGCCTACACTCAGGCATAGCTTATTCTTAGAGATTACCCCGCCGCCAGCAGGGGTACTCATGATCATAAGTAGCACCAGGCACTATGCTTACCCTCAGGCATAGCTTATTCTTAGAGGTTACCCCGCCGCCAGCATGGGGTACTCATAATCATAAGTAGCACCAGGCACTACGCCTACACTCAGGCATAGCTTATTCTTAGAGGTTACCCCACCGCCAGCATGGGGTTCTCATGATCATAAGTAGCACCAGGCACTACGCCTACACTCAGGCATAGCTTATTCTTAGAGGTTACCCCGCCGCCAGCATGGGGTACTCATGATCATAAGTAGCACCAGGCACTACGCCTACACTCAGGCATAGCTTATTCTTAGAGATTACCCCGCCACCAGCATGGGGTACTCATGATCATAAGTAGCACCAGGCACTACGCCTACACTCAGGCATAGTTTATTCTTAGAGATTACCCCACCACCAGCATGGGGTACTCATGATCATAGGTAGCAGCAGGCACTACGCCTACACTCAGGCGTAGCTTATTCTTAGAGATTACCCCGCCACCAGCATGGGGTACTCATGATCATAAGTAGCACCAGGCACTATGCCTACACTCAGGCGTAGCTTATTCTTAGAGATTACCCCGCCGCCAGCATATGGTACTCATGATCATAAGTAGCACAAGCACTATGCCTACACTCAGGCGTAGCTTATTCCTAGAGATTACCCCACCACCAGCATGGGGTACTCATGATCATAAGTAGCACCAGGCACTATGCCTACACTCAGGCATAGCTTATTCTTAGAGATTACCCCACCACCAGCATGGGGTACTCATGATCATAAGTAGCACCAGCACTATGCCTACACTCAGGCGTAGCTTATTCCTAGAGATTACCCCGCCGCCAGCATGGGGTACTCATGATCATAGGTAGCACCAGGCACTATGCCTACACTCAGGCATAGCTTATTCTTAGAGAATACCACGCCACCAGCATGGGGTACTCATGATCATAAGTTGCACCAGGCACTATGCCTACACTCAGGCATAGCTTATTCTTAGAGATTACCCCGCCACCAGCATGGGGTACTCATGATCATAAGTAGCACCAGGCACTATGCCTACACTCAGGCGTACCTTATTCTTAGAGATTACCCCGCCACCAGCATGGGGTACTCATGATCATAAGTAGCACCGGGCACAATGCCTACACTCAGGCATAGCTTATTCTTAGAGATTATCCCGCCACCAGCATGGGGTACTCATGATCATAAGTAGCACCAGGCACTATGCCTACACTCAGGCATAGCTTATTCTTAGAGATTACCCCGCCACCAGCATGGGGTACTCATGATCATAGGTAGCACCAGGCACTATGCCTACACTCAGGCATAGCTTATTCTTAGAGATTACCCCGCCACCAGCATGGGGTACTCATGATCATAAGTAGCACCAGGCACTATGCCTACACTCAGGCGTAGCTTATTCTTAGAGATTACCCCGCCACCAGCATGGGGTACTCATGATCATAAGTAGCACCAGGCACTATGCCTACACTCAGGCGTAGCTTATTCTTAGAGATTACCCCGCCACCAGCATGGGGTACTCATGATCATAAGTAGCACCATGCACTATGCCTACACTCAGGCATAGCTTATTCTTAGAGATTACCCCACCACTAGCATGGGGTACTCATGATCATAAGTAGCACCAGGCACTACGCCTACACTCAGGCATAGCTTTTTCTTAGAGATTACCCTGCCGCCAGCATGGGGTACTCATGATCATAGGTAGCACCAGGCACTATGTCTACACTCAGGCATAGCTTATTCTTAGAGCTTACCTCGCCGCCAGCATGGGGTACTCATGATGATAGGTAGCACCATGCACTATGCCTACACTCAGGCATAGCTTATACTTAGAGGTTACCCTGCCACCTGCATGGGGTACTCATGATCATAAGTAGCACCAGGCACTATGCCTACACTCAGGCGTAGCTTATTCTTAGAGATTACCCCACCACTAGCATGGGGTACTCATGATCATAGGTAGCACCAGACACTATGCCTACACTCAGGCGTAGCTTATTCTTAGAGATTACCCCGCCACCAGCATGGGGTACTCATGATCATAAGTAGCACCAGGCACCATGCCTACACTCAGGCATAGCTTATTCTTAGAGATTACCCTGCCGCCAGCATGGGGTACTCATGATCATAAATAGCACCAGGCACTATGCCTATACTCAGGCATAGCTTATTTTTAGAGATTACCCCGCTGCCAGCATGGGGTACTCATGATCATAAATAGCACCGGGCACTACGCCTATACTCAGGCATAGCTTATTCTTAGAGATTACCCCGCCACCAGCATGGGGTACTCATGATCATAAGTAGCACCAGGCACTCTGCCTACACTCAGGCATAGCTTAATCTTAGAGATTACCCTGCCGCCAGCATGGGGTACTCATGATCATAAGTAGCACCAAGCGCTATGCCTACACTCAGGCATAGCTTATTCTTAGAGATTACCCTGCCACCAGCATGGGGTACTCATGATCATCGTAGCTTTGGCACAGGGGGCATTTCTTAAATGCCACCCCTGTGCTGCAGTGACCTTGATATCGCTGCAGCGGTTGAGTGGGCGTCTTTTGACCTTCAAACCTGGTCTGTGCAATGAGCAGAGCAGGCGCTAAGTTTCAGGCTACTGATGCAGCAGGGCGCAAGTACACTATGTTTTTGGCGTGTAGCTCCGACAAAGGCGAATCTGGTTAGCAGATTAGCCGTTTGGAGAAGAAATCACCCGTATCATTTTATGTATTAGTAATAATAAAAAAATCCAGGGCTTCTGCACCCGTGCCAGATGGCAATCCCGCACAGGTGGCAGCAGCAGCAATGTTGGGGAGAAAGGCCTCCACACACCAAGTTCTTCCAGGTCATTCCCCATCAAGACTGTTGTATGGACTTTTTCATGGATACTAACTGGAATAGGAACCGATAATTGAACCACCTATGCAGTTACTTGGGGATTAAGGCCTTTTTAGGGGGTGCCACCAGCGCGTTTGGGGACCTGGGGTTCTATGGGGAGGACTCAGGAGTGGAGTTTGGTGGTGTGGGGTTCTATGGGGAGGGCTCGGGAGGTGAGTTTGGTGGTGTGGGGTTCTGTGGGCAGGGATCGGGAGGGGAGTTTGGTGGTGTGGGGTTCTATGGGGAGGACTCGAGAGGTGAGTTTGGTGGTGTGGTCGCAGGACTAGAGGCAGCCCTGGCCTCTGGAGATTCCCAAGTTTCCCGGTTGGGGTAGATGGAACCAGAGTGCTTGCCTAATGGTAGCGGCCTTGTAGTTATGGTTAAGTTGCTCAATGGATAGGAAGAGCACTTTTTGGGCGGCTTATAACTTTGGCAATGTTTGATGTATTTGCATGAGACTTTGCAAACAAAGTATATGGCCACCTCTGAAGGATATTGCAATGTTTCGCTGGGTTTTGTCAAGGGCGGGACAAGGTTATAGAGGAGATACCAAAACTTTGGAAATCTGGACATACATTGAAAAAATGATTGCTCACGCCTACAGCCCAACCCGCTGGACAGATTTGCACCAAATGTATGCGAGGAGAAGCAGCCTAGTCCAAACATGTGCATTTTGTGTAAATCCATCTGTTAGATTTGTTTTAAATGGCCAAAAAGTAGGTCCAAAAGAATTAGTGATATCTGCATCTGGTCTGCGGACTAACCTCCTGGTTTGGTATCCGCGGACACCTCTGGGTCAATCAGGGAGCCGCGTAACGTGAGGTGCGTCAAAACATATGAAACGGACGTCATGTTCGATTTGCGAACTGCGCCCGTAGTCTGCATATTAAAAAACACAACATTACACATGTCAAACTAATCAAACATTGGGCCTCATTACGAATCCGGCGGTAACCCGCCGATGCTTCTGGCGGGTTGCTGCCGGACTCGTTACAATTTTCTGGCACCTGATATCCCGGTGCCACCAGGACATTGCAAGTCCGGGCAGATCCGAAGTCAGGCGCCGGAAAATGTTGTCCCCCATTCCTTGACGTCCCACAGGACTCCATCGGAGTGGGGAGATAGAAGCACCGGCACCATTGCTAACGGTGCCAGTGCTTCTGTGACAAGTCTGCCTACCGGGACCGTTGTGCCCGGCAGGTCAGACCTGTCGGGCGCAACGGCCCCTGCAGACAGACTTGTAGTGTGGTGATCCGGTAAGGGTGCCGGTACATTGCTACCAGCACCGTTATTTCCGGACCGCCACACTTGTAATGAGGCCTAATCTCTGGGGAGGTTAGGGGTGATGAGGATGGGATGGGCTTTGTCCAGAAAAAGCCAAAAATCTTGCGTTTCTTTCTCCTCCAAAGTCCGCAAACATCTAAGATGTTCGGGGACATTGCTGAGAGGTTTGCAAACTTGACAAAAGGTTGAGGACATCCATGCATATTTCTGCATTATAGGGTTGATGAAGAGCAGTTTTTGATGGCTTTTAACTTTGGCGCCAATAATTGAAACTGCATGAAATTTGCAATATAATTTTAGACACAACTTTGAATGCTTTGGCAAAGTTTGATGTTGTTTCGCCAAGAGGGGACAAAATTAGATGGGGGGGTCCCAAAATGTTTGAACGGCTTATAAAATTGTTTCCATTTGACACATCTGCATACAAGTTTGCAAAAAGATTTTAGACCCAAATTTGAATGGATTTGCAAAGTTTCAATAGAATTTGTCAAGTGGGGGCTAAGTTATATCACTGCTTCTCCAGCATGGGGTCTGGCAAGGATTCACATGCTCATGAATATTCTGCGTCATCAGGCTGGGAATCCTTGTCTTTCTCCTAACAACCAATCACTGGTCTCTGGGTCATACTGCCCCCAGCCAATGACTTCCCTATACCTAAGCCACTCCTCTGGGAGCCATCTTCAGATTTTTACCGCACGTTCGAGTGGTGGGAGTCCTTGTGATTAGCTCTCAGGCTTTTTACTGCGTGTGCGCTTTTTCTTAAAGTTTACTCTATTTTTCCGGTCAATCCAGCCTCAAGCTCCAACGATCCATCATCTGGGACCTGTGTTTCGGTACCTTCTACGGCCCTCAAGGGCCATTTTTCGACGAGTTCCCTTTTCAGAGGATTTCAGAAGATTCTTTGAGGCCTACGCCGTGTGGACATGGCTGAAGATAGAGGACACTCAACGCCTCTGTACAGGATTTACCCTGGATGCGGCCTACGGAACATTTTCCTGGACGATGGGCATTCCCTGTGCCTCTACTGCCTGCATACCGACCAAACGCACACAGGGGAGGCCTGTGTGTTCTGCAACGATATGGTTCCCCGCACCATGAAGGACCGTCGCAAGCGGCTTACCTAGTGGCTCCAGACAAAGGCCCCTGCTTCGGGTGAGTCCCGGCAGCATGCCTCACCCAGCCATAAGAAGACGTCTGAGCGGTCTTCTAAGACCTTTGAAGGCTCCGGAGACGTGTGCCCAACATAAGGCAAAGCACTGCGAGTTCGCGGGCACCGGGAGCGCCATTTAGGCAGTCCAGGTACATCGGGCGCAGCATCTATGGCACCTTCGACCACGAGCCAAAGGTCCGGTTCGGCAAAGAAGAGGATGTCGGATCACCCAGGTAAACTTCTGGAGAAGTTCCAGTCGGCTCCGACAGAGAAGGCCAAAGGGAAGCTCTGGCCCTCCCCCCACGGTGAAGGCCCCAAGCGTGACCAAGGTCATGAAGGCCCAGGTTCACCTGGCGAAACCTTCAATTGAAGGTGTGGTGGTGTGGAGTGGTGGCATCCCTAGTGAAGGCCGCTGATGCGGGTTCACAGGAGACGCCCTCCAGGGCGAGAGATTCCCTGCATGCCAGGAGGGAGTCATCTTTTCTGCCCGTTGAGAAGACACCGGTGAAGACGATGCCGGTCATCTCCCCGAAACCGTCTCCCCTGATCGAGTAGAAGGGGGGGGCATGGTAGTCCTGCAGGGCACGGACATCTACGAGGAGGAGGAGCTTTCTGCTCTTAAGACCGTATTGGATAAGAAGTTAATCGAGGCCAGATCCTGTGGGAGGGACCCCGACGAGGCAGATGTGGAGAGTGGCAAAGAAATCGACGAGGATGAGCAGGGCTTTCAGGATCCAGAGGACATTACGCCACTGCCGCCATCGCTTCCGCTGCAGCCACCGCAGCAACCACCGCCGCCACCGGCAGACATTTCGGTGGACATCCTTCAGGCCTTGCACACCTTGTGCTTAGAGATTCGGACAAGGATGCACCTGTCGACGGTGGGAAACCCCATGGCACCTGGGCTGTCAGGAGAACCCCCGAAGAGAGTTCATCCTCCACCTCCTTGCCATCCATCGCCTCCTACCCCTCCGCCGAGGGACGATACGGAACCAGATACAGCGATGATGGCCATGGGCACTGACCAATATGGAGGAGTGGATCTCCCGTCCCTGCCACCCAGGGCCTCTCCGCCTGACGAGATTGGCATGTTCCATGCCATGATCTCTAGGGCCTCGGAATTGTTCCAACTGACTCCCGAGGAAAAGAAGAAAGAAGGCTTCCTGTACCAGCACCGAGAGGCTAAAAGAGGCTAAAAGGAAGACCGTGCTTTCTATCCTGCTGTTGGACGACATTTGGGACGAGGGACTGTCCTCATGAAGAACCTGTCCTGGCCCCGGCAAAGAGGGACCGGTACGAGAAAAAGTACAGGGTAATGGACTCTGCACCCAAGTGCTTGAAATCCCAGCCTTTACCTGATTCAGTGGTCTCAGTGGCGGCTAGGAAGAAGTCTGTGGGATCGTCTGCGTCAATGTCCTCTTCCCCCCGGACCGCAAGGGAAAGAAGCTAGATGCCATGGGACAATGAGTCATCTCGTCGGCAACGACGACCATCAAGGCGGCCAACGCCCTCGCCATTGTGGCACGTTACGACAGGGAGCTCTGGTTCAAGATCGCTCCCCTTCTGGACTTCCTTCTCGATGACAAGAAGGTGACAGCGCTGGAGATCCTGCAGGAGGGCGAGGTGGCATCGGACCATGCCATCATGGTGTCCACAGACATCGCCGACACGGGATTCCGCCAGATGGGCAACAGCGTTTGCCTTTGTCGGCGGGGTTGGTTGAAGGCCACTAACTTCCGCCAGGATGTGCAGTTGAGGGTGTTGGACATGCCCTTCAACTGGGACAATTTATTCAGCAAGACTGTGGACGATTCTCTTCAGGCCATCAAGGCGGATACCAAGATGGCCCGTGCCTTGGGCATGCTTCAGCAGCTACAGCCGTCTTTTCGGATCTCTGGAGGAAAGTCCCAGGGTTCCTCCAAAGGTTTTGGTGGCTACTCTTCATCCTACCATCAACAATCCCGCTCTTAGGCCCAGGAGGCCTACAGGGGCTGCTACAAGTCCAGAGAGGTCGTTGTCATCGTCAAGGTCCCCAAGGAGGCGCCTCCACGGCGAAGCAAGAAAGAACGGGCCGTGACGTCGGGCCCTCACCCGCGCTCCCCGGTGGGAAGCTGGCTGGCGAACTTCGTCATCGTGTGGAAGTCCATCTCCACTGACCGTTGGATGCTGGACGCTCTGACCCACGTACACACTCTAGAAGTGTCTGCGCATACCACCCGTGACCAGTCAGGAAAACCATGTCCCTCAGCTTTTGCTGGTAGTGCGGGCCATGCTGAAGAAGGGCGCCATTGAGCTTGTCCCAAAGAGGCTCTGGAGTGTACTCTCGGTACTTCCTCGTCAGGAGGAAGACGGCGTTTGGAGGCCCATCCTGGACCTCTGCCGTCTGAACAAGTACATCAGATCCCGGAAGTTTCGGATGGTCACCCTTCAGCACATGCTGGGACAGCTGGAAGAAGGTGATTTCCTGTCATCGCTGGACTTGGAGGATCCCTACTTTCACATCCCCATTCACAAGGAACGCTGCAAGGGCAACACTATCAGTTCTAGGCCCTTCCCTTTAAATTGAAGTCAGCGCCAAGGGTTTTCACCAAGTGCCTGGCGCCAGTGGTGGCAGAGCTGCGTCTACGAGGGATCCACATTTACCCCACCTGGACGACAGTCTCATCTGAGCGAAATCGAGGGAGACTGCCGTCGCTCACATGGCAGAAACCATCCAGCTGCTGACGGAGCTGAGGTTCTCAGTGAACTATGCAAAGTCTTGCTTGGTGCCATAGCAAGACGCACTGTTTCTGGGGACTCGACACAGTGTCATGTCTGGCGTCTCCGCGGAGGAAAGGATAACGGCCTTCCTGGGCAAAGTACAGTGGTTGTTGGCCCTGAAGATCACAAGGGTGAGGTCCATCAAGTCCCTTCTCGTCATGATGTCATCGTGCATCTACCTCATTCGGCTGTGCAGGCTGCAGATGCGGCCACTGCAAGAGTTCCTCGATGCCCGTTGGATCCAGGTATCGGGAAGCTTCGAGGACAGGATCTCTCTCGATGAGGACTTCTTCCAAGTGTTATGATGGTGGGGAGTCCGCGCACATCTGTCGGCGGGTGCAGACTTCCAGATCCCACCTCATCAGGAGACGGTCACGACGGACGCCTCCCTGGAGGAATGGGGTGCGCACACCGGGAGTCTCCACGCAAGAGGCTTGTGGCTGCTGGAGGAGAAGTTGTTGCATATCAACGTTCTGGAGCTACGGGCAGTGTTTTGGGCCCTCACGTCTTTCCTTCCGTCCCGCAAGGGCAAGGTGATACGGTTCTTCACGGACAACACCACCACGATGTTCCACATCCGGAAGCAGGGGGGAACCAGATCACCATTTCTCTCCAGAGAGGAGCAGGACCTATGGCACTGGGCCGTTGCCCAGGGGGTGGTCCTCATCCCGTTTCATCTGGTAGGAGTGAAGAACATCATCGCTGATTTCCTCAGCAGGGAGCTGCGCTCGTGCCACGAGTGGGAGCTTCGGCAGGACCAGGTGGATCTTCTGTTCCGACGATGGGGCAATCCCCACACCGATCTGTTTGCAATGGCAATGAACACCAAGTGCCGGAGCTTCTCCTGCAGGTTTCCCCAGCCGAGGAGCATGGGGGATGCATTCTCATTCCCCTGGGACGGCCTGTTTCTCTATGCGTTCCCCCCGTTGCCGTTGCTTCTGCAACTCATCAATCAACTCAGACAGTCACGGTGAAGGATGTTCCTCGTCGCACCGGCGTGGCAGAGACAGATATCGTAGCCGGACCTTCAGGACTTGTCAGCATCCCCTCCAGTCAAGCTTCCGGTGGTCGCAGATCTTCTCGCCAGAGAATGAGGCGTGATCCTGCATCATGACCCAGGGTCACTGAACTTGCAGGCCTGGCTCCTGCAGCGCTCGAGTTTGGAGGATACGAGACCCCGGTGGACTGCAAGGAGGTGCTTGCCAAGGACAGGGCTTCGTCTACACTGAAATGCTATGGACAAGAGGTTCGCCGTCTGGTGACGTGCACAGAAGATAGACTCTCTACGGATTACGGCTCCTCAGGTGCTGCCGTATTTGCTGTTGCTGGCCAAAGAAGGACTGGCGCATGCTTCCATCAAGATTCATCTGGCGGCTAGCTCCCGCCACACCAGAACTCCGGGGCGGTCTTGTTTTGTTTGTTTTATTACTTGTATTGCGCACCAGACCCAGGGGTAACCAGGCGCATTGCATATGACAACTTACAGCTTAGTTACAGATACACAAGGGCAAATATGGAGACAAAAATATATACAAAGGCAAAAATAATGGTACAAGTATTTACAGTCCTACTCAGACAGGCGGTAAATGCTGAGAGGTAGGTGTGTGCAAAAATACAAACAGTGGAAGGACATGCGAAATAGGGGCTGTTAGTAGTCTATTGTTTGTCCACGTCTTTGATCCACCTTGTAAGGTTATGTTGGAAAGTGGGGTATGGTTGATCTGTCCGCAAGGTGGGTGGAAGGGAGTTCCATAGTTGGGCTGCTTTGACCTGGAAGCTACAGCCACCAACTCTGGACAATTTAAATCTGGGTGTTGATGGTCGTCGCTGTGGTCACACCGCCTGGTCAAGGAGTACATCAAATGATGTTTCTGTTTGTTCCTGCTGGTGAAGGCTCCGGGTCTGGCATGGGAGCTCAATGTGGAACGGACTAGGCTCATGAGTCCACTGTTCGAGCCAATGCATTCGGCGCCACTGAAATTCTTATCGTGGAAGACGGCATTTCTTGTGGCCATCACCTCCGCACGATGAGTGGGAGAGATCCAGGCCCTTTCTTGTAAACCGCTGTATTTCCCATTTCACAACACGAGGGTGGCACTACGGAAGCATCCCTCCTTCATGCGCAAGGTGCCGTTGGACTTTCATCTCAACGAGCCCTTGGTGTTAACTGTTTTCTTCGCGTCGCCTTTGTTGCCGGCTGAGAGGACTTTGCACTCACTGGATGTGGCTAGAGCGCTGAAGTTCTACGTGGACCGCACGAAGAGTTTTCGGAAAGACATCACAGCTATTTGTACCAAACTACAAAATAACAACACATAATTCCTCACAGCAGCACCAACCCAAACACCGCACTTAAGCTCAGCGAATGGTGCGAACCGAACTGAAGCCGCCAAAAGGAAACCACAACTCTCACTTTCCTTTTTCCACTACTAACCCCCCCACTGCCTCCCTTTTTTACACACCCTCCTTTTCAGATCCACCAGAGCGCTTGGAGACCACTCCAGTGGTGACGGTGCGCCGTACAAATACCTTTAACATTAACATAGTGGACACTGAACTAGTATGCAGTCTAGGTGCAGTGGATAACTGGGTGGTTTGGTGGGGCTGGAGTCATGGTTTAGCCTCATGCCCTAGGGAATTCATCCATGACTTGAATCCCCAGAGTGCGCTGCTGAAAATGACACACATCAGTATGCGCTTCAATAAATATGTTTGTTGAAGGAGGTTTATAGTTCTTTCATATATGTTACAAGCGTAATTAGTAGTAACTTATATACAGTGATGAAAGATCATGAATAGGTATGATTAACTGTACGGGCGACTTAGGAGACACATTAAATCAAGCGGGTGAAAGAGCTTTATTTTGGATAAGACACGTGAAGAATGTGTTGAATAATTTAAAGCTACCTGAATTTAGGAATAACCCTGAGTGCATACGTTTTTGTTTAGGCAGGCTTGCAAAATGAAAAGGATGGAAAGAGTATAGAGGAATACCTGTTTAGCTCATTAGTCATTCAGGGTTATGGGATGTTTATACATTTGGGAAACTTGTCAAACAATCATGACTATGATATAGGATCTAACTTCTGCTTATGCCTTCAGGGAAATAAATTGATGTATGCCTGCACAGTTCGGGTGGTATCCAGAAGAATACTCATTTTATAAACTAGTCACCCATACATTCAGCTTTCTCTCAGCATGGCATGCACATCACCATTCCATGCAGAGATATGGCAGTGCACAATAGTTTTTTTTTTTTTTTACCCAGTGTTATTACTGTTTGGCTAATAAAGTTATCCTTAAAATGACAATGGCATTGCCATACGATGAAACCCATCTAATTCTGTACCTACTACTTTCTTTGGTTGACCATGGTATCCCTAATGATTGCAGAATTCGAGTGCAAATGGACTTGCATCACTACATAATTTGCTCCTCTGTAACACAAATAGAAATCAAAAGTTAATGTATCTGCATGTGTGTGTGTGTGTGTGTGTGTGTGTGTGTGCGCGTGCATGCGTGCGCAGGTGTGTGTGTGTGTGTGTACACCATCGCAAACATCTAGTTCACAAACTTTTATCACACAACCTGAAAGATGCTGATGTTAGCATAAGAGATATAGAAGGACTGCCCTCATTACAACCCAGGCGTTAAGGGGTTAACGGCGCCATAAAAGGTGGCGGCGCCGTTAAACCCTTAACGCCTGATTACGAGGTCCCTTTACGGGTTGGAGAATTTAACGCCTGCTTTTTGCAGGCGTTAAAAACCAACCCGCAAAGGGACCTAGGAGCTAATTACGGCACCGTAATTTACGGTGCCGTCATTAGCGCCTTCCCCAGTCCCATTGAGCCCTATGGGGCAAAAATGGGAATGGGGAAGGGCCATGGCGGCATGGGGAATTACCGCCCCGCCAACCTCGGAATGGGGTGGTAATTCCCCATTCCGCCATGGCAGAGTCGGTAAGTTACCGGCATGGACCATGGTGCTGTTAGCACCATGGTCCAATGCCTGGGTCGTAATGAGGGCGACTTGGAAGGGGTGATGATATCAGAAAGGGCTCAGAATTATCCTGACATGCTTAGAGTTTCATGATAAAGTAAATGCCAAATTCTCATGTTTTCATTCAGTGATTTCCTTCTTAATATTGCAGAACATTGACACATCTGATTAGGGATTGTAGGGGAGGATTGGTCCAAAAGACCCCCCCTTGCCTACATCCCTTCCCCAGGTGAGGGCCATGGCTCATTGGGCGTCCCCTCATACCACCAGGGCCCAGGTGGTGGAGGGCTCACCTGGTGAAGACATTGCCCACACGTATTGAATTTAGCTAGGCCTCAGAAACCATTTTGTCTAATAAAGATGGTGTGAGCTCAGCGCACTGTAGCGCGGCCCCCACCCGCGGAGAGTTTCAATTATCCCTGTGGCCGCAGCTCCCTGGCAGATCCGCTGTGAGCCCGTTCCCACGAACAAGACGGACATGAGCTAGCGTAAGATACTAACACTGTAACATTTCACCTTCCGCAGTGTATCACTGCTCCCAGCATGACCCGGCCAGCGGTCATTTAAACTGCGAGCATTGTAATTAGATAGCTTTGGCGGAGACACTGTGTTATTTTGCATTTCACCCTGTAGCCCTTCATTTTTTGAGATGACAGCATTGGATGGTGTGGTATAATAACCCCATACAAGTTTAGTTCCGTCCCATACCAAAAAGTCTCCTTCCTTAGTATTTACACTCGTGGTTGCATTGATCACAGTAGTGCTGTTAATCCCTCCCCCCTCGTTCATCTCGATAGAGATGAACGCTATGAACCAATAAGTAACCAGGCCAAACATTATTGTAAAAAACAATGTAATACACACAGATAATCCACACTCATACGAATATCTGCATCTCTCAGTTAACCACTCTCTAAATCTAGTAAATCTATCCGTTGCAGGCTGCCCGTTAGATGCCATGGTAGCTCCTGTTTGAGATATAAAAGTGCATTAAGTGCATGAATGTAAACATTTTGTTGGCACTACCAGTGCCAGTATATATTGACAGGGAATGGAAGCGGGTGGGGCTGTAGGGATGGGGATGCACAGACAAGGGTGTAAACACTTCATAATTTTATCACATCATTAATTACATATACGTTCACAAGTGGAAAACATTTTTTTTTTTTTTGTAATATAAAAAATACAAGTATACTTGTCAGCCATTTTTTCATTCATGTTCATTACTGTCACACACACAAGTTCATATTCAGCTATTCTGCTCATTAGCATTGTTTGCTGTTGTCTGTGCCTCCTCATCCACCTCTTCCTGCACATTGTTATATGCTTTTCGTACGTCTGTCAAATGCACCCAGTACTTCAGGCCCTTCACTTTAACTGCCGTGGGCGTGCAAAACTCTACTTCGTATGGGCCATGGAACCGTGGTGCATTCCACCGACGCACAAAACTCCTGACATAAATGAATTCCCCCGGCATTAGCTGTAGCTGTTGTTCAGGCTCCGTAACAGACCCTGTTGTGTTTCCTTCCTCTCGTGTGAAGGGTGGAGAGAGCTGCTTTGATATTGCGCGCACTGCCCTTGTCAATTTCTTCAAATAGTCTGTGAACTCGTCTCCCAATATCGCTGCGCTTCTGTGTGCATCTGAGTGTTCGCGCAGTGGGGAGTGTGCTGTGTGCATTCGTCTCCCAGTCACGATCTCGTGCGGGGACAAATGGTGGTCCTTGCTTGGCTGATTTCTCAGCTCAAATAGTGCAAGGGGCAAACAGTAAATCCAGTTTTTTTTTAATGAAAAGCATAGTTTTGATAACCTCCCTTTTAACAGTCCGTTCATCTTTTCCACTACGCCATTACTTTGAGGATGATAAATCGAGCAGAATTTATGCTTTATTCCCAACAATGTAGTTACTTCCTTGAAGAGCTCGTTTACAAAATGAGTGCCGTTGTCCGAGCGAATCACGTCACAAATTCCCCAGCGTGGGAACACTTCCCTCACTAGGAACTTTGCAGCACTTTTAGCATCAGGTCGTGCACATGGGCCTGCTTCTACCCACCTTGAGAATGGGCATACAACCACGATCATGTAACGTGCCCCATTACACCTTTCTCCCATGTCCGCGTAGTCGATATGTAGCTCTCTGAATGGCCCAATTGGTTTTGGAATTGTTCCCCAGAGCATACGTAATGTCATTCCTGAATTGTATATCTGACCTGTTGTGCATTCCAGTGTTAATCGAGATAAGTGCTCCTGGAGACAGGGCACAAACCATTCTTCCTGAATCTGCAATGAGTTGTTTCGTATTGTGTGCTGGGAAGTGTAGTTGTTGAAACGCAATTTCCAATAACTTTACTGGCATTACCACTTTTCCTGAGTTATTTTGTCGCCACAGTAAGTCTGTCGCCGATTTGCTGCACCCTCGTTTTGCCCACATCAATTTTTCATCTGCACTAGCTCCTTCCTGTAATTCTAGTATTTGTGATATAGGCATCATATTGTAGTCTTCTGGGAGCTCTTCATTTATCTTGTGCTGCAGCATGTACTCACCTGCTTCATATTTCTGAAAGTAGGAAGCTTCCTTGGCGGCAGCGTCCGCTGCCGCGTTTCCCAAAGACACAACATCTGTGTTGGATGTATGTGCTTGGCACTTCACTATTGCTACCGCTGTGGGATCTTGTAGGGCCTCAATCAACTCCTTCAGCAATTCTGCATGCTGTACTGGAGTTCCATCTGCTCGTCGAAACCCCCTCCACCCCCATCTTGCTAGACCCCCATGTACTGTTGTCGTCATGTAAGCTGGGTCTGTGTATTTTGTCACTGCACAACCTTTAGCTGCATGTAGTGCTTCTATGAGTGCAATCAGTTCTGCTGCTTGTGCGGAGTAATGTGATGCGAGGCGGTATTGCACTAGTGTCTCATACTCACCATCTTCTAATCTCACCACTGCCATACCCACATGTTTCTCTCCCGTGTCCATGTCAATTGATGCTGACCCATCTACGAAGTACACTTCCCCCTCGCTCAGAGCATTCTCACACACCACTGTGTCCTCCCCTCTTTCTCCTGTGTAAGTTGCACAATCGTGTTCCTGCATGTCCTCTAGTGTGCACGCTTCTGTAATAAATGTTGCTGGGTTCACTGTCTTGCATCTCACCACATGGATATTGGCGCTGGACAATATTATCTCATAGGCGGTTGCCCGCTGTGTTGTCAGTGTGCTTTTTGACCTCTCAAGTATTGCAAATAATGAATATTCCACAAACAATGTCACAGGGCATCCCATTACTATTGTGGCACTTTTCTCAATCGCGAACGCGGCTGCAGCTAGTGATTGCTCGCACGCGAAATGCCCTTGCATCACTGCATCTAAAGTGCCACTATAGTAGGCCAAAGGTTTGTGTCCTAGGGACGTCTTCTGTGTCAGTACAGCTGTCATGAGTGTTCCCTTGCAGTGTGAGAACAGGTAAAACCCGCGTCCATAATCAGGATTTGCAAGCACTGGAGCGCTTGAAATCAACTCTTTTAATGATTTAAAGGAGGCGCTCATTTCTTCTGACCATTCTATTTTTTTGTTCTCCTGTTGTGCCTCCTTGAGCGCCTGTAGTAAGGGTCTGGTGTATGCTGCATAATCTAATATCCATGCTCGGCAATAGTTGCACATTCCAAGAAATTTAGCATGTCTTTCACTGTTGTGGGTTCTCCTACTGATCTTATTGCTTCTACCCTGTCGGGGATTATTCGTTTTCCATCTTTTGATATTAGCTGTCCTAGGTATAGAACCTCCGTCAGACAGTACTGTCGCTTTCCCTTGTCTTCTTTGTACCCCTTATTGGCCAATAGAGTCAGGAGTGTTATTGAATCTTTTCTGCATGTTTCTTCGTCTTGTGCACAGACGAGTAAATCGTCTACGTACTGAATGATTGTACTCTCAACTGATAGGTTTCCCAAGTCTTCATGTAATATGCGGTTGAATATGCTCGAGCTCTCACAGTATCCCTGCGGTAATCTGCAATGTTCATATCTCTTTCCCCCTAGTGTGAATGGTGTCAGGTATCTGCTCTCTTCAGCCAGGGGGATGGAGAAAAATGCGTTTTTCAAGTCGACCACCGTGAAATGTGATGCCGTTTTTGGGATGCTGCATAGTATTGATGCAGGGTTCGGGACCAAAGGGAACTCTTTCTGAATTACATCATTTAGGGGGCGTAAATCCTGTATCATTCTCCAAGACCCTCCCTTCGCTTTTTTGATTGGGTAAATGCATGTGTTACATGGTGAGTTTGAAGGCACTATGATCCCTTGTGCTAGTAGTGCATTTATTGTCTCTTTTATCCCTTCTTCAGCTTCACGCTGAACGGGTATTTCCCTGGCTTGAATCAAAATGTCACAGGGCATTGCTATTTCCATTACTATTTCACCATCCCCCTCTGCATCTGAGAAGAGATCCTCATCTGTTAAGTCTCTTAGGGCGATATTGGCATTTGTACACAGTACTGTACGCCACTCACATGCTTCCATATCTATTCCAATCACAGAAATCCTTTTCGCAGATATCTGTACAGCATGCAAATCTAATGATACCACTGATCCTGGTGCTGTGTCAGGGCACACTATTGGGCGGAAGAGGAACTCCGCTGGAATCCGCAATCCATTCTTCTCAGCTCTAGAATTATGAGGGCCAATGTCTTTAATCCTTCAATAAACATTTCCTCGTTTTCTGGCAAACCTCGTATTTCTTGTGTGGTTGTGTGAGCCTGTACTACCAACATTACACGTAATGGGCATATTCCGGGTGTTGAACACACTATACCTCTCTCAGTGAAGGATATGGTCATGTTGAGTTTACTCAGGAGATCCCTCCCTAATAAATTTATTGGTGAGTGTTCATAATACAGTAAGGGTGTCTTTACAGTTTTGACCCCCACTGTTACATCCAATGCTTCTGTGTAAGGAACTTCAATTACAGCCCCAGAGAACCCCTGCGTCTCTAACTTCCGGTTAGATAACGGGAACCGGCCCTCCCTAATGCATGATTTCTCTGCTCCCGAATCCACCATGAATATGAACTGCTTGTCTCCTATCTGCGCCCCTACCAATGGTTCCTCTGCTGCATCGTAGGTTGTAGATAGAACTGGACACGCAAGTGTTCTCTGTGGGCTGTCCTATGCGGGGTGTCTCATTGCCCCCCCCTGATTGAAGACGCTCCCTGAAACCACTGACACGCCACTATAGGGGGCTGGTGCGGGGGCCTCATTTGCTGTTGTCGCAAAAGGGTTGCCTGGCGTGTACTGCATAGTGTCATTGTTTTGTGGGTGATTCTGTGTTCTATACTGATGCCCCTGTTGTTGCTCATTGTGCCCCTGGCCTGGGTTTCTTTGTTGTTGTTGTCCCATTGGGAGACCATATGGGCTCCCCGGATGGGGATGGCCATAATGTTCTGTCTCTTGGAACCCATTGTTGGGTCTGCTTCTGCACTCCCTAGAGTAATGTCCCCATCTTCCGCAGTTCCAACAACTCCCTTGCGCTCCTCTAGGACCCTCCTCTAGGACCCTGCCATGTGTAATTATGGTAGAACACATGTTCACATGACACCAGCAATGAAGGACCCACACCCCTGCAGTTGTGTGCAAATAATAAAAAGCGTTCCGGGGGACTATTCGTTATGTGTATCCTTGAAAAGCTTACACCCCATGGTCCCGCGCCATAACCGAACTAATGCTGCTAGAGTGCAAGGGAAGACGAATGTAACCACACAGAGGGCTCATGTGAAGGACGCGCGAGAATACACCTGTCATGCGTGTATGTCTAAGCCCCTTATGTGCCACTACCGTCATGTACAGTGGCGAGTCATTTTCTATGTGCTCCACCAACCTCACTACTACCTCACTTACTGCAAATGTATATGCATATGACTAAATGTTGTAGTTGTTAAAACATAGTGTACAAATAATGTGCTCAGACTGGCTATATTTGAGAGACATTTAGCAAAAGTTAAAATGTATGTTTTCGAGTGATCCAAATGAGTATTATAGAGTGTTCAAATGTTTATGATGTTTTCACCTAAAGTCGGCAACACACGAGGAAGATACCTTTGTGAATATGTGCAAGGCCATTCCCCCTCCCACCCTGCAAAGACTGCCAAACAAGAGAACAGAGGCCCACGCCACGCTGCTTCTCCTCCCCCAACTAGGCTGGAGCCGCTTCAAAGATTTGTAGTCCCCTCTGCAGCACCCAAGGCCACGGCCTGCCACCTGCATTATTTACAGCACAGCAGTAAACCTCTGCCTGAATACACAAATCCAAAGGCGCCCCCTCTTAAACCCCACAACCCACCGGATCACCTTAGACTTATGGCCCCTGTACAATTAGGATACCCAATACTGTGGCAACATACAGCAGCACATTCATAACGATTTCTAACAAGACAGAAAGGCATGTACCGCCCGTCCCATGCCCTGAGATTTAGCCCCTCGACCTATGGTACCGGTCAACAGGACACTGGTAACCACGCACTGATGAATGACCATCAGACCCCTCACAAGGTGCATTCCTCCTGTGTTGCATTAACCTGTAGAATAACCTATTGAAAGATTTACTAAAGAAGATAATATTGCAATGACTGAATGACTGCGGTGTGCATGGCCTAGGGCAAATAAGTCAGGAAAAGACATTCATCTCTGACACTGGCCACAGTGGCACAACAACACCGCCCGGATGAACTCAGCTGACCTGCCAGGCCCAGCCCAACCCACGAGGCTGACCAGTGACGTCCTCCAGCCAAGGCAAACCACATCGCAGCAGCGCCTATAGCTAGTCGTCGCCACCCAATCCCATTGAACTTGTGCCCCTTATAGTATGTAGGTTCTGATGACATGTTTTGTAAATATATTTCTGAGGCTTGTGGAATCTGCTTAGATCACATGCTGTGCATAGGCCGACATCTAGTGGAAGCTGCGGAGTATTACAGTTTGTTTTTCGAAAGTCGAAAATGGGCGTCGACACAGGGCGTGCCAGTAATACTATCCCTAGTGTGACGTCCACTGTACCCATGATCCCTCACGCGTCTAGGATCCCCAGATTGTATGCCTGTCTTTGCTATTGTCAGACAGAGCGCTCTCGGAGTTTGCAGAGTTCTTTGCATGCCCTATTCTGATTGATAAACTCCCATTTACGCTCACCCGCACTCTGTCTTGGCCTTATTCCCATTCTGGGAGAGTCCTTCATTGTCTCTCATTGCGGGGAGGATCGTGCTGGTTGGGGACGCTTGCCTTCAGGATGTATCCATTTGTTTTTTGGTTTGTTCTTCAAGCCTGTTTTTTTAAGTTATGTGTTTGGGCTTTCCTCCAAAATATAGTAATAAGCACCATTCCTTGTGCTTCACTAGGGGGTAACGGCCTGGGGCCCAAGTAATATATCCTAGTGGAGTGAGGGCCTTGAAGCTGGGGCCTGCCCCCTTTACCACCCAGCGAAGCCCCCAGAAAGGGTGCTTATTGCTATTAGCACTTTGAGGCTAACCCGTGGGTGCAAACAGCGACACATTTGTGTGACTCAATGAGTCACGGCAAGCATGCCACCCCTTAATTCATTCAAAAGCATCCTCACCTAAAATGGCCATTTTTCAATGGAGTGTGGGCATCTGTGCCGAGCCCTTCTTCCATTTCCATAGCATCAGTGGGTGGAGAGTGAGGCTACCAGACAGGGCGAGCAGGAATCACGAGGGAAGATTGGATGTTTCCATTGCTCAGGTTGCCCCGAATTCAGCCTGGGATTGGAGCAATCTGATTCATGGACGAGCCCACCAAGGGTGCTAATCTCTATTACTAAAGGTATTCCTCAAGTAAAAATGACCTGTTTTGTCACTTTAAATTATTTGCTTATTGGATCACAACTACACTACTACCCATTTAGATGCCTATGCACTTGTAGGTGGGAGTTTAGCATCCTAGCTATTGCTACAGAGAGACAGCCTGCCTGTTATTTACTGTCTGTGCTAGTTTACAAGCATTACCTAATAATGGTCATCTCTGTTTGATTCATTAGGTGATTGAGCTAGAGGAAAGCAACAACGGGTTCTATGACGGACGACTACAGTGCAAACATTCACAGACTGTGATATCTACAGATTTTACAAATATTCAACTCAAGGAGCCAGTGTTCATTCAGAGTAATCAGAACCTGAGATTGGAAGTCTGCTGATCTCGTGGGATTTCTGCCATGCAATACCTATATAGTAACATCTGGCATCCAACTAAATAGAGAAGGGCCGCCTTTGTTTTTTACGTTCTTGTATACCGCATTCTTAATGAGTTCCCCTGCACACAGATCTGAGCGCAGTTTTGCCCTAAAAATGTCTTAACGTTCAAAATCCCTCAAGGTAGAGATGCATTAAGTGTGTAGTTTAGTAGGCTAATCATAGAATGTGGGTTGGGAAAAGTCAATTGGTTAGCCTATTATTTTTGCTCAAATACGCTGAGTGCCATCTAAAACAGATGATGAATGTAAGAGCAGTTTAGTTATAGAACTTTGTAAAGCACCTTTGACTACAAATGGGCAAGAAACCATATCCATGCACTGACTGTGCAAAAAGCTTCAGTGAGGCGGGAAGTCTTATACGCCACCAGATAACACACACCCGTGTTAAACCTCATCAATGCACGGAATGTGGGAAAAGCTTCAGTGATAAGAAAACTCTTATTGGGCACCACAGAACACACACAGGCGAAAAACCTCATCAGTGCACTGAATGCATGAAAAGCTTCAGTGAAAAGGGAAGTCTTATTAAGCACCAGAGAACACATACAGGTGAGAAACCTTATCAGTGCACTGAATGTGAGAAACGCTTCAGTGTCAAGGAAAACCTTATTTCTCACCAAAAAACACACACTGGTGAGAAGCCTCATGAGTGCACGGAGTGTGAGAAATGCTTTATTCATAAAGCACAGCTTATTCTCCACCAGAGAACACATACAGGTGAGAAACCTTATCATTGCACTGTATGTGGAAAATGGTTCACTCAGAAGGTACGCCTTATTTCCCATCAGAGAATACATACAGGCGAGAAGCCTTACCAGTGCACAGAATGTGGAAACAGCTTCAGTGCAAAGGAAACGCTTATTGATCACCAGAGAATACATACAGGTGAGAAACCTCATCAATGCACGGAATGCGGGAAAAGCTTCACTGTCAAGCGTACTCTTATTGACCACCAGAGAAGACATACAGGTGAGAAACCTCATCAGTGCACTGAGTGTGGGAAATGCTTCAGTCGTAAGAGAGAGCTTAGGTCCCATAGGAGGACGCACACAGGTGAGAAACCTCATCACTGCAGTGCATGTGGAAAATGTTTCAGTCACAAGGTCCTACTGATTTCTCATCGGAAAACACATACAGGTGAAAAATCTAATGAGTGTAATGAATGTGGGAAATGGTTCACTCATAAAGGAAATCTTATTCGCCACCAGAGAACACATACAGGTGAGAAACCTCATCAGTGCATTGAATGTGGGAAAGCTTTCTGTGATAAGAAAACACTTACGTGCCACTATAGAACTCATACAGGTGAGAAACCTCATCAGTGTACGGAATGTGGGAAAGGGTTTAGTTGGAAGCAAAGTCTTATTTTCCATCAGAGAACCCATACAGGTGAAAAACCTTATCAGTGTGCTGAATGTGGGAAAAGCTTCAGTATGAAGAACACTCTTATTCACCACCAGAGAAGACATACAGGAGAGAAACCGTATCAGTGCACTGAGTGTGGGAAATGCTTTAGCGTGAAGAACACTCTTAATGACCATTATAGAACACATACCGGTGAAAAACCTCATAAATGCACTGAATGTGGTAAAAACTTCAGTTTTAAGTGTAACCTTATTCACCACCAAAAAAGACATACTGGTGATAATGCTAATCTGTGCAATGAAGTTGAGGGAAACGTCAAAGAGGAGGATATTCCTATTTGCAACCATAGTACAAAACCAGGTGCAAAATCTCACGAATGCACTGAATGTGGGAAATGTTTCAGTCAGAAGGGAAGTCTTGTTCGCCATCTGAGAACTCATACAGGTGAAAAACCTTATCAATGTCTTCAGTGTGGGAAAAGATTTAGTGAAAAGTGTACTCTTACTGGCCACCATAGAACACACAGTGATGAGAAACGCATTCAGTGCAGTAAATTTGAGGAAAGATTCAGTAAGAAGAAGAGTTATCAATGCACTGAATGTGGGAAATGGTTTAGCCAGAAGGGAAATCTCATTCACCACCAGAGAAAACATACAGGCGAGAAACCTCATCACTGCCTGGAGTGCGGGAAAAGTTTCAGTGTCAAGCGCACTCTTATTGACCACCAGCGAACACATACAGGTGAGAAACCCCATCAATGCATTGAATGCGGGAAAAGCTTCAGTCACAAGTGCAATCTTATTAATCACCAGAGAACCCATACATGTGAGAAACCTCATCTGCATTCACCAGAGAACCCAAACAGTTGAGAAACCTCATCTGCATTGAATATGGAAATGGTTTCAGCGAGGAGGACACTCGTATTACAAATAAAACGACGATGAACACAGTTGTGGATCAAAACCGTGAAGACCGCCTTTTCTGGCTCTTGCTTGTTTTTATTGTCATTTAGTATTGTAAAAAATGTAAAATGGTTCAATTGATAGCCCTGTTTATTCACACTGAGGAGTTTAAAGAAATAGCTGCTGACTAGACTTGGTGGAAAGTCGTCTGTTTAAATGTATTCTTCTAGATAATTAGAGTGGAGACATGTCCATCTGTGGGAAGATCCCAATCCTACAGGTCACTTTGCCTAAGGACACAATGCAATATTGTAGCTACCAAACAAATGAGAAAGGCTTAATGATATAGGGCCTCATTACGAGTCCGCCTTTCCGGAAAGAATGGTGGTGGTAAATCCGCCACCACTGTTCTTTCTGGAATGGCTGATTCCGAGGCCTGCAGGCGGGAGGTGTCACTCCAGCCAGGTCTCACCTGGCGGCTTTAACACCACCCACCTGCAGGCGGACGTTGAAACACTCGCACCATTACAGCATGGTGCCGGTGTTTCCACTTCCCCATTCCCATGGAGTCCTATAGGACTCCATGGGAATGGGAATTTACCGAATTCCGCCTCCGGAATTACTGGGTCACCGCCGGTTGTAATGCCCTGGTGATTCCGGGAATCATGGAGGCGGAATGGTAATACGAGTCCGGCGGTAACCTGCCGGTTTTACCAGCTCGGTTACCGCCGGACTCGTAATGAGGCTCAGAGACTTTAAATAATGAGCAAAGGTTCCTGGTTAAGTATTGTCAGGGGATTATTGAGAAGGGTGCTCCTTATCATTCATATGAGAATACCACTTTCGCATGGTGATCTAAAGGCTTGTTTTGCCTCCACAAATCTATAAATGCAAAGTTTTTAATAGGAGGAATTATGCTCTGAACAATCCATAAACCTACCATTGCCAGCATTCCTGCAGAATTAAGACTAACCTGAGAATATCCAAGAAAATCAATCCTCGTCGAAACGCCTTCCAACTCAAATTGGATGCACTTGCTCTTTTGCAGTAGCAGTCTGCTCTTTACTCCTCTCACCTCTCTGCTCTGAATCCTCAAGTGTGTCCTTTACTATTGCCTACCTTGTTTGGGAGCATATGAGATTAGCAGATATGTTGCTGGTTTAGTATCAGCTTTTGGAGGCGGTACACAATACAAAACAGAGGGGACATGCCCACTGTTAAACATTATTTTATAAAAATGACTATCGAGCATGCTGAAGATGTCAAATATTCTCTTTCTAGATTTTTCTAAACAATATAATTTGTGATTTTAGTAGGAACAGTGAATGGTCTAGAAATATTCATTATATCCAGAGGAAATGTAAAGGCTTAACAAGGCAATGTCAAGAGTTGAGAATCAGTGTAAATGCACTGCAAATGTGGCTTGAGTGACAGCACCTGAGAGCTGTGATGCTCCACTGACTGTCGTTCATGAATGTGATACAATGTTACAATGCGTTTTCTTCCATTACATTAATTGATGTTATGATCTCGTCTTAATTGATATTTCAATGTAAAATAGTCCTTCTTGCAAATGACATAAATGCTCACTGTAACTGTAAGGCAAGTCCCTGAACCGAATAATAAAAACCAATCCAATGAGACAAAAATAATGCACGAGATGTGAGAAAAACAAATGTTTATTGCACGCAGCCCGGACAGGGGATAATGAAAAAGACATTCAACATGGCCTCATAAAACAGCTGCATTTATAATAAAAATCAGAAGTGAATTGACAACAAAGTTACAGATTATTCACAAATCCCCAGCCTGTGATTGGGCAGTGCCATACACACTATAGGTGAATCTATATAATACCTGGCCCTACTGGCTTATCCTACCCTCATGACCATGACAAAATGATTGACACTGGGCTCATCTTCCTTCTGGTGATTCTGATTGGATGCTACTCTTTATCGTTTGTATCCTCTAGACTTAATTGTTGATTGGCTGTTCCATGAGGAGTGTTCGTGGTGTGAGTGACTTAATAGATTTCACCCAATCCCTATGTGAGGTGTGACAGGGTGGCAACATAAAATGATAACGTTACCTCCTTTCCCAAAGACTTCATCGGTTGGCCCCCACTTACCGTTCCGACCATGATGAACTGCTCAACCGACAGTTAATGTTGCAACTCCTCATTGTAACCATTACTCGCTTCCCCTTCAACACTTCCTTTTGCCATGGTGTGTGCATGGCCTCATTAGCTCTGCCTGGAACCTTATATGTGTCTATAAAGCTAAATAGTTTGATTCTAAATAGGATTGTTTGTGTTGTTGGGTATATTCATAAATCTTCTTCAAAAGTCATCATTGCCTACTCGATCCTAATCTATTTGCAATGTTGTCTTATATGGGCCCTGCCTGGATAGTTGGAGCTCTTTCAGTGAGGTTTTCCCTACATGGGGCAGTGTTTCTCCTTGATTGTACTTGCTTAACGCTCATGCTGTTTCACTGCTCATTGTTTTATCCCCACCCAAGTGTGACCTTCGATGTGTTATGTTTTGATGTACTGGTTAGGAACATCATTTGTTATATGTTTTTTGAACGCAAGCTTGGGAACTCGACTGAGCTGGTGTGTCTCAACCAATCCATGTGCAGTGTCTGTCTCTTAGCTCGGGGATCTGTTATTTCATGGTTGCCTTTACATGAAATCACTGCTGGAAATTGAGATCTTGAGAATGTGTTTGCCTAGCTCTCTTACCCAATACTGCGCGGCATTCAGCCCTGCTGTTGGAGTCTGTCTTCGTGTATGCATGTTTTTGTAAAGGCCTGGGGGATATTTTCTGCCAATTCATGATGCTTCTTAGGCTACAGGGATGGCTGAGTTCTGTCTCTAGGCCTAACTATGTGCTGTTTATTGCATTAGTGTAAAAGCTTGCTTTCATTTACTACCATTATTAGTGCCCCTAATGGTTTCCTAATTAGTCTTACTTGTTACTATACTCTTTAGGAATAGGTGTTGCTTATGGTTCCATGTGATGTTACCAAAATGTATTTCAACAAATCAAATATTACCAGAAAGAAATATATACATTCTTTAATTGGGTGGTTCCCACCCCCTCTTTTCCCATGCTTGTAACCCCACCCTGAACCACCCCTCACACCTTTTACCGCTACGCCCTGTATATTTATTTTTCAGTACTTTTTCATTTCGGTAACATCACTGGATACCGTTGCTTACTACCATACTGTTTCTGGCATGCATGGGGCTTTTAAAAGGAGTTCAAGATCAATGGGGTTGCTTTCTGTATAGCCCTGCCTTGCGTCATAGGGACATTCGGACCATGTACTTCTGTGTGCTTTGGAGGTGTTGGATGTACTCGCCAACATTCCCCCGCTTTGTCCTAATAGGGACAAACCTATCTATATATTCTGCAATTCTCTTATTGTTCACTTGCCTCCAATCATATATGGTCTTGGGTATTGTAAGGAAGGCATGGTATCAGCTGTAAGACAGGTACAATTGACCGAGTTCAAGGGTGTTTATTGAACTTCAAAAAGGGTTTGATAAACACCTATCTAATCCTAAATCTACAGATGGGAGCAAGCTACGACCATCAAATAATAATAACGCAGTCCTAGTGGTGTCTTGTCAAAACAAAAGGTCCTAAACTAAAAAACAACTATCGGCAATCCTTACATCTAATTGCAAATAGTGTGGGGGTAGTGTTTATGAAAAAGAAAGAAGTGTTCACAAAAATGATAGTCAGGATGTTCAGGCCGACGGCCTCCCTTCCCACGTTTTCAGCACGGGACAAGGTGGTTCACTCTGGCGTAGTACAATCTCTGGTTTCTTTACACGAGGACACAGTTCAATCATTAGAATCAGGGTCTTCTGTGCCCAAGTCTCTTTGCCCATCATAGTCTCTTTATGCAGAGGGCCGGATGCGACAAAATAAACAAAAAGTTATTTTCCTCATACAAGTATTCAATTCTGGTGATTCACTATTCACCCCGATCCTCCTCAGCTGGGCTCAGATCCCTTTTACACAACGATCATCACTTTGGATCCCCCTTTTCTGGGCTCAGATCCTCTTTCATAACGTGCATTGGTTATTCTTTTTCGGGTGATGTACGCTTCACCCCGGATTCCCCTCAGACGGGTTCACATCTCGTTCTCAATAAAATTAGTCTCCCTCAGCCAGGTCGAACCAATTTCAGTTAGCATCAACTATCAAAGACTTTTGAATGTGCACAGGGTTTTGCTTGACCCGATGCAGGACCACTTCGATTTTACAATTCCTTTTAAAATTGCCACCTTTCAGTTGGATACCTAATGGAGACCTTCGAACATGCACCCACATGGCGCCAGACCACTGTTTACGGTATCTGTCTTGGCTTCAAATGTTCTGTCACTCATCTGCTGTTTAAATAGATTTGCATCTCTTGTTACATATGTATCACACGCTGTTTTCTTCCGTTTTCTGTATACAATGTTGCTGCTTGCAACATTGGCTTCAACACAGATGGGTCTCTTATCAGTCTCCCCAACACACCGGCTGTGCTGACTTTACTGACGCTGCTTTGTTGTAGGAGCCAAGGACAGTACCACAGCGGCAAACGCTCCTCCCCACCTTGGCTATTGACATGGGAGAGCCCCGGGTACTTCGGACACACAATGGAGGTTTGTTCAGCTTTGATTCCAGGTCTTAGGTTTCTCATTCTGGTAGGCTTGTGAAAGTAAAGGTCTTTCTTTGAAAAGGTCAAGGGCACTTCCCTCCTTGCAACCCTCTTCGGTCTTGCTGTCTTTCTCCTTGTATTAAACTGCCATTTTGGAACTGCTGCTTCCGCATGTGCTTTGCCTTGCTCAGAGTGTGCTTACATGCTCTGCCTTCTATCCATGTGGGGAAGTGTGATGGAAGTCAGGTGTGTTTAATGATCAGTAATTGCCTGACCCTGCCTGACCATTGTATTGGGACATGTCAGGTAAATGGCTCAGTTGTTACTCCAGTTTCTCTCACAGTAAGCTGTCCATGAGAAAGTGTTTGTGTCAGTAAAGGGGGTGGGTTGAGTTCCTAAGTATCCCACCTGGCAGGACAGGGAAAAGGTGTGAAAGGGAAGGGGACACTGTGGGCCTCATTATGACCCTGGCGGAATGGGTTAACTGGTGCCGCTAATGGGGGCGTACCCGTTAAACCCATTCCGCCTCATTACGAGGTTCCCTCGCGGGACCCGATGTGGACGTCTGGTTTTACCAGATTTCCTTACTGGGTCCCACGAGGGGACCAGGGAGCTAACAACGGGCCAGTCGTAATCGGCCCGTTGTTAGCTCCCTGCACCCATTCCCATTGAGACCTATGGGGGCTCAAATGGGAATGGGGAAGGCCCGGGCCTGGGTTCCCTGTAGGGGGAAATACCGGGCTCTCCAAACTCGGAATGGCCCGGTAATTTCCCATTCAGGGAACCCGGCCCCGGTTTTTGTGGCAGCCATGCCCATGGCTACCGCCAAAGCCGTATTGAGGCCCAGTGTCTTGCCATACGGTATCCCACTTACACTCCCCGAAGACCCCTCAAACAGGCGATCCTCCCGCACCGGTCCTTCCCCAGGAACTGGACCCAAAAGCGATGGCCGTGTCCCAGCCACCTGGATGGCAGATCCCCACGGCCCATCGGGTGACACACCTTCAGGTTTCTCTCATACCCTTCCCCTATGCGAAGTAGCCCTATCTGTTTCACAAGGGAACTGAGGAAGGAAATCCACATTCCCTTGGTCTTTGCCTTTTCAATGCTCCACAGTGAAATAGTAGGGTTGCAGGTCTAAGAACCATCACATGACTCGAGGGTAAGAATCTTTCCGCTGGCTAATCCAAACTAGAGGAGAATGATCTGTGATGAGTGTGAATTTTCTTCCTAGTAGGTAGTATCTAAGGTAGGTAATGGCACACTTAATGGCAAGGGCCTCTAATTACAGCACAGAGTAATTTTGTTCATGTGGGAAAAGTTTGCAACTCGTAAATAAGATAGGATGTTCCAATCCATCGAAATTTGTGAAAAGACTGCTCCTAACCCTGTAAGGTAGGCGTCTGTTTGTAATACACATTCCTTCGAGAAAATCTATTACTATTAGGATCGGGTTCTGGCACAGGGTTTGTTTTAGTTTGTTGTAACATGCATCATCCTCATCACACAAATGAATTTTCTGTGGTTCGGCATTCTTTAGTTTGTCCATCAGCCTAGCTGTCCTGTCCAAGAAGCTCTGAGGTCTCTTTTAGTTTTAGACGTAGGGGTATCTAAGACGGCCTTCACTTTCTCGCACTGAGGTTGGACACTACCATTCCCTACGAAGAAGCCAAGGTATTTCACGGCTGATTGGGCTAGTCTGCATTTGGATGGATTGGCAGTTAGGCCAGCTTCTCCGAGGGCTCTCATAATAGTAAAGAGATGAATAAGATTGTCTTCCCAAGTTTTACTATAAATGACTATATTGTTAATGTAAGATCCACAGAAAACGAGTATGGTGGTAGCCATGTAGCAATTAGCTCCATGGCTGCCTCCCATACCGGTACCGCCTCCGGTGTTGTTCAATGGGGGCTTACCGGTCCATTCCGACCCTGGAGGGACCGGTAAGTCCCCATTGAACAAACCATTCCCCATTCCCATTTGAGTCCCCATAGGGCTCAATGGGAATGGGGAGGGCACAAATAACGGGCTCGCGAATGACAAGCCCGTTATTTGCGCCCTGGTCCCCTAGGGACCTGTTAGGGGACCTCGGAATCGGGTGGTAGGGGATTACTGGCACCGGTCTCCTTACCGGTGCCCAGTATCCCCTACCGCCCGACTCGGAATGAGGCCCAATAAGTCGTTGGAACATGGCTGGAGCCCCGTGTAAGCCAAAAGGGTGGACTCTGAACTGGAGCAATCCGATGGGCGTCGAAAAAGCAGTCTTTTCCTCATCCCGTCCAAACACTGGGACCTGCCAGTAGCCCTTGGTTAAGTCTAGGGTTGATAGAAAAGTGGCGTTTCCGAGTTTATTAATCAGGTCATCGATGCGGGACATGGGATATGCATCGAAATCGGAAATGGCATTAACTTGACGAAAGTCTATTCAAAACCTCCAGGAATGGTCAGGTTTTGTGACCAATACTATAGGGGAGGACCATGGGTTTGAAGAGGGTTCAATAATATTCGGTCTAAACATTTTATTCACTACCTCAACCACTATCTGTTTATGGGCTTCCGGGATTCTATATAGTTTCAGATGGCACACTTTTCCCTTGGGTGTTCTAATGTAGTGATAAGTGCCTTTCACTCTTCGTGGTTTTTCCGAGAATACATCAGGAAATGATATAACTAAATCCTTTCAATCTTCTTCTTGTTGATTAGATAGCTCTTGAGGAATTCATTCAAGGTTATCTATTTCTTCTGGTGCCAAACAGAATAGTTTCATGGTATTGGTGGCAGATGGGTTTTCCTTCCACTCTTTTCAGAGATTTACGTTATATAAGTGGATATTTTGTTTCCTTTCAGGTTGTGCTACCTTATAACTACAGGTTCCTGTTCGTTTCAATATTTCATATGGCCCATGCCACTTAGAGACAAGTTTGTTGCTTGATATGTATATTACCATTTAAAGATATGTATGGATGATGTTTTCTCTCTGTGCAAATTTATATAAAGATTTTTAAAAAAAGGTTTGTTTTCTGAGGTAGGTAAAAGGACCAATACTTTTTGTCCTATGGAAAACGATCTTAGGTTTACCTTTTTATCGTAGGTGGACTTTTGTTGACCTTGGGCTTTTTCCATATGAGTATAGACTAGATTTCGAACAAGTCTCATATGCTCTCGCAATCTAGTAGCGGTTTGCGAAAGGGGAATGGGTGCCTCTTCTCTTTCTTCCCAGGTCTCCCGGAGCATGGCCAGGACATCTCTAGAGTCTCTACCATAAAGTAATTCAAAAGGGGAGAATCCAGTGTAAGCCTGTGGGGTTTTCCTTACTGCACATGGGGCCCTGGGATCATACGGTTCCAGTCCTTCCCATCCTTATCTACCAACTTCCTTAGGATAATTTTGAATGTTTTGTGGAATCTTTCTACCAATCCGTCTGTTTGGGGATGGTAAACAGAGGTTTGTAAGGTGATAATATGGAGCAGCTCCTTGACTTTCCCCGTGAGCTTGCTAATGAAATTGGATACTTGATCTCTCAGGATATCCCTAGGAAAACAAATCCTGGAAAATATGGTAGGTGGTGCTTTAGAATCGCTGGGTGGTGGTGTTCTGCATAGGGAATGCCTCTGGGTATCTGGTCATGTAGTCGACAATCACAAGGTATGTTACGCAGTCTAGAGCTCTCTAAAGGTCCAATGATGTCCATCCCAATCCTTGAGAAAGGCACTTCTATTATTGGTAGAGGATTCAGAGGGACAGGCAATGGGATGTGAGTAATGGTTTGCGGACATATTTCACATGTCTGAATAAAGTTTTTTATATTAGCATGTATACCTGGTCAGTAAAACTTCCCAATGATGTGTGCCTGGGTCTTGGATTGTCCTAAGTGTCCCCCTGTCAAATGGGAATGTGCAATCTCTAGTACTATCTTCCAGTGGGTTTTGGGGATTACTAACTGAGTTTTACTTAGGCCTTCTGTGGATGTTTCATTTTTATACAGCAAACCTTGCTTTAAGAAGAACAAAGGACTTCCCTTCTCTTCTCCCTTCCCTTCCAGAATTGCTTGTAAGAAAGCCTCAGTGAGGGCTGGGTCATTTCGCAGGTCGGGAAGATGTTTGGTTCTTCTTCCCTATTCTTTTCAGTAGTAGATGGTTCATCAGCTTCCCCAATGCCCAAGGTAACTCTCTCCATTTCTTCTGGTTCACTCTTTTTAAAACGAGGAAATAGAACCTTTTCAAGAATCCCTTGTGTAATTGTGTTCCCCCTTTTGTACTTCAAATGGGATTTCACCATGGTTCTATAAGAGAACCTTTATGGTGCCCTGGATGTTGGGATCGATGACACCTGCTAGAACGTCTATACCGAGCTTCCAGGCTAAATTTTGGGGCCAATCTTATATAACACCCAGGAGAGGGTATCTAAACTAAGTCGTGGGAATCATTCCCCTTTTCCCAGGAGGGCTAGTAGCCTCTCTGCTGCTACAGATCTCAGAGCCTATTAATTCTGTTGTGGCAATAGAGGGGTCTGGGGCTCTATAACTAAGCTTCTGGAGTTTTAGGGTTCCCAAATTTATTTCAATTGAGGTACAGCCCACTCCTGACACCACATGTAAGGACGACATGGTATTAACAGTAAGACAGACACTAGTGACCACAGTTCAAGGGTGTTTATTGAACTTCCACAAGGGTTTGATAAATCTGAAATCTACAGATGGGAGCCAGCTACGACCATCAAATAATAATAACGCAGTCCAAGTGGTGTCTTGTGAAGAGGGATGGGGAAGCCTACCCCCTCTTCTCCTCCTACAAAATTCATGATGCGGAAGGAGGCCAGGAAACACAGCAATCACCCATTCTATTTCAGACTGATTTCTAGTGGTCCAATGATTGACAAGTATGTCAAGAGATACCTCCTCAGCCAGACATACACCCTCAATCAACCCTACAGACCAGAGGCAGTACGAATTTACCCCGGCGTGGACGAGGAGCCCCAGGCCATAACCAAAGACACCTCAATTGACAGTCTTGATTAAAAACACCAAGAAGCCATGTTGCTGACATTGTTAGAGACACCACGACATAGCTTCATTAGACATGAAGCACACTTGCCATCTGCACTTTGGGACACAAACACACACTCGAATACATGAAGAACACGATCGTACATTTTGATAGGTAGAGGTCAGACACATACACATACTGTCATTGCTTTTATGAATTTTTTGTCACTAGCCAAATGGAGCCATGCAGAAACCGCAAGAAGCAAGAGATCCAGAGCAAAGCTTGCAGATGCTTGACAGATCGCCATTTGCAAACAGCAGGGCAGCAGTATGGCAAGCATTGAGGAAACAATACCCAGATACATCAGACATTGGGGCAATTACATCATGCAAAATGAGGGAAGATGAAGATCCTGTGTAGTACATTCAGGATATTCAAGAGCTTTGGTGCCTCGAAACTGGAGAGACTTGCGATAAAACTTTAGCAATATTCTATCATATGCTAGTACAGGGGCTACCAGAAGCAGTGCAGAAGAGTTTAAGGAAGTTAGTAGGGATGGAGGCGAAGGAATGGCCTGAGATACAGCTCACGATAGTTCATTGTAGGCTGTGGCAGTAGAAGGTTAAGAAAAAGGAAGGTTAAGAAAAAGTATGCGATGGAAAGGGCGGACATAACCAGCCCCACCACACAAGAGCAGCAGCAACAGCCACAACCACAGACGTTTGTACCGCCCATGGGAGGAAGGTACATGGGGCAAGGTGGCCCACAACAAGGTTTCCGAGGAAAGGGAGGCCAACAGAGAGGGTGTGGCTTTGGGCCACAGATGCATCACAATCAAACAGCATTTCCAGGGGGGTTTCAGGTATATGCAACAGATTCAGCAGAACCCAGGGGACTTTCCAGGGAGTTTCCAATGGCAAGGGAGGGAGCCACCACAGTGTTGGACCTGTGGGCAGATAGGGCACATCTTAAGGGTACGTAGGTTCAGGGGGATGCAACAGAATTGGGGAGGGCAGGGCCAACAGCCATATCAAGGGGATTAGGGTGATTATTATGCACAGGATCAGCAACAGCAAGGACAGATGCAGGACACGTATCAACAAGCGCCACAAGCACAGACACAAATGCAGGTACTACAGATGTTACCACAAAAAATTGTCCAACCACCTGGCTTTCAAGAAGGCCCTTAAGATGCATCTTTTTCGATAACCGCTGCTGAAGTCCTGTAGCTTTTCTGTCTCTACGGTTCCCTGTATCTCCCTCTTCTGCACCATGATGCTCTTGGGCGACTGTGCACTATATAAGTTTGCATAACATTACATAACCACAGTATTTACAAGCACCACAAATTCAAGGGAACCCACATCAATTAGCACTGATACAGCACAATGACGCACCAGCACACATGGACACAGTAGCGACAGTTCCTGTCAGACAACTGTGGAGAGTTACCATGGTAGGGAACAACCCCTTTACAGGGAATGGGTTGTCCCTGTACCACCAATATGACAGCCCACATACAAACTTGATGTGTCCCATCCTGTCGATCACACCCAACCCTGCAGAGGAACCTTGCATAGGCGTTGCATTTGGTGACAAAACATGTTTCTTTCTTGTTGGCACAGCTGACTAAGTCATGCATTAGGGAAGGAACTTTTACATTTTCAGGCGATGCCATGAGCACTCAAGAATTCTCTGGGGCTCGGGAAGTGGTTCCTTTTACAGACAATGGGCCTCATTATGACCCTGCCGATCCATAAACAAGGGTGCACGTAAGCTAACCTGCATTGTTGCTTCCGGACTGGCATATTACAGATCTGCCTACCGGACCCGCCACGCCCAACAGGTCTGATCTGCAGGGCACAGCAGCCATGGTAGGCAGAGCGGTCAGGGAAGCACCGGCACCGTTAGCAATGGTTTCAGTGCTTCTGTATCCCCATTCCAATAGAGTACTATGGGACCCTATGGGAATGGGGAACAACATTTTACTGGCTCCTGGCTGCTGGGGTCGGAATCTCCCTGTGGCACTGGGAAGTCAGGCACCGGGAAATATTTTCGGGTCCAGTGGCAACCCACCAGTAGCACTGGCACAGTTACCGCCGTACCCGTAATGAGGCCCAATATCTCACTTTCTATAGGAGATCACGATCTATCACTGCCTTTACTTTACTCTCGAAAGACACCTGTAAATATACTGGGATGCGACATTATGAGCAGACTAAACATGACCATCTCATTCACAGACAAGGGCATAGAGTGCTCTACACCGGGCATACAAATGCTAAATGTGAGACCGATTGTCCAAGCATATCGTGGATGCATGGTACAGTGGGGGAGTGCCAGGGGACCCAGAGATGTTCCAGTATGGAACTGACATTGGCCCTCATTACGACCCTGGCGGAAATCAAAAAACGATGGCGAAAATGCAATACCGCCATCGAATAGCGCTCGGTGCGATTATGACCCATCACCGTAAAGTACGATGCCATTAGCGACACCGTAGTGAACGCCAACGCTAACTGCACCAAGTAAGCGCACGCGCGCCATGCCAAACCGTAATTACCACCATGGCGCAACGGTACGCGAATTCTGACCCTAGCGGACATGTACCTAACGCCATCAAGCATGGCGGAAAGTACCATTCCACCATGGTGAGAAGTACGGCATCGCGAACCAACCGTAAACGGACCTACTGAGTGCCTGTACACCACTCCCTGGCCACATTGCACAACTCCTCGTAGGTGCAATGAAGTCACACAATGCAACCAGTGAAATGTACAAGTCACCCATGCATGCCAACGAACAAATGAATCTAGGGGCTCCAAGTGCCTTGTGAGTGGCCATCCATATTTGCCATGGCACCATTGCCGCACTGATGCAGCACAGGCATGTGAAGGTTCAAGTCCAGCAACATGAACTGAAATATGAGACAAACAAAAACAGGCCCCCCCATCGACTGACACCAGTGTAAGGCAACATTCAAAGCAGTATCCTGAGTGAGACTGCACCAGCCCTGTACTCCTGCCAGTAAACAAACCAACCATCAGCATAAGCATGTACCACACAAGTTGGCAGAGTGACTGAGCAGCCAGGCTCATCTCAAGAGGGGCCAATGGGAGCTGCAGGGCACAGATGGCACGAATACAGAAGCTATTCCAATGGACATGACCTCAGTCTCCCTCCAAGAAACGCACGCAAACACAGGCACCTGTGACCAGCCATATTCTGATAATCACATCATTCCACCAATCCACCTGGCTGACCGGCATCTGTTACACAAAAGCTAATCCCCCGCCCCTGAGCATGACATCATTAAAACAGTCATAATGGTAGCCCCTATCCCTGACCACACTGGGCTTCGTAGGCAAACGCGGCCAGTACAGTACCACGCAACTATACTCAGAAGCCGGAACCCAATGCAGATCTTCTCACAATACATCGCTCCACAAATAGGAATATGCTACATTACTTGCAAAGAAGAACGCTACACGGTTAATATCAGAATAGAAATTTAATGCACAACAAAATCACCAAGCCCATACAGCCATTAGGTCATGAACTCCAAAATATATTTCATTATTGTGGGCTGCATCCGCAATAAATGACCAGCTTCTTCTTGTGTGACGCCCTGTTCCTTCATGGTACTCAGGGGCTACATTCACGTTCAAAAAGGCAACATGGAAGCGCCTAGAACCGCAGGGCCGTCCCATTAGGTAGGCACTAGTCCAGCTGAAAGGTCGATATGTTGCTCCTAGCCACTAGTACTGCGTAAGGGCATGTGGCCCATTGGCGATCATCCCATAAGATCGTAATGGTGCTCCACTGATTAACACGAAGCAGCAGGTGTCGGGAGTAAAAGCTATCTGCAGGAGTGGCATACAGATGGCAGCGGCAAAAGGGGAGGAGATACCTGTCACCCAAATGAAATGAAAAAGAATAGTATGGGCATCAGAACTTCATTTGAATTACTCACTTCAGTGATCACACTAAATCCACAGCCATATGCATGCTAGCCCACTCAAAAGGATTATTCCCACCCAAAAATCACTTGCGAATCATAACTATAAAAATCGAGGTGAAAACACTATTACAAACGAGTGTTTGTGTGCATGCGTCTGTCAAAACAGAATCCATTAGATGGGATTAGTAACGTGCATAGACACAAGTGTTTGAAGGCGCGTCGAGACAGGGAGGGTTCAACAAGGGCAGATAGACGATGGTCCCACTATGGCAGCTCTGCATCACATAGCGCAGGGGAGGTGGATAGATTCCAAAAAGCCCTGTACATGGCAAACTCTCCATTAAATCATCTGTCCATGCATCCATACATCATTCCCTCATCCCGGAATGAAACCGCCTGATTATTTACTCACATAACATGTGAAATTTCCATTGAGTCTGTGCGTAATGCAGTCTGCAAAATCCACTGTGCTCCAGGCCGGAATTCCAGTGTTGTGAAGTAACATGTATTTGGGAACGTCCTGCCTTATCGTCCACTACGCTATTGCGCATCCCATACTATTCATATCAATCATTGCATTCTCGCCATGGCCCCTGTCCCAAGGACATTAAACAATAGAACGTTATATTTGCAGTCAGACCTGTGGGCATCTCCTCGCCGCTAGCTGAAAACCGAAAGCGCTGTCCTTCGAATTCCTCATTTGCAACATCACGTCGAAAAGGCATCTGTGACCGCTTGAAATCACAAATTCATCCATGTAGTGCGGCAGTGTGTGAAAATGGCAACTGGCTTCACTCACAAATGGGACGCCCCGCCCGTCGGTGAACCTCGGTACAGTGCTGCATGAGGGTCCACCGTTAATCGAGTACTACATTCCACTGACCCTTCACAAGTTTGTTCGCGACTGCAAAGATAGTATGTGAAACAATGGGACCATAGCAGAATGAACATATGAACCAATATTTCACTGCCATCGGGATCAAATACATGATTGTAATAGCAAGATGCCATGCGTCGAATTGCAGCGTTGTGTGCGGGACGTGCTCGCCCAAAGGGGATTGCAGCTTGCACAGGTGGAATGAATCACCACAGGTGGAGGCTATACAGCCTGAAAACACATAAATTGCACACCCAACCCCCTCCCACAACCACACCCACTCCAAAATGCTACCGGCAGGACTAGCGATGTTGGCCCTGGGGGACCTGATAGCACTGCAAGTACTCCAACTTCAAGAAGAAGACGAACACCAACTACTACAACAACCGGCCGCACAGAGGAGACGCAGGAGGAGGAGGAGGGCAAGGCAGGGCCAGCAAGGCCCGCCAGCACAGCCACTACCACCACGCAGGCAGCCCGCAATCCCACGCCTCCGAGCACATCCGTTCAACCTCACGGATGAGCAGATCCACACCCTCTACCGTTTGGACCGGGACACCATAACCGCCATTGTGGACATGACACAGGCTGACCTTGTCAGCATGATAGATAGCCCAACCACCATCCCACCCCTACTGAAGGTGGTGTCTGTACTCCACTTCCTGGCCACAGGCACCTACCAGCACACAGTCGGACAGTTGCATGGCATTTCACAGCCAGTGTTCTCACGGACACTATTGCAAGTGCTCGATGCCCTCCTGAAGCACGCAGACGACTACATCTCTCTACCACGCTCGGAGCAGGAAATTACGAACACAAAAGTGGGATTCCATGCACTTGCCGGCATACCGGGTGGCATTGGTGCCATCGACTGCACCCATGTGGAATTGGTCGTCCCACATGCCATGGAGGCCCAGTACCGCAACCGAAAACAATTTCATTCTCTTAATGTACAAATGGTGTGTGACTCCAACAGGATCATTACACATTGTTGTGCCCGATTTCCTGGATCAACCCATGATTCTATGGTCTTGAGGAACTCTACAATACCACGCTACATGGAGCGACACGCAGGGAACAGATCCTGGCTACTCGGTGAGTCTCATTTCATGCATGATAATGTGGGGTATGTGATGCGGCAATGACCTGGCAGGAAGGGGGGGGTGCGTACGTAGCAATGTCATTCCACAAACATCCTTTATTGTCCACATACAGGTGATGCCGGGTATCCACTGAAGAGATGGCTCCTTACACCACTCCGGAACCCACAGAACCAGCATGAGGAGGACTACAACCATGCCCACTCACGTACCCGTGTAGTCATAGAACAGGCATTCGGTCTACTGAAGACTCGTTTCCGCTGCCTCAGCAGGTCTGGCGGGGCACTCCTGTACCGCCATGAGAAGGTTGCAAAGATGGTCATGGCATGTGTCATGCTACACAACATGTGCGTACGTAGAAATGTGCCCATGCCCCCTGACGCAGAACTGCAAGCACCTGAAGATGGTCATGATGAGGGTGGGGATGTGGCAGCACCTCAAGGAGTCGGCGAGGCACAGGAGGGCCGTGACATTCGTCAGATTCTCATAGATTCATGCTTCTAGCACTCACGCCTGGTGGCTGATACATGGACACGGGACTTGTGGCACTGTGTGTGTCTGGAACATGCACAATATGGACTGTACGCCTATAAAGGCCTCGTACACAAAGATCAATGTCCACACATCTCATTGGATGATCGTGCATTGTTTATAGCATATGTGAAATTATGTTACACACCCCATCGACCCGCCACCCAAGTGAGCCCAACACCCCCCCTCCACCCTCCTACCTCCCCCCCGAACACCAGTGTCCAAAGATGCTCATTGTCAGTGGGCAGACGCTATTGCAAGCCCCCTCTCCGGGTATCAGGGGCACCCCTGCCTGTGGAGCGCAGGTTCCTCCCAGATCTACGTTGGGGGCTGCCCTGGACGGAACTTGCAACGGATGATGTCTCTGCCTGCTCACGTCCATGCATGTCCCTAAGGGTTTGTGAGAGCTCAGTGAGCACACGGCGCACAGCGGCAAGTTCCGCACATACGTCTTTGGACGTCGCATGCAGTTCCCCCCTCAGACTCTCGGTGCTTCTCTCCATTTGTACTCTCAGGCTCTCGGTGCTTCTCTCCATTTGTGCCCTTAGTGTCTCTGTACTTCTCTCCATTTCTGCCCTAAGTGTCTCAGTTGATGTTTCTATGGCTGCCTTAGTACCCCCACATTCATCAGCATGGTCCTTGAGGAGCGTGGCCAGTTGCTGCTGTTGCACGATCACCTGGTCGAGGGACTGTTGCCTCTGCTGTGCCATGGCCATTTGCGGTGGTGTCACAGAGGGGCTGGTCACCTCATGTTGCCTTGCCACAGGGCTTGTGGGGGATGGCCAGTCGTCGTCTTGTGGGTGCCCCTGCGTGGTATCCTCATGGTGTACGGGATGAAACAAACAGGGGGATTGAGACAGGTCATGGATGGATCCTACATCGACACCCCGTTTTCTGTGTCGGAGCATGCTGCCATTAATGCAGTGTCACCTATGGTGCTGCTGCCACCAGAAGCAGTGCCTTCTGTGGCATCCATTGGGGGGACCTGTGGTGGTGCTGTTGTGGGCATGCTGGCTGCTGGGATGCCTGTTGATGTTCCCTCCTGTGTGCTGCCACTTGATTTGTGCTGCTGCCGTGTCTTGATCCGTGCAGCTGAGGTGGAGGGTCTTTGGCCGTTGGTCATGGCCCTCTTTGCAGGTGTGCTGGTAGGGGTGTCCTGGAGCTCGTCGTTTGAATCGGACCTTGTGGTGGAGTAAAGGAGGGCGAGCGTTATTAATGGGTCTGTGGAAATTGGAATGGCAATGTATCACATGCATTGGGGTGGTACCTGAGGGTGATTTGGGTCAGGGCCTTGGAGGTGGTTTCATTTTTGTGTGGATTGAGGATGCAGTTGTTTTGCAGCCTGCAGTTAGGGTGTGCCTGCTGCACGTGTAGAGGGTGTTTTTAGGATTTTTAATTATTTATGTATTTAATGTGAGTTTTAAAGTGCGCTATCAGGCCAATGTATGTGGACGTTCTCCTGGACATGTGTTACTGTTGCACTATGTGGACACATGGTACTTCACATGATTGGACATTGTGGATTTAGCATTGTTTTATTTGGGCCACCTACCTGATTCTTCGG